>NW_017806072.1:3954440-3991794 GCF_001891065.2 Hippocampus comes
ACATAGGTTATTTCTTTTGTTCACTGCTTTCGAAGTTGAGCGATTTTTCCAAACTGTGTTATATATCCAAAACAGTGAGGTAATGTTTGTTAAGGGGTCACAAAGGTGTTATTAAGAATCTCTCTAAAGTTTCTTCTCCTGCTTCATAGGTGATCAAGACAAAGCCTTACTTTCATCAATGCTGCGCCTCATCTCCGCATCACTGTGCCTTCAGTGCCACCGTGTGACATATTTATCTTCAACCTTCAGACCATGTGGGACACTCAGCTCAGCAGAGAACCAGCAAACTGTGGAGGCTCTGTATGGCCTTTCTGTCGACATCCAAAAGGTGAGAAAGCTTAAAGGATGGGTCCTGCAACAGAGCCCATCTTACACAAAGGAGGTTGCAGACTTATTGAAGGACCTGGGTGCCTCAGGGACCATAATTTCTCAGATTTTAACGGTTTACCCTGAGGCTGTACTCTGCAATCCAGACCAAACACTTGCACAGAAAGTGCTCTGGCTGTCAGTGTGTCCCAACCAGAAAGAGCTGGTTGGTATCATCGAGAAATTCCCAGCCTCCTTTTTCACGTCCTCAAGTCACCATGACAACCAGCGCAACAACATCACTTACCTTCAAAGCTTAAACCTCAACAAGCGTATGATAACCAAGCTCATGGCCAGTGCCCCGCAGAGCTTCAGTCGTCCAGTAGAGCAGAACAAGGAGATGGTTCACAGCCTCCAGCAGACCTACCAGGACCTCGGAGGAGATGAGGCCAACATGAAGATCTGGCTTCAGAAGCTGTTGAGCCAGAACCCCTTTGTACTCCTGAAACCACCCGAAGTCCTTAGACAGAATATGCTCTTCCTGCAAGACAGAGGTTTCAGCACAGCGGAGCTCCTCTACCTGCTCTCCAAACTGAAGGGCTTTGTTATTGAGCTGAACCCGGACAGCATGCGCCATACCCTGAACTACTCTCAGGACACCTTGGGGTGCTCGGAGACAGAGCTGCGAGACATCATTGTCCGCTGTCCAGCGTTACTCTACTACCCTGAAGATATTCTGGCTGAACGCTTCCAAGGGCTCCTCCGCGCCGGAATCAGTATGCATCAAATTACGCAAACCCCGACTGTGCTGGAACTGACTACACAAATTGTTAATTATCGCATCCAGAGACTGAAGTCACGCGGTTACGATGTAAGGACTGCTAGCCTGGATGTTCTTAATGGTACAAAGAAGGACTTTGAGGTGAATTATGGGAAACTTCAGCTATGCAGACAGCGACCTCTTTTTAACCCCGTTGCTCCTTTAAAAGGAGATGACTAACAAACATTTAACAGACATTTGCTATACCAGCCTCTGACACCGTCAGAAAGGTATTCGTTGAACAACAGGTTTAGTTCTGGAGTTGGGTAAGAGGTGCAAATAAAAGTGCACAAATTGTGGCCCCTTCATGAAACCAAATAAGCTTGAAAAAAAAGAGAATAATTTAAAACCTTGTTTACCATTCTTTGAAACTCGGTCTTCCTCAAAGTGCTGTATCTTAAACGTGAGTTACACTTGAAAAAAATTAAACTTGGAACACTTTGATCTGTTCTACAGTAATGTAATTCTAAAGTTGTCTCAGTACCTTATTTAGTCCTAGCCATGGGATGTTTGCAACACAATGTGAGCTTGAGAATGACTGACCTTTAAGATGCAAAGAACATATCATGAGAGGATTGTGGAAAAACAAGTGGGCAAACATATTGGGACAACTGCCTGTATTTACTAGTCAATAGTACAAAAGAATATTGTACTGTGTGCTCTTCAGCAAGCTCCCTACCATCTTAGTTCAGGGCTGCAGGCCCTTCATTTGCATCGCATATAATGAGCGTCAATTCAATTTCCCCATGAACCATTAAAATGAGTCCAATTGAAAAAATAAATCAATGAAACCGTCATTATAACTGTTAATACAAGTTCCGATGTGTAAAAACCTTGGTAAGATGGAGATAAAAGGCCCTATTGCGTGTCTTATCAAGGAGTGTATCAATATACATTTTGTTTCATTATGTTTTAAAAATGAAGTGGAGTTCTGGCGGTGCGAGGTTGGCCGCTTCATTTTCGTTTCAGTGCGGATCCAGTAGCTCTGAAGTTGGTAATCCATAACAAGATCGTGTTTCGACCTGGTACGGGATCCTGTCTACCAAGATTGAAGTGCAAACGGAACGGAACGCTCGTTGTGTTGCAGTTACAGATTCGTTTGTTTTGATAAACATTTCCACAATGAAAGCGCATGCTCACCAGTCCAATTCATGGCAGCAACTGAAAAAGAAACGAAAAACAATGGCAGTATAAGGAAACAAAGCAAAATGGCATTAGGTGAAAAAAAATGGCATTATCTATACTTTTCGAAAATAAAAACACTTTTTTGTTTCTTTACTTTATTTGCCTTTTATTTAACCTACAAATGTGTCAGATCATTTTGCCTGACCCTGTATTTGTCTACGCGGAATATCCACGTGAATGTTTTTGTGGTGCTTCAAACTAAAAACCAGTGTGGTCATCAAGGATTAGTGTTTTTTATTTTTTTTTGCTGATGAAAATTTACGTTGAAAAAAAACCCAACCATCTAGTGCAGGGGTGGCCAACCAGTCAGAGACTAAGAGCCAATTTTTTGACTGTGTTACTGCAAAGAGACACACACACACACGACTCGACGTATTGGGCACCCCTACCCTAAAAACAGGTAATTCGCTGACTAGCTTAGCACCTAGTGCCGATGTCTGCGCACGAGCGGTGATTCAGTCCTCTGATTGGTTGCCCTCTATGTCAATCAAGTAATGGGATCGATGATAGGCTGATGTAATAATAATAATACATTTTATTTATAAGCGCCTTTCAAAATACCCAAGGACACTTTACAATCAAAAAGAGCAATAAAACCACAGATAAAATTATAAATAATAAAAAGCGACAAGTTTAAACTGTATATGCAATTTTAAATAGGTGGGTTTTGAGATGAGTTTTGAATGTAGGAAGAGAGTCAATATTTCAGTCAATATGTAGTACGTTCTGTGTATTAAGCACCGTTGTTTGAATGGCAGCGCCATCGCCGAGGTGTTTTCGACAATTGTCATGTGAAAGCCTAGGAGCCGCATGGAACCAGCCAAAGAGCCGCATGCGGCTCACAAGGCGCAGGTTGGCCACCCTTGCTCTAGTGTGAAATCAGATACTGTATGTGTGATAGCATTGTCTGTCAAAGTGCTGCCACTGACAAAATCAAATTGAGCCCCTCTTCACATTAAATTTGCATACGCTGAATTATGCCTTTGTCAAATGTGTGGCCGAGTTTCAAGGAAAACAAACAAACCTTTTTATTTACAGCCTGTGCAAATGTCTCATTTTACCACAATCTTCTTGGCAGAACAGCTGTTTCCCTCCGGCAAGCAGTCAAACAGTTTCATTGTTACTTACAGATGGGGACACTTTATTATGACCCACTTCACCTGGAAAATGTTCATTATCGTTTTAAACCAGAGCACATAATGAGATGACGAAAAGTTGTCTTGATTTGAGTTGGAAATGCTTTTGTGTCACCTTCATTCAGTGAGGTGAGTTTCGAAGGTGTCTATGCAAAGAGGGACTGCAACTGTTTTGAATTCATTTGAAAACACATGCACCCATGTTTTAGCTTGTGAGTTAGGAAAGGTTGAGTTCTTTCTGAGTAAACAAGTGGGACGTTCTCTGTCATACAGTGTGCTATTGTTTTTGTAACCAGCCAAATCCCTTAAAACATGTCGGAGAGCTTTTGTTTTCCACCTAATGAGCAAAGAAAGAAAGCAAGGACTTGAATGTCCGGAGTGGGGGCGGAGCAAGAAGAAAACATACGTTAACAACTTCCACTCCCCATCTGCTGCCGTCGTCATCACTCAGCATGACTGTGTAGTCATGGTGATAGCCGCTGGGCAGATAATGAAAAAGTGAGTAGTGCATCTGGTGATAATGCATGTGAGCTCAGCAGATGGATGCTTGAATAGGAATCATATTGAGACCATTCACAACAGCAAAGCCTCAAGGGGGCCTGGGTGATGCTTCACATCGACCCATCAGCTGACTAATTTTACACATCCTTTATTTTGTCATGTTGCTCGGTTGAAGCGTCTGTTGTACACTCGTGGCAAGTAATACAAACATATCATCATCAATGTAGTATATTCTTTAATAAATATAAAAAGAAATGAACCGTGTTGTTGTCATTCAGCCTCATTTTATATGAACAGTTGTTATTTATGTTTACCACAACTGCATACTCAGACCTGCTACATCTCATTTGATGAGACCCAATCCAAGTGATGTGACATAAAAATTGCCTTCAGAAATAGAATTTTGAAATGTTTAACTATATATTTATTTTTGTGGGGACACCTGATTCAGGGGCACCATGGCGAAATAGCAGTCTGCCTCATCCTCATGTGATATTGATTTGAATCCCTGCTGGAACATCCTTGCACGCACGCATGCAAGGCTTTTCTTCCACCTTTCGAAACCTCAGACTAAATTGTCATAGATGTACGTGTACAGCAAACGTGATTGTGAATGCGCATTTGTGCCCTGTGAGTTTAAATATTGGACAAGCCTCTCTGTATGATGCTTTGGAGTCCTAAACCAATACAAATTGTGATTAGAATAATAAACTGTGTTCATGAGAATCTTTTCGCGACAACATGAAAACTCAGCATTATGATACCGTTTTTGAAAAAGCTGGTTACTTGGTTTGAAAACCCCCCACACACACACTTCCTGTGTGGGCTTTGCATGTTCTCCTCGTGTCTGCATGGGGTTTTTTCCGGATATTCCAGTTTCCTCCCACATTCCAAAAACATGCCTGGCAGGTTCATGGAACACTCCAAATTGTCTCTCGGTGTGAGTGTGAGCGCAAATGGCTGTTCGTCTCTGTGTGCCCTGCGATTGGATGGCAACCAATTCAGGGTGTCCCCCGCCTACTGCTCGAAGACAGCTGGGATAGGCTCCAGCACACACCGCGACCCTCGTGAGGAGAAGCGGATTAGAAAATGGATGGATGGCTACTTGGTTGTTGGAAATCATGAGCAGTGATAATATTGTGGCCAGTTGGTATATTGTGTCTGGTAAGCCTACAGTAGGTCTTGTACAACTTTGAACAAGCACACAAACCTCACACACAATTATCGTTATCCCTAATCAATGACTACCGGTATTTGGTTCTACTGAGCACATTTTGGAGCTGCCGATGGAGGCAGATGACACAGGACAGGGCATTGGTCAGCTCCAAAGAAGCAAAGCCATCCGTGTTCACTTGTCCTTTGCTGACTGTCCCTCAATGGCAAAGTCGAGCCAGAGAGGTTAATAAGGGTGAGCATAAATTGTCCTTTTTCATTTCCAACATGGCACAGGTTGATATTAGTCGTGCTTCACTTAATGCCGTGATAGGGCATATCTCAACAGAAACAGATGACATCTGCAATTAAAAGCAATGAATTCCAGCTAAAGTGGGACCGTACATGTACTGTGGTAATAAATAACCTCAATTTGAAATCAGTTTAAGTCAATATCTTTCAATGTCATATTTTAAGTATAGTCTTCATTCAAACACTGCAGTAAATGTTATTTCAAAAGTATTGAACCATATGAGGCGGCCCGGTAGTCGAGTGGTTCGCATGTCGACTTCACATTGCAGAGGTACCAGGTTCCATTCCAGCTCCGGCCTTCCTGTGTGAAGTTTGCATGTTCTCCCTGGGCCTGCGTGGGCTTTCTCCGGGTACTCCGGTTTCCTCCCACATTCTAAAAACATGCATGGCAGGCTGATTGAACACTCCAAATTGTCCCTAGATGTGAGTGTGAGTGCGAATGGTTGTTCGTTTCTGTGTGCCCTGCGATTGTCTGGCAACCGGTTCAGGGTGTCCCCCGCCTACTGCCCGAAGACGGCTGGGATAGGCTCCAGCACCCCGCGCGACCCTAGTGAGGATAAAGTGGATCGGAAAATGAATGAATAAATGAACCATATGATGGCTATTGTACTACACTGTACTGTAGAAAGTGGTAGAAAAAAAATAGTCCACCTTTGCAGGTATATCAATCTGCACTCTTGACTTTCTCCAAGAGGTTGGAAGGGTTGTGAGAATTGCTTTCCATTCATGCAGAAAACATTTGTGAGGTCAGATGTCAGTGATGTCGGATGTGATAGCCTCTTCCAGCTCATCTGTGAGCTCAACTCCATTGGAGTTTGATGATGTTGGAACAATAGGATTGTCATACAGGTCTCAGTGAGATGAAGAAATAAAATTAACTCCACATTGATGAACTGATACAAATGAATAGAAATGTGTTTGTGTGGGCTATGTCGTGTATCCTACCGACTGCTGTCAGGCTGCTGAATAAAAAATGAATAAATAAATGAATCATAGAATTATTTAAATGATATGACAACATATGTGAATAGTACTGTGACTATTGTATTATATTGCACTTAATTATTGACCTTATCCATGTTTGTATTTATATTGCACTTAATTGAACTGTGTTTTCTTTTCTCTTCTTTCTACCCACAATCTTGCTGCTGAAGGCTGTAAATTTCCCCAGTGTGGGACAAATAAAGGATATCTAATCTAATCTAAAAACAGCAAAATCCACCCATTTTTAACCTTTTCAGGAGGGGCCATTTTGCCATTTTCTGTCAACTGAAAATGACAGCACAGTTGTGCAGGGCTCGGGTAACAACCAATCACACCCTGTTTTCTGAAGCTAAGCAATGATAGATTGTTACCTGAGCCCAAAACAACTGTTTTTAGTCGACAGCAAGGGGCAAAATGGCCACTCTCTGAGTGGTACAAAAACGGTTGGATTTTACTGCTTAACCCCTATTCCACAAATGCAACATTAATCAGAATGCTGTGTTTAGAGCATGTCGACTTCACATTGCAGAGGTACCAGGTTCCATTCCAGCTCCGGCCTTCCTGTGTGAAGTTTGCATGTTCTCCCTGGGCCTGCGTGGGCTTTCTCCGGGTACTCCGGTTTCCTCCCACATTCTAAAAACATGCATGGCAGGCTGATTGAACACTCCAAATTGTCCCTAGATGTGAGTGTGAGTGCGAATGGTTGTTCGTTTCTGTGTGCCCTGCGATTGTCTGGCAACCGGTTCAGGGTGTCCCCCGCCTACTGCCCGAAGACGGCTGGGATAGGCTCCAGCACCCCGCGCGACCCTAGTGAGGATAAAGTGGATCGGAAAATGAATGAATAAATGAACCATATGATGGCTATTGTACTACACTGTACTGTAGAAAGTGGTAGAAAAAAAATAGTCCACCTTTGCAGGTATATCAATCTGCACTCTTGACTTTCTCCAAGAGGTTGGAAGGGTTGTGAGAATTGCTTTCCATTCATGCAGAAAACATTTGTGAGGTCAGATGTCAGTGATGTCGGATGTGATAGCCTCTTCCAGCTCATCTGTGAGCTCAACTCCATTGGAGTTTGATGATGTTGGAACAATAGGATTGTCATACAGGTCTCAGTGAGATGAAGAAATAAAATTAACTCCACATTGATGAACTGATACAAATGAATAGAAATGTGTTTGTGTGGGCTATGTCGTGTATCCTACCGACTGCTGTCAGGCTGCTGAATAAAAAATGAATAAATAAATGAATCATAGAATTATTTAAATGATATGACAACATATGTGAATAGTACTGTGACTATTGTATTATATTGCACTTAATTATTGACCTTATCCATGTTTGTATTTATATTGCACTTAATTGAACTGTGTTTTCTTTTCTCTTCTTTCTACCCACAATCTTGCTGCTGAAGGCTGTAAATTTCCCCAGTGTGGGACAAATAAAGGATATCTAATCTAATCTAATCTAATCTAATGTTTTCCCGTAGGAACGTGGACCCTAGACTGCATTCTGTCATGCACTTCGGCTCCAACTCCGAGACGATGTAATAAATCACTGGAACAACAGAAAGAAATACACCACTTTTATTTCATATTAATAGTCATTGTTTTAGCACGTTTAAATCAAACACACATAATCCTTAGCAGAGATGTTGCGTATTGACATTTCTTATATTAACAAATGATGATCAGTGTCTTCATAAAAGTGAACATATAACAGCATTATTAAAGGAAATGTGGAAGATTAATTTTTTTCCAAAGCATAGTTTCAAACTGGTCGCCCTTCACATTAATCGGTACCCAAGAAATAACTCTGTTTCAAAACCGTTATGGAGCCTTGGACTAAATGGTGAATGGCTCAAATAAGCTTCATATTCAGTCACTATTAATTCGATTTTCACATACAACTTGGATTAGGTCTGTAATGATAAGTGGACCATGTCTCCTCATCCAAGTACTAACCTCAGCCCAGACCGCCCCACCATGTCTGCTCCAGTCTAACGTCAAAGAAAGCAAATCACCAGGGGATTTGATTTGTCAAAAGCATGCAAGATCCTCAGAAAGAAATGCACTCTTGATAAGCAGATATACTTAAGCACCTGGGAAATGTCTACAATCTGCTGTGTATTCAAACTGCCCTGGACCAGACATTGTGGCATCTCTCAAGCTTTGAAGTCGGAAAATACCTCAATCGAAAGGCCTCCACGCAGTTTGGTCAACTCCAGTCAACTTGGCATTGCTGGACCCAGACTGACCCCCTTGGATGGACATGGGAACTGCAGCTGCAAGCTTTCTATGCAGTTATAACTCTCAATGTATTCCTTGAAATGCAAAATACTGTACTGTTTATGCATGTATGCTTGCATATTGTTTACTGCGCTTATCCTGCTAATTTAGCATTGATGACTCCGCTTGGGCCATCGCCACGAGAACCTTACCAAACTTTGGTTTTCTTGTTTCCAGGTGCCGCCTTTTTTCCTGTAGATTTTTCCTTTTCTTCATCTGCAAACAAATCAAAAGTTCCTTCCGGCTGCTCATCACGCGAGACTCCGCTCCCCAAACGTAAGTGCCGACTTGGCAGCGCACGAAGGCTTCAGTTTGTTGCATACCGCATTTGAATGAACGTGACCAAATTTTGTGCATTTCATAAAAATCCGCCACCGTCACTATACTCCTCATTACCATCTTCTCACGCCTCCTCATTGGACGCCCCATTCCTTCCTGACCTCCCATCCATTTTGATTTGTTTTTGTTTTTGTCATTCACTAAGGCTTGCCGTAGAACAAGAATTTGCAGATTATGTCTTGTTACTGTAGTTAAACATTGTCTAGAGACGTCAATCATGAATAGTGTGTGTGCGTTTGGGTCAAAGTATTAACCTCTACTTTGGTAAAAAAAACTCCCAATTTATTTTATTGTACCTCCCACCCCATGTTTCTCGAGGTTTAACGAGATTTGTCATCATTTCCCCTCATTGGCCCTAGACGTGAGCGGGAGTAATGCAGGCATCTTTCCTGAGCCGCGATTAATTGTCTACACCAGGGGTGTCAAACTCATTTTTGTCGCGGGCCACACTGAAGTGACCGTTTTCCTTGGAGGGCCGTTATAACCGTGAAAGCTTTTAAAGAAGTCAAGAATAATGGTTGATTCAACGATAGTTTAAGTTGCTGTAATGAGGGGTTTGGTAACAAGAAAATGCTTACAATATCTCTCATATTTATTACATATGAGAAGTTGAAATTTTGGTCCAGATTTTAGAGATCATAGTAGAAGTTGACATGTTTGATTTGTTTTCGCGGACCACATAAAATGATGTGGCGGGCCAGATCTGGCCCCCGGGCCTTGAGTTTGACACCTGTGGTCTACACTTTGACGAGGGACCACCCATTCTCGCTACAAGTCCCAACATGAAAGCCATGTATTCATAGCCTCGGAAAGAAAATCGCGACTATGAGCCTTAAAAAGATGGAATTTTATTTTTTGTCAAGGTCCATTGCGGATCTCATTGACCATGTAACCCAGAATGCCAAAGTTTTTGCAGGCAGTCCACGGCGGGGGAAGTGGGGTTTGACAGATATAGAGGGATTACAATGCAGCCCCAAAGATTTGCAAAACTGAGGGTATAGATTCGTAAACTGTGGGTACAGTTGATTGGTCTGAGAGAACAGGTTAAGTAAACCGAGGGAACAGATTCTCAGTGAAGATTATGTTTCTCATAACTTAGAATCAGGGGGGCGCCATCCAAACCACTATTAAAATTTGTGAAACAGAATGACCAGGGTGTGACATACTCTTGTGCAAACAGTCAATTACCCACAACAGTACAGCATTTTTTTTTGTTTTCATTACAGTCAGAACTAATACAAAACATTTGGGTATAAAAACTGGAATACTGCCGAAGTTTTACAGTGATCTTACGATAGCAAAACATAAAACATTTAATTGTCGTTCAAAACATTCTCTTCATTTCTTCTATGTGCATCATTCCGCTTGAATACCTGGAATTGATATTTAATGCCATTCTCCTCGTGGATTCCACTTGGGACTCCAGCAAATCTTATTTGGAGACGAAAAAAGAAGAAAAGTAACCAATATATGCAGCCTATAAGAAAAATCAATAGCGTTACGGTTTCTTGAACACAGCAAGTGGCCTTAAATTACACAATGAAAACTTAACTCTGCGGGCTACATGATGACCCGAGATGGAATATTTCACTCACTTTAAGGGTGAAGGTAAGGTACCCCAAAATATTACATGTTTTCACCAACTACTTTTAATCGTGCTTGTCCTTATTCGGGTCACAGGTTAGCTGGGATGTGTCCCACCTGATTTTGGTTGAGAGGCAAAGTACATCCTGGACTGGTCAGCAGCCAATTGCAGGGCACGCACACTCTTCCAAAAAAAGCTAATTCATGACGTTATCAAACTGACGTCTTCACCTTATTTCGTTTCACAGCCGCTTGACTTGATTGACCGAATTCAACTACCGCAACTTTACCACAGATGGAGTGCATGAAATGATTGATTGATTGATTGATTGATTGATTGATTTATTTATTATGAAGACAATTGACTTAGAATTTTAAAGTCATTCATAACTACTTTATATTAGAGTACGACATGTCATCCACCCACATCACTTTGGCATTTTCTATACCGCTTGTCCTGTTAAGGATCCCAGCTGACGTCAGAGTAAAGCACACTACACCCTGGACTGGCCACCAGTCAATCACACAACAACTGCTCACATTTGAGTGGGATTCGACAGACGGGTACATAAAAAGTAAAACCTGTACATCTAAATGGAACAAGTAGTTATTTGTGTATTCATGGGGAGAAAGAAGAGTAGAAGAACAAAAGTGTATGAGGATATGCACCTTTCTTGCTTTTTGAAAACTTGTGGATCCATCTCAGGGAAGAAGACATCACACTCAAATTCAGCCATGATATCCGTCAGGAACACTAAATCACACCAGGGATGATCCAGTGCATCCTGTTGAAAGAAAGAGAGAGACAGAGAGAGAGAGAGAGAGAGATCCATTTTCTAATCCGCCTATCCTCACAAGGGTCGCGGCCATGTTGGAGTCTACCCCAGCTGTCTTTGGTACACCCTGAATTGGTTGCCAGCCAATCGCAGGGCACACATAGATGAACAACCATTTGCGCTCAAAGTCACACCTAGGGACTATATATACAGTATATATATATATCATTATGTTCCACATACAGCACATTTGACAATAAAGTTGTACTTGACTTGACTTGATATATATGTTTGGCTGGAAGGTTTTTGAGACATCAAGAAGGGAATTGTGTCCAGCAACAACTGGATAGAACCCGGCTCGCCGTTAACCATAAAATGTACCTTGTAGACCCGAGTGCCTCCAACAACCCAAATGGTCTCAATCAAGTCTGCAAGCGGGTACTGTGCAGCCATAAGGACAGCACTCTTCAGGTCCTGACACAGAAAATGGGCATAATCTGGAACTGTCCTGTGAGACAGATGTAAAGGGAGTGAGACTGGAGGTATAGTAAATGAGTAGATGACAACAATGAATAATGACTGCCACCAATGTCCATCTCGATCATATGTGGTCTCTTCTCTTAGCGAAGGAGAAATTGCACTCACGCCAGTGTTTCACTCAGGACTGCATTCAAAACATTAGCCATTGGGAACATAGTTTGAGGGTTGGAGAACCAGCACAGTTTGCCCCACACCAACATATTAAACTTTCCTGTAAAAATAATAAAAATAAATATAAGCATTTGACCTGATCAGTGTCCATCACAGGCCTAACTATAAAACGTTAAGTAAAAACTTTTTTTATTTTAATTTAAATCAGGCATTCTATTTCTAATTTTTGGAATATATGCGAAGAGGAAATTCTGATATTGATATGTCTTCTAATGTTTGACATTTCTACAGAAAGAGTACATTTGTGATCTAGTTTACGGAAGAAATAGTTAATATTTAAAATTGAGGATCATACTGTCCAGTTAAAATCACACTGTACAACGGACACCAATTCATTAAAATATATGAAGGATGCATTTCATGAATTAATTTTTTTTTAAATGACAGTAAACTAATTATTGGATCACAGAAAACAGTACTTGCCATTCGACACAATCGACCTGTCCATCCGATCCATCGAATTGAAAGTGACACTAACCCTTTTAGTAAGTGTACAAGGTACTAGAAGTGTAAACGTAACATTTTTACATAGCCATGCAGGAAGGTATCTAGTTCCGGACACTTCAGTTCAGAATTGTAGATTGAAGTTGACATTACCTGGTTTGGAGACTTGTGTAACACTGCGGAGAAAGTACTGGAATTCAGATCTGCAAAAAAAATAGAAAACAAGTCAGTCTTCAGAAGCTTCACATTTGTTCCCTGCAAACATGTCACTGATCTATATATGGTGATATATTCCATTTTAAAATGGGAAAATGAGCATTTTCAACCAGTATGTGGTTTTAGTTGTAATTTGTAAAACATGCACACATACGTACAACTTGGTTGTGACTTCATAAAACAATGCCCCCACACAACAGGAACAATGTAACTGGAGAAAATGTGGAAATGATACAACGCTAGTTAGTCCACAATTATTGTGACTTAGAACATCCAGAAATTGGCTTTCAACTTAAAATGATCATCTTAACCCTCATGTTTTTTTTCCTTCATTGAATGTGAGAGGAAACGCACGACAAAGTATTTTATGAGTAAGGACTGATCTTTAGACGTTGATGGGAACATTGTGATTTGCA
Source organism: Hippocampus comes (assembly GCF_001891065.2). NCBI lineage: Eukaryota > Metazoa > Chordata > Actinopteri > Syngnathiformes > Syngnathidae > Hippocampus > Hippocampus comes. Next base: position 3,967,611 of record NW_017806072.1, read on the forward strand.
CATCTGCCTCTGGGTACCCAAGTTTCCTCCCACATCCCAAAAATCATGCTCCTTAGGTAATTGAAAACTCGAAATTGCCCTGAGGTGAATGATTGTTAATGGATGCTCTGCAACTAGCAACAGGTGCAGGGTGAACCCCACATCTAGCTCTAAGTCTGGGAGCGAGATGTCCAGTTACATACAACATTGATGAGGATAAACAGTATAGAAAATGGATGGATGCATTGTTATTTTATAACACTGTACTTTAAAATACAATATGCAGTATTTCAGCACAACCTGTTTTACTGGTACAGTGGATTTTAGGCCTTTGAGAGTGTTGTTTGTTTTACAGTTGTTTTGTGTTTTTTTAGTTTGCAAGCGTTTTTTTTTCTTTTTCGTTCAGCATTCCTGTGTTTGCGGCGTTTGGCGGTTTGCGCCGCGTTTGCCCCTGCGGGTGTCCGTACATTACAACTACGATAATGAGCATCCCTTTCTGATAGTGTCGATTAAAACCTTCTACTGTATTTGCTCTGCAGCTCTTGGACTGGGTCATGAAACGCCCAGGCTGTCTTTGATCTGATTGGTGTATCTCTGGACAAGTTTATCCAGTAATCTATAACAAAACAGTTTTGAGGTTTATCATAAACGTGTAATCGAATGAAGCAATAGACGTGACTTGTTGCATTATTTTCACTTTGTACGTTCCAATGAACGTCACTTCGATTGTAATTTATATTTTAAAGTATTATCTGTGGGCGGCCTCACAATATTTGTGCATCACATGGCTTCAACAAGCACTAACGCCTGGTTTTAATGGGCCGTAAAGTGTTTAAAAAGTGTTTTGTCTGAGCAGAAAGAGACTTACGGTAGATTCCAGGGCAGTGTGCCATTTTTTCCGATGCCCCTTTCTTTGCACACAGCTGCGATGACGCGTACGGGTTTCTTCTGCACTTTCCGGTGACCGTCTTCCATATCCAAAAACCCACACCAGTCCCCACTAGAAGCTTGGATCTCGATCAGATCTTTATCTACCGGATGAGTGAACTCTTCTTGACACCGCCCACTGAGCATGAGTTGCTATTGGGTTGGTTGTCATGTGTGTTTTGTGTCGCGTGTACAAAGAAGCGTTGGAGCATGCGCCTTTCCGATTTTGTGGGCGCACACCTCTGCATAATTACCGCGTCTCCGAGGCAGCAACTCGCATGTAAAATGACTCAGTGACTAAACTGACAAAGATGACTGATTAAAACACAACAGCTTTTGACTTAGATATCACAATGTTGCTTTATTTCCAAAACAGGTTATATCTGGTCATTCTTTACTAAAAAAAAAAAAACAAAAAACCCATCACAAAACAGCAACGCTTGGTAATGAGGAGGTACAGTACTTACAAAAGGAGTTCAGAACCCCCAAATATACACTTAAAAAAAACTGAGCAACTACTGTATTTACATGTGTGATCCCACCATCTCAGTCAGTTTCTTTGAGGTTTTGAACATTTCATATTCTTCATAACATTAAACATACATTAGCATGCTTTATATATATATATATATATTTGGATTTGATACTGTCATTTTCAATCAGATACCGAATCGAAAAAAAATATCTTGGGACAGACTCAATTTGCTTGTGTAAATAAGATGAAGGAATTCCGTACAGTTCAACAGCAATACAAAGAAAAATCTCCTAAAAGACACTGTCTGAATTACTCTTGTTCAGGGTTGTTGCACAAACCCAATTTCAATTAAGTTGGGACGCTGTTTTCAACATAAATAAAAACGCAATACAATGATTTGCAAAACATGTTCAACGTGTAGTTGAGTGAATACACGACAAAACACAGGTGTCAATGCATAGGCAACTTACATCCGTGACGGCATCAGTAATGATAAAAGGTACATACAGGTTTTGGAGTAACTTAATAGTCTGCCATCCAAGCAATGTCTTATTCATCATTACATCAAGCAAGAATGGGAAAGAAATTCACCTAGAAAGCTTCAACGATGAGTGTCCTCAGTTCCCAAATGTTTACTGAATGTTGTTAAAAGATGATGCAATACAGTGGTAAAGATGACCCTGTCGCAGCTTTTGCAGAATGTGTTGCAGCCAAAAAGAATCCAAGTTAATGATTGTTTGCTAAAAATAAAGTGTATCAGTTTGAACATTAAATATAATGTCTTTGTGGTGTTCAATTAAATATAGGTTGAAGATGATTTGCTAATCATTGTATTCTGTTTTTATTCATGTTTAGCATAATGCCCCAATGTCATGGGAATTGGGTTTGTATTATACTAAACTCTTATTAGCTTAATGTGTGTGAAACCAATCGGTTATAAATGGTTTGATATTTTACCTCACTCATGGAAGTTGGTTTTTGAATATATCTCATGGTATGTTGACAGTCGTTGGGGTTTAACACTAAAGGCATGACAAGAACTTTTCACTTAGATGTGTAGCTGACCATTTACAAACCAATAGTCCTGTAAGGCGAATGAACACTGCTTCATTGTCTTTTGGCTTTGCAAAAGGTTGGCTTGATAGCCCCTAGAGTACCAACCTTTGTCTGTGGGAAGGCAAAATTCCCAGAATGTCTTATTAGGAGATTGGTTCGTGCTAATAACTGACTGTGCTGGAGTACTTGTGTCTGAAAGGTATTCTTTCAAATTGTCAGTAACGCAGGGATCTGAATCCATGACTCCCCACTGGAACTCCGCCATGGGCAGTTTCAGTTCCAGTAAATTAGAAAGAGCTGAAGGCCCAATGGAGGAGGATGCCATTCAGGCTGACTGAGGGATTCTTTGTATTTTGTCTTTTGCAACACTATTTGCTTGGCCTTAGGGATTTGGAGTTGCTCTTGGCTTGGCTTTCTTCACTCCGTCGCTTCTGCCTTGACCGCCCTTTCTCTGCATTCAAAGCACCTGATGGGAATAAGCACATTACACATGAGCAACAAAGAACATCTGTGTGATATTATCTCTTTTTTTGGTGTGTGCTACAAAAGCACAAGAGGATATGAAGCCCTTTTAGAGAAATAAATGCATGATTGTGGATAAAATCAATATATGCTACTGGAACTCCTCCTGCCTCAAGCTTTTGTTGTTACTGTTTTGCTTTCGACTTAAAAAAGGGCAACTGTGAAGTCATTTTAGAAAATACCAAATGAAATATTTTTATATCAAGTGAAGTAATTAATGAAAGTATGCTTGAAATAGTTTTAGCCCTAAGTATTACTCAGAAGATGGTTTGCCAAGTTTACGTCACACCTGAGGAAACGTCAACAGAAAAATGTTCGATGCAATATTTTCTATGCAGCCCCACAAGTCTAAACACGGAATTCTGATTAATACTGTGTTTGTGGAATTTGAATTAAGCATCAAAGTTCAGCCATTTTCACACACGTCAGGGCGGACATTTTGCTCTTTGATGTCGACTGAAAATGACACCCCAGTTTCTCAGGGCTCAGTTAATGACCAATCATGGCTGAGCTTGCGAATGCCACATGACCAAACTCGGAAAACAGGGGCTTAATTCCAGTGTCTCACAAATACATATCACTCTTTACAGGTTAGCTGAGTGATTAGCATGACTTCTCTGCCTTTTGTCTGCCGTACAGCCTCGTGAAGCTCCTTTGGATCCTCTCCGCGGAAAAAAAATGTAAAAATCTGTGATTCTCAGTTTTAATGACACACAAAGTGCTAATTTTGAGTCTAGTACATAAATTATGTAGCGGGGACACGGTCAACGGTGCAACCACTCTACCTGCTTGAGATGTTCCCTTCTGGATTGATGCGTCTTCTGAGGAGCCTTCTGGCCCTTGACTAGTTCCTGGGTTGACTCCTCCCACATTATCATTTGCCCCGCTGTTGTGATTATGTGGGACTGTTGCCAGCAGACCTGAATGATCAGCAATGCAGCACAACTTTAACCACAAAGTGCAGCACATTTTAACAAGGTTCACTGGACATTCGCATCTAAAATCAATAGGTAATCTACTTGTTTGGAAAATACGCAACACAGTCAGTCATCCATCCATCCGTTTTCTAAAGTGCTTGTCCTCATTGTGAGCTAGAGCGTATAACAGAGTTTAAAGTCTAACATCACTCCTACAATTAAACTTGTATATGCAGATTTGAGATACGCAAATCAAATTGTATATCAGCGCATTCCACACTGTATGGCTGTAATTGTAGAATACTATGACTAGGGCTGAGTGTAATGGAGTTGCTCTTCACAAACATGACATGCAAGTGTGACTGTTGCTCTTACATAGTCCTCTGTAGCAGGAAAGTTGCTGATAAATTTGCTTCATCCGCTCTATGTTGACGCGGCTGGCCTCAGCATGGTTCACCATGGGCTTTGGGTAGTGCACTCCGATGACACACTTGGCAGCCTTCTGTAGTTCCTCTGGGGCATTCCATGGATCGTAGATATATTTGGCTGGAAAGCCTCTCAGGATGGGCAAATAACGCCTAAAATAGGAGATTTTTTAAAAATGTGGTTAAGCTGACAGAATGGTCATTTTGGAATTGCACTGACAGCAAAACTGTACTGGTACGACCGGTAAGTTTAGAATGTAGCAGTGTGTAGGTTGTCAAGAGAATCAGAATCAGAATAATCTTTAATGACCAAGTATGTAGAACACACAAGGAATTTGTCTACGGTAGTACACGCTGCACTAGTATCATCATAAACAAGAAGATGGCCTTGAATGCACTATACAGTAATAGCATCTTGGGAAAAATGGCTTTCTTATATGAACACTGTCTGCATTTTAACAGCATCTTGAAAAAAAATGGCTTTCTTTTGTGAGCTAACAATACAGAGCACCGCTCATCCTTGTGTGAGTGAGTCTGTGCGTGTTAGTGTGTGTCCGCATGTGATGGAAAAGACACACTTACAACCGTAAATTCAGAGAATCTCAACACACCTAATGTAGTCACCGTTGGGGTCTGCACGTCGCCCAAATCCTACAGGACAGTAACAGTGGAAAAATTGCTGGAAAAAGGAACTGCAAGAAAGCCACATCCAACTGCCAGCATTTACACTCCAGTCCGCATCTAACAGCAACTCTTCAAACACCTGCCAGGATGCAGACACGGTCCATTTAGGAATGAAGAAAGGCAGTCTGCCAACAAGCGATTACAAGTGAGCTTTGTGTGCCTACCCTCACGCCTTCTTCCCAGCTGATCCAGAGGTCTCCCCTGGTGAGGAAACAGGCCACAGCGTGTCGGGCCAAATGGTGGATCCAACCCTCCTGCCTCAGCTGGGTCATAATCGCATCTATCCAAGGAAAGCCTGTCCGTCCTTCTGCCCATTTGGCGAGCGCCTCTGGGTTTCGCTCCCAGGGGATCAAGACGCATACAGGGTTTCCCTCCATCTTGTCAAAACACGGGTTGTTGGTAGCGGTCGTGTAGAAAAACTCCCTCCATAGCAGTTGGCCATACAAGGAGAGTGGTGGTGTGCTGTTCTTTTTAACCTATTTGACAGACCAAAGTTTTTTAAAAATCTTTTGCAGTGGAAGGTTCCTTGAAAACAACAACAATAATTCCCCTATTACCTTCATGTACAGGTCAGTAAGCTTGAAATAGAAGAGTCGGCAAGACAGGCATCCAAAGCGAAGGTAGGGGCTGAGGCCTGTAGGAGTTGCCAGGAGCGAGTTGGCGCTCATTCGAGGACGCTCAAAATTTGCGACCCAGGCCTATCAACAGAAGGAAGAAATAGTGCACAAAGGGTTTGCGCCTGCTATCTTGTAGATTCACTGAGAATATTTCAAAAACTATAAATGTTTCCCATTTGTCTCCTCAAGGGCACAAAGAGGGATTTGCCAAACATCAACAATCCTTGAGCAAATGAATAATCCTTCGGAATGTATGACTTTGGAATTGAACTGTATGAGTAAAATTTGAATCTTGCGTGCCGTAATCAGGCTGATGAAGAGAATGGGCAGTCTAAATATTGTCCATAAAATATGGCTATATTTAGTCTCAATATAAAGGAAATCATGAAGAAAAACTGTATGGTTTGTCCACTATTGTAAAATAGAGTGCTTTTGGACATGTGTTGAATAAATTTTCCATAAATCATTTGTCTAGTGTGCTCCATGTACCTTTCTCTCAAGATGTCTCTCTAGTCTCAAGAGGGCTTCTGTTTCTCCACCAGGCCAAACTGCTGTTGTTAGGCCCTCAGTCTCAAAACCTGAGGAAGAGGACAACATGTGCAGTCTAAGTAGAGTCCTGCTGCAGGGTTCACACACCTTTTCCTCGGATACATTTAAACACCGCTGAAGCATTTGTAGCATTAATTAAAATTTTCCAAACTGTTTACAGAGATACTAATTGGAGATGAGCGAGTACACCACTGTCTGCATCTCTATTTGTTGAACCATCTAAATTATCTGTATCCGTGACTGAACTTGGGGTGGGCGGGTCATAAACATGATGTGGCCGTGGTTTAACTTGCATCTGGCGGGGCTTAAATCAGTGCATTTTTGTAAGTCTGAAATTGACTTGGATAGGTCAGAAATTGCCGGCGGCAGGGTGGTCGACTGGTTCGCACGTCCGCCTCACGGTGCACAGGTGCAGAGTTCAATTCTGGCTCCGGCCCTCCTGTGTGGAGTTTGCGTGTTCTCCCCGTGCCTGCGTGGGTTTTCTCCAGGTATTCCGATTTCCTCCCACATTCCAGAAACATGCATGGCAGGTTAATGGAATACGCTAAATTGTCCCTAGGTGTGAGTGTGAGCGCGAATGGTTGTTCATCTATGCCATGCCCTGCGATTGGCTGGCATCCAGTTCAGGGTGTGCCCTGCCTACTGCCCCAAGACAGCTGGGATAGGCTCCAGCACGCCCGCGACCCTTGTGAGGATAAGTGGATTAGAAAGTGGATGGCTAGCTGTTTATTTGACGATTTAGAGAACAGCCTCAAAATTGAAATTCAAATTAGGTTTTTGATCACAAAAGCAAAAGAATCACTTGCAGAACATAGTTTTGCATAGTCTTAACTGTGTATGATTGAATTTTCATCACAACAGTAAAGGAACTATTTACAGAAATGTTTGTTTTCAATAGAAAGTCAAAAATAAAACACAGGCAGTGACCGATGCAACACAAGCCGTATACAGCTCACAAAGTACGTTCCAAAACAAGTTTACCAACAAATTTTAGATAACACACAAATCGAAATAGAGACAAGCTCAGGGAAACTCAATACAGACTGAAGCAACGTGAGCTGGAGTCAAGCCAAGCAAGCACAGAGAGGTCATCAGTCACACTCTGTGTGTGAAAGAATAATGCAGGGCTCCTCTTGCTGGCAAGTCTGCCGAGGGAGGGACGGTTTCTCTGTGTGACTGGTCAATCACAGAGCGTGACAAGTGAATACATTAGTAGTTACCAAATTAGGATTTTTTTTCATTGAGCTGAGTACGGATAATGATGAGATGTACTCGTTTCATGCTTGTACCCGGCAAATATGTATTATCCATGATGGATACTAATCTAAAATGAGTATTCGACTCTTACCGTTTAATTTTGTAAGAGTGATACAAACCCAATTCCAATTAAATTCGGATGTAGTGTTAAAAATAAATAAAAAGAGAATACAATGGTTTGCAAATCATTCAACCTATATTTAATTGAATACAGGTACACAATAAAGGTAAAATATTTAATATTCAAAGTGATTGTCTCTGAATTTTATCGGCAAGCCCGTTCCAAAAAAAAAAAAAAAAAAAAAAAGGAGCATGTGCCAAAAAACTGAGGAAGTTGAGGAAAGCTCATCAAACATCTGTTTGGAACATCTCATAAGTGAACAGGTTACCTGGGAACAGGTGGGTGCCATGGTTAAAAGGAGCTTTCCTGAATTGCTCTGCCATTAACAAGCAAAGATGATGCGAGCTTGTATTCTGTTTTTATTAATGTTTAACACAACGTCTTCAATTCATTCATTGAATTTGTACAAACTATAGCAGAAGCAACAGACATGCATTAGCTCAAAGACTTACCAAGTTCTTCAAGTGACGGCACTGCAAACTTGTCGTCATGGTCATCACTGATGGGTGTTGTGCAATTTTTGAGGACTTGCGTTGTGATAGTCTCTGCCGGAGAGTCCACAGCATCCATGCAACTGATAAGAGCCTGGAAGCGCTTGTATGTGAGAGGAGGCTGACCGCCATTCACTTCTATGATCCTTTAGGGAATGAATTCAACACAACACACCGCATTAAACTCAAACCTGCACATGCAGTTGGAAAGTGACTACACTTGTGTTTCACCACTCACTTGTCTAGATCATAGAGGGTGTGCGAAATCCGCACCATGACCTCAACCCCCGCCTCGGTGGCTAGCTTTTGAATAGCAGCATCCCGTTCCTTGCCAAAAGGCTCCGAGTCATATTCGTAGGACAAATGAGTTATCTGCCATTCCTAAAGAGAAAATGAAATCATATCAAGAATAAATTTGACACTAGACATGTCAAAGTTGACTACAAATTGGGACTGGTTTAATGAACTTGTCTCTGGAGCAATTTATTTTATGTGTCTGTCTAACTTTCCAACTAGGTGTATGAGCATGCCAGACTGGTTTCTGCAAATATTATTTGTTAGGGTTTGTGGCAGAAATGTTTTCTCTGTATATTATATTATATGGTATGTCCAGATGCATTTTTATTTTTTAATCATATTTCTCAACCAATGGGTTGTCGGACGATACATTTTAATAAAGCGCGGGACACTTTTTTTCAAGTGTCAATGGGTGGGATATCTATTCGTCAAGGAGAGCGATACGACTGCACTGGTAGCAGACTCCTCAACTGACACAAAAACTGCAAGGTATCCTTAGATCAAGGGTCACCAACAAAGTGACTGCCGGTACCAGGTAGCCCCCCAATAAGTAGCCAGCAGGTCTCTTCTCGAAATAGCTCTCCAGTTATGGTACATTGTGATTTTCTAGGAATGCTGCAGAAGTGGTCCTTTGAAAATGGGAATGTTGGCAGAGATGTATAGTGTTGCCTTTTGACAATTCCCTCCTCCTAATTATTGTGAGAAATCATCAGTATGATTGATATCTTCTCTTAAGATCAATATTATAAACAACAACATAGAAAGATATAATTGAAAGTAATTTGAGCAAATGTGTTATTTCAGAAGAGTGTCTCAAACTGGTAGTCGTCGGCATTATTCAGTGCCCAAGAAGTAGCTCTCACTTTCAAAAAGGTTGGTGACCACTTCCTAAATTACATAGATTGTAAATGAATCGCTTGCGTGAAGCTTTACAGTTTTCATCTTTTATAACAAGCTGTGCAATGACACATTGCCTGTCATCAATACTGGGGCTTGTGCGGTGTGCGCATGTACGCAATGTCAACATGCAACTTATTTGAATCGTATCGAACCGATCTACCCTGAAAGATATCATTTTTCATTCAAATCGCAACCTGTGTATCACGTTATCAAATCGGCCTTAGGCCCAAGATTCCCATCCCTACTGATTACGCTTGATAGTTGGTTCATTAATCCATCGGAATGTTTGAATATAAAACTAGTGAAGAACAAATCTCTGTGCATCTATCTTATCGTATTCTATATTATCTAGACCCAGATGTGCAAAATAACAAATATTCAATAATACCATTACAATTGCAAATTGTCATCCCGCTGATTCTATCAAACCAACCTTGAATAGTCTGGGGAAGACATCTGTGGGCTGACCTCGAATGACAAAGAGGCGGGAATTGAGTTTACGCAGACTGGCATCTAAGTCCTCCAAGCAATGTAACAAAAACCTGCAAACAAGCAGACAGAATGCGTGTCATATGCAACTCTGTTTCTTCTGTTGAATTGGGTCACATCAACAATGTTATGCCAAAAATAAACAAGTGGGCAGCAAGACTATGTTTTTATTGACACTATTGTTTGCAACAGTCATTTCACAACAAATTTTGGGAACATTTATCGCAGTAGAGATAAGTACGTCTGCAGCCTAAGTTTGCCACCCGTCCCTTCACATATGGAATCGTCCTTTAATTGAGAATTAAATGTTGCGTCCCATATTGAACCAATACGGGATGCGGTTTGTTCCCTATTTTACGCATTGTCCCATGCGTCTGTCACACACAAACATGAACACTGAATTTAACACTAATGAACAAAATAAATGGCAGGAAATATTAAAGACACCAATGTGGTGGACCTGCGAGTGTAGCCTATGTCTGGTGTGTTCTGCTCTGTGCCAAATCCTGTCTGCCTGCATGCAGGCAGCCCAGCCCCTTTGCGTTGCCGCTGCCTGTCATGATCGTATAGCTGTTACAGTACTCTACACAGTACATGCATGTAATACAGGATGCTCAAGTTTACCCGAGTTCAGTCTATTCAACGTTGAACATGTTGACATGCAAGTTTACAAGTGTTTCATTTTTTTCTTCGTCTTAAAGTGAAGATTTGCGCCTCCTAGCGTTCACAGTCAGCTGGCATTAGCTCTAGATGACCAGCGACCCAATGCGGACAAGTGTGATAGAACATGGATGGATGGATGAAATGAATGGTGTGAGTCGCACATCCGGAGGGACGTGGGTTTTGAAACTAGTGGGAGTTAGTTTGTGGAAGCAAGTAAAAAATAGTGGTTAGACTTAGAGAGATACGAGTCTGTTTCCTGGCTCCTGCCTAAGTGTCTCTGAGCAAGACACCGAAGCCATATAATAAATAGTATATAACCGTTGTAATAATAAAGCGAACTGTAATAAAAGTTCGGATGTACCTTGTGTGAAAGAAACCACCTGCAATACTAAGAACGTTCCACGCATGCCCTCGTGTGGCTGAGCAGAATAATTGCTCACCATTATGACAGCTGCCACAGAGTGGTAAACTTGCTGAAATCCAATGGGATATACGTATTAGGCCTGTAGAATGGCCATTCAATTGTCCGAAGTCTTACAACAAAATGACTAAGTTGTCTCAAATGAGTATGTTTGCAAACTTACCTCCACCTATTGATGCCCACGTTTGACGAGCCTGCAAACCAAGGGTCCAGGATGTAGATGCAGCGTAAACTGTGAGCCACCCGAATCGTGTCCCTTAAAGACGGGTTGTCGTGTAGCCTCAGTCCCTTTCGGAACCAGTGGATTGCGTTGGCCACCATATTGAGAGCGCGCTGTAACGTATGTATATTATATACGGTGGAAGGCGGAGCGCGTCCCACAGTTAACAGACGATCAAATCTAACCTACACTGTTTAGGCAGCACAACTGCCTGTATGATGCCTATATAAAGCAAGTCGGTGAACTGGCAAACGTAAATTAGCGCTCGCGCTAAAGTTAACCGAGCTCCATTAATTTCTCCTCACAGTGAATTCTCCGAAGCAGTCGTGGTCGCATGTGGGTAGACAGCAGAAAAGCACAGCATACGAAAAAAACCCCACCAAAACAAACCGTTTCCTGTTAATGGCAGCGACGACGTTGCATATAGAAATGTAATCCCGTCATCTCCTGCCGATTTCTGGAGGCGTACATATATCCTATATACTGTAAAAACTTGTTTCTATATGGTTCCCCGAAGAAGACGTCGTCTAAAACAAGACGTGCACTTAATCTCGCGACCTATTTGTGAAAAAAGGATTGCGCGAGAACGTCTGATGAGCCAAGCAAAGATCTCCTTTCATTGTGTGTCAACATCTCCAACCATTGGAATATTCAGGAAGAAACTGGCGCTGTGATTGGTCAGTCCAGACCGTTATACAACGCTTTCGCTGTCACGTTTCAGTAGTGTGCTTTTTGCGACCTGCTTAGTGTTTACCTATTTTCTTCGAGTGACTTTTAAAAACTTCAAACGTCGACTTTGGGGGAATTGCTGTACAGTGAGAGTTAAAAGAAAATCCCGGAGACCGCCGCAAAAAAAAAAGAAACGCATTAAAGCTTAGTGAAAGGCAGCCAATCAGAAGGTTAGTGTTGATTTATGCGTTACACCCAAAGAAACCCGGATAAGCACATGTCGCACCGCGCTGGCTCGGTTGAGGTGTGCTCGATTTGTAATCCAGTTTGCGCCGGTTTACATGTTCATATATTTCAGTTGTCATTAAAGAATTCCGTTAAGTGGGTTGTGATTTCCTTCTAATTGTTGTTAACAAAAAGATCAATATTATTCAGTGCTACTTTGGCAGCATCTTTTTTCGCCACATACTGTGTAATTGTAGTCTCTTATCTGGAAAGCTCCATTGGTCCCGCCAAGAAGGAATCTTTGTTATGACATTATAATGGGAAACTAGGAAACTTTGAAAAGGTATCCAAGGCTAGTTTTGAAACAGTCAGATTTTGAAAGCACATACCGCTTTATATATGATCACAATTCTTCATACAGACTGAAGAGAAAGGCAAAGCAATCCTAATTTTCTTCCTCCTCCACCTGATCAGACTTCATGAACGTAGCTATCATGTATGCATGCATGCTACCATGAATTCACCTTTCATACACTAGCGAAATATAGAGATATTGTGTCACATTAAATATTTAAACATTTTAAGTCACAAAATATAATTTGAAGACGACGGAGGTACAAAATCCCACTGAAAAGAACACAAAACTTCACTGATAAAAAGTTTGAGTTTAAATATGAATGTTTTTACGTAAATAATTAAAAAAATCATGAAACCAAAAAGAGGAAAAAAAACATGCTGTACTTAGATTTTCCAAAACACACTACAATACCCAGGTGTTACTCCCTGGAAAAGTTGATAAAGATATTGTAGTACAGAATCCAGTGTTATATTTGATTCGAGGATGTAACTCATTGTTGCAAAAAAATATGGAGGAGCCAAATAAAAAAGTACAATTCAGTCTGTTGCTAAACTTAATTTGAAGCAGACAAGGTCATAAATCTTTGTTATGGGCTTACACTAAAGATTTGACTGCCTTTTTAGTACTAATAAAGGGAGAGTACTTATAAAATAGCAAAATTAATCAGCAATGAAAAGTCCTCCTCAACAGTATTGTATCGTAAATAGCACGTCATACCCAAGGGAACTCAATGTGCGTCACTCAAGCACAGACACAACAGTTAAGGAAATTTCAGAAGCAAGCAAAGCGGAGGAAACAAAAGTAGCTTACCCAAATGAATGTACATTTACAATATTTAAACACATTAACAGAAAACTTTAAAAACATTTAAAAGTAAAACAAATACAGAAAAGTAGGTTTTTAAAATTACATGAAGTAAAAAAAATCAAAGACCTCAATTAAAGCAACGTTTTTAACCTGGAGTTAAAAGGATACACACTCAGGGTGACATCAATTGATAGTTCATTCCATTTTTGTGCAACACAACAGCTAAATGCAGCTTCAACATGTTTACTTTGAACCCTGGGCTGCACGAAAACCCAAGACTGCAGATCTCAGAGCCCGATATATTCAACCATCATTTCTTTAATGTACACAGACCCAAACCATTCAGTAAATGATAGACCAATAGCAGAATTTTAAAATCTATTGTACTGTACTGTAGCTGATTGGGATCCAGTGTAAATCCTTTGGGACAGGAGTAATATATTCTATTTGTTCTGGTCAGAACCCAAGCTGTAGCGTTCTGATAAGGAGTTGCAGCTGTTTGATGCTGTTTTGAGGGACTCCAGTTAGAAGACTGTTACAATAATCAAGTCTACCGGAGATCAAAGCATGAATATGTTTCTCCTGGTCTGCTTTCCTGATCTGAGTTACAGATAAATATCATTGAATTAAATGTTGCTTCGTATTATTGTGTATCCGTACACTTGCGTGAAATCAAGTCATTATTCACATGCCATATTGCAGTTTTTATACTAAATGTACAAGCAAGTTATTACAGACCGAAGTCGAATCCAAACTAAACTGAGAAGGTATACAGTAATCCCTCGTTTATCGCGGGGGTTACGTTTCAAAAAGAACCAGTGATAAGTGAAATCCGTGAAGTAGGATTTATTAAAAAAAAAGCAAAAAAATGCGAGAGGGACGAAATTTCAAATGTGCTGTACAGCACATTTGACAATAAAGTACTTGGTTCTTGATAGTCAGCTTTATTTTTTACAGTTATTATACAATACTGAACTACAACCCAGCCGCTGGGGGGCAGTGCCCTCCCTGGGGGTGCACTGTTCCCCAGTGCCGGTCCCAAGCCCGGAGAAATGGGGAGGGTTGCGTCAGGAATGGCATCCGGCGTAAAACTTTTGCCAAGACGACCATGCGAGTTGGTAGGACGGTTTACAGGGGCGGATGGAAATTACTGACTCGCTGTGGCGACCCCTGAATAGGGATGTGCCGAAAGGAGAAGAAGAAGATACAATACTGAACTACGTATGCAATGCAGAGGCGATTGCTCTAAGACTGCAAGGGAAGCTCAGCTTCCCCTAAAATGTCAAAAAGTGTGTGATCAAATATGTGTGTACGGACAATTGTGCGGACATGTCATTGACTAAATATGCGCTACAACGCGCTCAACTTTTGTTCCGAATCAGCTTCTTATTACTGGTTACGACGCGACTCTCTTCTCATTCATTCCCGCAGCTTCACTGTGCTTTAAAGTGTGCGGACGCTGGGCGTCTTGAGAGTTCAGTGTAGGTGGTCCCAATGCTTTAAAATGAGACGAGTCATTGGATAAATGCTGGTTTTGTCCCGCCCATTGGACGCTCAGCGTCTCTGCGAGTCTATGGACAGTGGGCAGAAGCTCAGCTTTTCTGCATGATGATTGGATGATCTGTCTGAGGCTGAATCTCATTTTGATTGACAGCCAAATGAGCCAATCACCGATCTTATGGTGAAGGCATCCTTTTCATTTTTTTGAAAAGGAACAGAGAGTATAATTAACGTATAAATAAAAAGACACATTTTATGATGTAGGCCGAAATTGAGCTTCCCCTCCTTGATAGACCAGCATCTGCCACTGATACAATAAAACCAAAGTCCAAAAATTTGCAAAGGTAAATCTGGCAAGGTGTACAGAGATGAGGTGCAGAGACTGTTCACGTTGGTCAGTCCCTTAGCCAATCAGGATGCAGAACACAATTGATTGTTTTAAAAAAAGCATTAAAAAAACTGCACTAAAAAATCCGTGAAACACCGAAGCCGCGGAAGGTGAACTGCGTTATAGCGAGGGATTACTGTACACCAAACTAAAACAATGACCTCACTACTCAAATGAATTACCACTCTGTGACTCTGGAGGTCACTGTTGCTCCAGAAAGATTTTTATTCCGTCCCTTTATAGTGGATCTTGCTGCAGACGCAATACTGCAATTTATGACATACTCATTTATCATTAATTTATATTTCCTTCCAGGTATTTTTTTTAAAACCTAAAGTAATGTTTTCTTCATTGAACTAAAATAATGCACGTTTTAATTTACAAAATCAGTTGTGAGGTATATATTCTAAAAACAAAAACTCCAAATCATAATGAAGATAACAAAACAATTGATAATGAAGTATGGACATTATGCATGCTCGTTATAAATATAAATATACAACGTGAGTCATACAGAGTCTATACATGTTACAAAACAAAGCATAAAGATTAGAACCTGAAAGAAAGTAATCCTGTGCTTGACCTTGGAGATACTTCAGATCGTCTCAGTAGGTTACCTGCACATCCACACACAGACACAATGATACATTGTGCCTGTAATATATTATTAATGGTCATGAATCATGTTACCAGCAGGCACGGACCAGAAAAAGTCTATTTTAAAAGGCTTGATCTATCTCCGCCAGATTACCTATTAGTGTTAAATGAAAATAAATACAATTAATTCGAAGCCATTGATGGAAATGTGTTTCAGCCTCATTATAATTTGGCAATCTTGCATATTTCAGTGCAAATGCGTTTCTACCCACATTCACTTGCGACTGGGACGTGTAAGACAGGGAAATCAATGTTGTTTACAGCGCATTTTTATTAATAAGCCTCACGACTAGCCTTATTAGTGACTTTCTATTCACATCTACGATTCATCCAATCAGAAAGAGGTCTTGCTTAACATCGCGTGTCGATTGGCTGTCAGCTTGGCGCCTTGTTCCCGCCCCCAACTGTCAGGCACTGCGCTGGTCAAACCGTTTGACGGCTGGTGCACTGAGCTCTTACACTTTTAACTTTGTATTAAATCATTGGACATACTCCAACCGTCCACAATTTCATTTCATGTGCATGGCGCGCGCCTATGTACACTCGTCGATTTTCTCCACTTTTCCTTTTCGCTATGAAGCACAATTATGGCAAGGAGTAGCAAGTCAGCAACAACAGCGAGGACCCTGGAGGATTTGACTCTAGACTCGGGTTATGGTGGAGCCGCCGACTCCTTCAGGTCTTCCAGTGCGTCGCTGTGCTGCTCGGAGGTACATGGGGGGAACTGCTGGCAACTAACGGACTCCATGCACAGTCGAAACAACAGCCTGGACACTGTCAACACGGTCCTGGTCGAAGACGCCGAGATCCTGGAGTGCACCGGCCAGTGCGCTAAACTACCCGAGCTTGAGGATGTGCCGTGGAGCCTCGGGGAGGTGGCGAGAGCCCTGCAGAGGGACGAGGGAATGAGCGTGCCGAGCCCACCGCAGGACGTCCTGCTCCGACTCTCGGCGCTGGCCAGCCGGGCCCTCGTTAGGGTCGCCAAGGAGGCGCAGCGCTTGAGTTTGCGCTACGCCAAATGCACCAAATACGAGATCCAAAGTGCCATAAAGATGGTTCTGTCGTGGGTCGTCTCCACGAACTGCATCGGCGCCGCCCTCAGCGCCTTGTCCTTGTACAACATGAGCACGGAGGAGGACAAGTTCGGCCGCGGCAAGTCCGTGCGCTGCGGGCTAGTCTTTAACGTGGGGAAATTCTTCAGGTGGATGGTCGATAGCAGGCTCGCGGTCAGGATCCACGAACACGCTGCCATATATCTGGCGGCGTGCATGGAGAGCCTCTTCCGCGAGATACACGAGCGAGTGCTCCGCAGTGCGCTGCTGGAGCGGGACAACAGTATGCCCAAGTTGAGCGTGGAGAGCCTGGAGCAGGCCGTCGGGAGTGATGCTGAGCTTTGGGGGTCATTGCAGCACTGGCAACACCTCATCTGTGGGAAGAATGCGAGTGGTAAGTAACGGCGGCAGGAGCACTTAACTCTTGCCGTTCTTCAAATCAAAGTCGTGCATATTGAGTTTGCTAAGGCTTGATAAGCCACGAGTACGTGTGACTCTGGAACACTGAAAGGATCATTGAGTTTAAGTGTACACTGAATCACTGTGAGCCATTGTAGATTTGTAGGCGATTGTTTTTTTTCTCAGTTTTTAATGGGGTTTTGCAAGACAGGAGTTTTCACCATTACGTCACACGGAGTTCCGGGTGGCAAATCCCCAAGCTTTCTCCAGAAAGCAAAGCCTTTCGTGCCATTTTACCAAGGCATAGTAATTGAGAAAAAAAAAAAAAAACACTTGATGGTTTTAGCATTCTTTCCTATCTGTAGTTTGAATGTGTGAAATGTCAGCCTCCCCCACCCCCAAAAAAAGATCCCTCAAGTAAATGGCTAAAACAGCATTCGCTGAGCTTGAGTGTCACATGAGTTTGTTAGGTAGGAGCAGTCAGTCTCAGGCAGCATGGGTTCGTCACTCAAAATTAGGGTCTGGATGGGAGTGTGAATGGTTGTTTCAAAAAGTGACCTGCAATTGCACATTTTCACATTTTGGTATTCGGATATCCCACTGTAAGCGATCAAATAATTGAGTATTTAGATCAGATGAACTGTAAACTTTTGCTTGGTTAAAGAGCAATTACGAATGTACAAGAGAAAATAACACATTTAACTTTATTATGACTTACCAATTGGTTTTCATTTTTAGATGATCAACTTTTTTTGTCCTAAATTTGAACTGTGCACAGCAGCAAACTGTGTTTTCTTCTCTCAAAACATTTGTAAGTGAGACTTAGGGCTATGAGATGAAGTGGCGTCAGAACTACAGCAGCCATTTCCCCTGATAAAAACAGCACATATTAGAGTAAGCCGGGATATATATATATATATATATATATATACATATATATATATATATATGTATATATATATATATATATATATATAAAATGATCACTATAGGAGCTACATCTGGGTCAGGCTATTAGCATCAACGTGTTCATAGTCATTTTCATCTCTTAAACTGCCAGCAAGAAGTCCGACAGCGCTTGCCAATATGGGGCACTTGATTAGCGGCTAGCTGCTGGCAAACAGGCACCACATTCTACAATGTCAGTGCCCTAGTTTTTGCACGGTAACTTACGTATTGTGCCTTTGTATTTTTATTCAATTCACAGTGTTGCTGTTTTGTCTGCCACCTTGTAGCAGTTGCGTGGCAAAAGAACAGTAAGTGAAAGCTTTTGCCCGTCAAATTAAACTTTCTCGGTCTCAAATGGTATTTCGCTGTTGGTGACAAATGATGACCGACACGATAGTAGACAAGTGACATGACAGAGAGACATGTTTGTTTGTTTGTTCAATAAACAAACAAACAAAAAAAAAGTAACACAATCGTCTTCACGATATACAGTATACTGTATTGTCATGTCGCCCACCTCAACACCGCCCCTCTACAAAATTGTGTTGAAATTGTTTTGTTTGTTTGTTTGTTTTTTGTGTAATTCTTTAAACTGTATCTATCCCAGTACCTTTTTGTTTAGTATCACAAAAGGGTTGCCGTGAAAAGATCATAAATACAAAGCTAGTGCTGGCCACAGACTTATAAAACATATCATCCTAGTTTTTGTTCATCTCCAAAATCCGTAAATACTGTAAGAGCTTCATTGTCTCACATATATTACCCTTGAAATTCTTGCAGATGTAATGCCTTGCATCTCGATGTGCATTTTAATCTTTCCCAAATCAATGGTGGTACATGCACACGTGTACGTGCTTACTGTGATACTGACAATACCCCCTTTGTAGTTTCCACACTGGCTTTCTGGTTTCACTTTTTGTTCTTGTCCTTTAAAAGTAATTGTATTCAGACTTTACTGCTGTGTAACTGGCAATACATCACACACCACTCTAATACATGGTTGTTGGTTTGATGGATGCTGAAAAACTGCTGCTGTGACTCTTCTTGCAACAGGTTTACATAATGAAAGACCCTTGGGGACCTACAGTTTGTGCTATCATCCATTATGCAGAGCAGTGTGAATAAAATTGGGGATTTGAGTGAGCGAGAGAGATAAACAGAGAGTGAAAGAGAAGAAGTTTGAGAAGCTGACTGTCGTGATGCATCACCAATGAATGCCTGAAGCTTGAAAACATGGGTGTACACACTTGTTTGTTTAGCTACATTTGTTATACAAACTATGTTCACCATTTTGGTGGGAGAGTTCATTTTAGTACAGCCAAGCAGGAGCCATGGAAATTTGCTTTCGTTTGCATTTTTCCTCACAATGTCGGCTATTCTGACTTCAACCTCCCACTGGAACACACCCTTCAGTCAGACTGAGTGACAGAATATGCTGCAGTGTGTCAAAGCGTGTCATACAGCAGCCTATGACATCCTGCGTGTTTTGGAACGATGGTGGTGAAGAGGGAAGCAACTGTCACCAGATTTTCGTTTTGTCTCACGTAATGCAATCACAGTACAAGTGTATTTTCTCAGCATTACTCGTTTGTCATCCCGAATTGAATGTAAATGGCAAATGGAGCCTAACAAAGCCTTCCAATCTATGCCAATGGATTTTAGCTTAGTGCTAATGCTGCAGCGAATTTTCTGCTATTACCCAGACAACTACTTCCAGATACATGATGTCACATGCCTACCCTCTTATAATGTAAGCTTGTCTCATTTGTTCCCCCGGTTTCTGGAAAATTAGCTCATGACAAAAACTGAAGTGACGCACAATATATCACGACACCAACATGGTCTGCATTGCCCAATTAGACAGCAGATTTAGGAACTGCCTAATGCTGTGGAGTATATTTTTGCCAAGGTTAGGCCGAGAATAAACTCTTTTTGTCAAGGACTGCACTCCAGATTTTATTTTTTTTTTTTTTTAATTACAGCACACATAGTCCAAGGCAGAGCGACCATAAAACATCACACTGCACTGTGCGATCGTATTGTTTAATGCCAATATTGAGTCACATTGTGCATTCAGTCCATTTGGCATCCAGTAGATTTCCAGCTCCTTAAGAGGTGTGGCAAGTGTTTGGCAGTGTATTACTCTGCGTTGAATTTTGAGGAAGAGGTTTGGAAAGCTGATGTAATGCATGCTGGAACACTGGCATGTTTTGTGGTTCTTGAACCAGTGATTAAACCTGACGTAGTATCGTAGACAGGCTGTGCGCGTCCAACTGGTCAACTCATTACAAACTGTACGTTATGCATGTTGGAAAGGATTGTATCGGCTGTATTTTAACATGAAAGATCAAAATCTGATAACATTGTGTGGCAGATTCAAGTTGAGATGTGGAAATAACCAGGGATGTTGCTTGGCATAAAGCTTTACTGGGGCAAAGGCCCTTACAACAGTGGTCTGCAACCAGGGGTCCGTGTGGCATTTAGTACTAAGCCGTATATATTTCTTAATAATAAAAATTCTGTATCGGACAGTATATGCCCTAAATGTACGTTTTCACCATGACAGGAATGTAACAGATGGTTGCTGGTCCACGAAATATCACATACATTAACACACACACACATGCACATATACACACACACACACACACACATTCACACTGACACTGTCCCAACCCCACCGTTGCACTCTTAAGCCCCTATATCACTGAACATTTGCAACCATTGGCGAAGCGAGCTATATGCGCGTGCACTTCAGAGTCCGTCAGGCTTTGTTCAAGGTCGCAAATGTTCGCAAAATATTCATCTTCAGTTTTAGGGTTTTTTTTCTCGAGCTGGTGAGGGGAAAGGAAGCGTCCATCGCGAGCAGGTTGCAAATCAATGAATGCAGGGAAAGACTGCGGGTGGATGCTGCAACATATTCACAGCTGCGTCGCAATTTAATTGAATTGAATTTTTCTTCCCACTCAGGCCGTACTGGCCAATCCGTGCCTGTGGCTCATTATTACTGGGGCACGTGGTCGAGCCAAGAAGGTCTGGCGACGCCTCTGGATATAACTAATAAGAGCCACTATCTACCATATTGAAGTTGAATGATCCATATTGTCCTCTTCTTCCAATGAATTAGGAGTAATTGGGGTGATGTTTTTAATGTTATGTTTACCAACCTTTGTTCGGAAAGCTGTGAGTATTTTTCTTTTTTATCCATTTCATCAGCACTTGTTTCTCTTAGGTTTGCCTGTTGTACGGATTCAGCCAAAGTGATTATTTCTTCAAGTGAAATGACAGCTTGTGAGAACTTTTCGTTGAATGACATGACATTATAAATAAATCATATTCATCCATTTTAGCTGCCCGGAAGGGCTCAGGCTTCAACTTTGTATCAATTTATATTCATAACTATGACTTTACGCTGCATGTTCAGGGTAACTCGTACAAGTTCAGAAAGTCAACTTGTAACCACTTTTCAATATAAAGCAACTATTAGATGCATTCATTTTATGTATGTTAGTCATGTCAATTGAACTTACTATATCCAAAGACACAAGACGACGAATGCTAAGCCTTTGCTTCAATGTCAGGTTCTCAAACCGTTGTCTCGGCCAGTGAATTTCCTCTCAGAGAATTGTGTTTTCGTCTAACGGCAAGTTGACAACAGCTGGATCAGGACGCACATTTTAGTCATGGTCCATGAGAACATTATTTTGGCCAGATGTGTCTGCGCTGTCTTCTATTTCTTCCTCCGGAAACCGTCTGGGTCTTATTTCTCAAACACAAAATCATTAAGGTGAGAGGGAGCAGTTCGTCCATTCGAACAAAACAGGGACAGCATTTCCACTTCTTTAAAATGCCGGTACCACACCTGGGTGTGAAGTGTTATGGTACATGTCACTCTGCGGGTGATAATCTCCTCACCCTCATCTATATTCTATTCAGTTGTAACAATGGGTGTTGCGGCACCGCAAGGCCAAAAGTCACTATGTTGTTTGTCATGTGCAGGAGGCAAAATTATTGAGTGTCTTTGGAAAGGATAAAAGCGTGGCATTATAAGTATGTCGAAGGTAGGTGGTGGTGAAAGATTCCTCCTCTGTTTACAGATTGTCTCTCAACCCTAATGTACCGTAAATAGTAGTGATGGGAAGCTGAAGCCTCATGAAGCAATGAGGCTTTCCATCCAACTGGGTCGGTCCTGGGCCAAAGCATCATGAGGCTCCATTTGTTCTATTGCGCCATCATGTGGAAAATAAATGTCATGACACAGTGATTAAAATAACATGGATTTGATGGAGTCAAAAGGGCAGGGAGTTGTGATGTGAATGAATGTGCGTGTGTTACTTGAAAGAATGATTGCTTTATTTTAGACATTGACATAAACAAGGAACAAGATACACCTTTCATTCATTTTTATTGAGGAAAACAAGCATTTCCAAAGTGTTTGGCTTTAAACGGTTTCTTCTTTTCGATAGGATTTCTCCTGCTTTTGAAAATAGTCTTTCACAAGGGACGGATGAGGCTGGGGTACAGAGAAAGGTTATAGCTAATTTGTAGAGGTTTGGGTAGACATGTTTGTGTAGCTCCCAGTAGTCCAGGGGGTTTGACATCCTGCTGATGTTGGGTTCGCCCAGGTAAGTGTGGACCTCCACAGTCGCATCTGCGGTCTCATTCTGGGTCCTCCTCTGCATGACTGTGTGGTCCAGTCGCCACCACAGCTTGTTACCTCAGGCACAACAGACAAACAGCCAACAGGCAGTTCCGGCTGCCCATCGTAGAGATGGGAGCAAAAGAATCCCACAATAATGCACTGCCGCTCATTTCCTATTGCTTAATTAACACCATTAGAATGTATCGAATATTACCGTGCGCAACAGGCTGGGAAGCTTCTGATGTGTCCGGTTGTGTTGAAGATGATGGGTTGGAGGAAGAGGAGGAGGAGGAGGAGGAGGATGCCCTGTGCCGGATCACTGTCGCACATTCAGCTGTGAGCCTCCTCTCAGCCTCTTGTGCTTTATTTGGGCTGAAGAAGCCTATCTTCTTGAACCTGCGAACGACAATGAGACTCATTGCAGTTGTGAACTGTTCATCAAGAGGCACTTGCTCATTTGTTGGTGCGAGTAGACAGATGAGAAAAACAGACAACCGATACAAACCTGGGATCCAGCAGTGTTGCCAGTGACATGATGCTCATGGTTTGGAGGGTGTAGAGCTTGTCCCTCAGTTGTTTTTTAAGGCCCTCAGCCATTGCTTTGCTCTCCTCCATTTTTATGGTTCCTATGTCATCCTCCAAGGTGTGGTGCAGCATGGCCAGAAGTGGTATGACCTTGGATCCAGACACTCTCTTCTCCTCTGAGAGCTCTACGGTGGCATCATTAAATGGGGACAGCACCTGCAGACTCTCAGAAATGAGCCTCAACTGATGGGATGTGAGTGGGGCAATGTCAGTGTGGAGGCCTGCCAGGGCTGCTCCTACGGCTTCCCTGAGGTTGTACATCCGTTGCAACATGTGGAAGGTGCTGTTCCAGCGTGTCTCCACCTGAAAATAAAAGGTCATTATTGTTTGAAAGGGGAGTGGAAGCAGTTATGGATGTCAACTTACCTCTTGAATGAGCTTCAGCACAGGCTCTGTAGGCATCATTTGCTCCTGCACCTGTGTCAGCCTTGTCTATAAAAATTAAATATGAAACAAAACATTATTCAAGTCATTTTGCATTAATTTGAATACTGCTGTGTAATAAAGGAATTCACCTTTGCAGTGGTACTGCTTTTGAAGTAGCCAACTAGCCGCCTACACTGAAGACGGATCTCAGACAGCTCAGTGTTTTCTGCCAGAGCCTTCTTCACGATCAGATATGTGTGGCGCAGATGAAGGTCTCTGGCACATGCAGCCATGTTGGCTGCACCATCTGTCACAAGGCAAGTTACCTTGGTGGAAATGCCCCATTGTGCCATGAGTGCCGATTGAACGGAAGCCATGTTCTCAGCTGTATGGTGGTCAGGGAAATGGAGCACACCTAACACAGCTGAGTGCAGAGAGGTGTGCTCATCAATGAAATGACAGGTGACTGCCAGATATGCATCTGTGTTGATGCTGGTCCACATATCTGCTGTTATGCTCACAGCAGAGGACTTTGCTATGAGGTCTTGGGCCTTCTCTTTTGCCTGCTGGTACCTCTC
>NW_017806072.1:3992056-4007331 GCF_001891065.2 Hippocampus comes
GGCTATGCTGTTCTTTCATTGCATGTTAAAATGCCTTACCTGGGGGTGGTTCTGTTTGAGTTGTCTCCTTATTTTCATGCAGGGCCCTATAATGCCTCAACATAGACGACGTGCTCTCTTGGTACCCAAGTTCTTTGGAACAAAGTTTCACTTCACCTTTTGAAATATCAGCAAGTAGAAGAAAGACATTAGAATGAGGGATGCACTGTGCTGTCACAATAATGTACAATATATATTCACACTGGTTATAATTTGTACCTTTTTAGGAGAGATCTGCTCAAAATGATCCCAGACAGGGGATGTTCTCTTCTTATTCGTTGTGGGTGGTGCGTCCAAAGCCGTCCATTGTAAAACGAATCGGAATGAGTTGAGGTTTGGAGATGCGAGTTGAGTGTCAGCGTCACCTGTGAGCTCATTATCGTCCCGGTGCGCCGAATTTATTTCGATTCACCCGCGAAACTATTTGTTGGCGGTGACGTAGGAATCCCGTCCCGTGAGGCTTCGGGCGGAGCAACGCGCGTTCCGAGGTATCGGGCGTGGCCACAAGAGTAATCGACACACACCTCGGTGCGCGCTTCGCAGATTTTCTTCCGGTTTACTCGGCACACGCATCGGTACCTCGGCACAGTCGGGCACATCACTAGTAAATAGCCTGACTCACCTGTCTTTGAAATCACCTTGTCTGTTCAGAACATGCACTGTACATCTTTGGTCGTATTTCTGGGGATGGGGTGTCTGGTTTTTGGGGAATACAACCTTTGTCTCAGGCTGGTTTTAAGTTGATCAGAATCTTGTGTTGGTTAAAAATCTTTCGAGCTTTCTCACATAGACGGGACGCATCCATTGACCATGGTGTTGTGTCTGTTCCTATTTTCTTGCGCAGCCACCTTGCTCTTTTTCCTTCTAGAATTACATGCATTTTTTTTACAAACATAGAGCTTGGGTAACCCCAGGTTTTGAGGGCTTCCCTCGAGTGCCTGTTGTTTTTTCTCTTTGGCCTGTGGATTCAAGGGAACATTATCCAGCTGTGTTGTGGGGTTCTGATTGTGCCCAGTTTACGTTCCATTGAGGAGTGTGAGTCACAGGCACTAAGTTTTTGGTGCGCTCTGGAAAAGTGATCCAAAAATGTAGTCATGCTTTGAATTTCCGAACGGTTGGAATGAACCAGTACGCGCTCGGTGTGTACTTCCAAACGCGTCCTAAGCCCATAGGTCTTAGCAAGGACAGTACACAGGTGTGTTTAAACTTGAAATATAAGGAACAAAATGCTGAACATTAATCGTATTCAGACCCACGATAGCAGTTTTACTTTCTTTTCATCAGTCATCTGAGCGTTAATGAGACAATTGAATTGACACGTCTGTTGTGATTTAAGCGCAGCTGTTGTGGCATAGGTCTGGGATATAAATAATTACATGTTTCCAGGTGATGGTTTGCACATCCGCCTCACAATGCAGAGATGCAGGGTTCAATTCTGGCTCCGGGCCTCCTGTGTGGAGTTTGCATGTTCTCCCCGTGCCTGCGTGAGTTTTCTCCAGGTACTCCAGTTTCCTCCCACATTCCAAAAACATGGATGCAAGTGTAATGGAACACTCTAAATTGTCCCTCTGTGTGATTGCAAGTGTGAATGGTTGTTTGTGTATGTGTGCCCTGCGATTGGCTGGCAACCAATTCAGGGTGTCCCCCCCACCTACTGCCCAAAGCCAGCTGGGATAGGTCCCAGCACGCCCGGGATCCTCGTGAGGATAAGAGGATTAGAAAATGTTTCCACATACACCTGCAATGTGCTCACGTACCCCTAAAGGTATGCATAGCCGTGGTCGGGAAACACTGCTCTCAACGGTTCAGCTACATTTAGCCCTCTGATTGGTCGAGCTTAAAAATTTGCATCAAAGATTAATTTATGGGGGAGGACGATGCTGG
Source organism: Hippocampus comes (assembly GCF_001891065.2). NCBI lineage: Eukaryota > Metazoa > Chordata > Actinopteri > Syngnathiformes > Syngnathidae > Hippocampus > Hippocampus comes. Next base: position 3,993,980 of record NW_017806072.1, read on the forward strand.
ATATGGTTAAAATTCATTTTCAAGGCACAGTTTTCAAGAAAAAAAAAAGACCTTTATGAGGTTAACCTAGGTGGGTGGCTTATTTCAACCCCCAAATTTTAGGCGGGTCAGTTTCAGAGCATTATGTTTAAGTGGAAGAGTTAGCTTACGCAGACAGGCAAGACCAAAGATAGGAGGTCTGCTGCCTCTGCATGTAATAAAAAATGTCATGGGTTCGCTGGAACGCCCAGCATGGCCTAGCATGGACCCCCAAATTACCAAACACGATAATCTAGCCTTGCCCTGGCATGAAAATGAAGCAGTGCCAGTTTTTATCCTGAGCCCATATGCGCCAATTTAAGAAAATAGATTCCACACAGTTGATAAAACTGACAATGGGTCTGATAAGAGCCCCATCATTGTCTATTTTGGGAAGACCGCAAATGCCAAGGATGGTCTCCCGTGGATATAGCTGGTAATAAAGGGCATGTTTTATGGTAGCTGCTTCTGTGACGTTTGTACAGAAGGTACTCAGTGATTCTCTTCGAATGTCTGGTGGGGCGTCTTTTCAGTCTTTCATACGTGCTGGCATCATTGAGAAGTTTAAGTCTATGGTCTGTTGTGTTAACAATTGCTTTTCATCTCCCATTGTTTGCTGGCAGGATTGTCACAGCTTTTCTTTCCTCTAGGGCAGGGTCTATCAACCTTTTTTGAAACTGAGAGCTACTTCTTGAGCATTGATTAATGTGAAAAGGTTACCTAATGAGGGTGGCACGCTGGGCGACTGGTTTGCACGCTGGCCTCACTGTGCAGAGATGCAGGGTTCGATTCCGGCTCCGGCCTTCCTGTGTGGAGTTTGCATATTCTCCGCGTGCCTTGCGTGGCTTTTTGGTGAAAGAAGAGGGCAGCTTGCTCTCCTGAGTGTAACATAAAAATTGGAACTCTGTCAGAAATAAGAAGAGCAATTCCCTGTAATTATTGGTGCAATTTTACTTTATGCTGCATATTGGTGTGGATAGATTCATTTCTGTAATTGATCCCTCTTAGGTAAAGTGTGTAATTCTTAGTTCCTATGTACTGTACAAGCCTCAACAAAAACCAATGTTGCCATGTCTGTTCTTACCTGCTGCATCAGTTCTGCAATGGCTCATCTTGCATATAGTTAGCCTCCTACACTGTCTCTCTCACAGACACACACACGCACCCACACACATACACACTTACAGTACTTCAAGATGTCAGGGGCTCCTCTCTCACTGACTGACTCAGTTGCAAGTGGGTGCTGGGTTTCCCTTCTATGGTGGTGGTGTCCTGTCAGAACATGAAAGCATCATACATGCTGAAATATTTCTTACAGTCCCCGCAAAGGCCCAGGGTGTCTTTGGTTTTTAGTAATGTCCGACTGTTTTGTCAAGCATGATGTTGGAGTTCAGGAATAAGCACCACCTGAAGATTTTATTTTTTTGTTTTTTTTGGCAGTGCCGATTCGCTTTAGAGTCTGGGCTGACTTGCTTGAATTCAAACAGCTCATGAAAAATGTTACATTAAGCTTTAAAACAATAGTGTGGTCTATCTTGTATTTTCAGACGGACTTTGTATGGTGGCAAGATATTCTTGGTCATTCAGATGGAGGAATGAAAAAAATATATAATTTGACTTCTGATCCTTACTGATCCTACAGACTAATTGGTTAAGTCTGTGGCTGGGGTGGTGCAATACAGTGTATGTATATTCTGTGGAACCTCGATTCAATGGACCTGGAACCAACCGACTCTGGTAACGAAGAGAAAATAGTGCCCAGTACACTCAAAGCACCCGTTTGTACAGTAGCTGTCAAAGTGTGTTAGTTCCAGAATTGGCTGAAATTGCACTACAACACCAGCAAATGGCACTTTGGCACAATCACATACTCATCCACATGTTTCCTCCCGTTCTGCTGTTGCACATATACAGTGGACTAGACATGCCAGTGTGGCAGCCATGCTGGCATTGGCGATGTTCCCATCAAAGGCAATGCATGGACATAATATGGCAACCATTTTAGATGTGGCGATAGTCCCATCAAAGGCATGCAATGCAAAACATGGACATAAGCTTAGTATCGCCCTCGGCATGCAGCTCAAAAGGTGCATCTGGTTTTGGTACAGTAAATATCTATCTAACGATCAATCGTAATTTCCGGACTATAGAGTGCACCTTATTATAAGCCGCACCCACTACATTTTTAAAGGAAAAAACATTTTGTACACACACAAGCCACACCTGTCTATAAGCCGCAGGTGCCCATATTGTATCATGAGATGTTTGCAAAGAAAGACGGTACATAGAAAGAGGTTTCAACGTTTAATAACTGAACCTTAACTTTTCATTCCAAATAATGTGGCAGCAAGACGGCAGTAAAACAGCACTCACACGGCAGGTTTAAAAAAAAAAGGCACCGTTCCCTGTCGAGTAATGCTTTGTTTTAAAATGAAAAAAAAAATCCTCACTTGCCATAACACTCGGTCAACCATTCCTTCATTAGACTTCATTAGGCTTTCTACCATCCACGCTTTCTTGTGAACTTTCACGACCATGTCTTTCGAGAGGTTTTCTTTTGGCATACTGTATGTAACCAGGTGAACAATACTATGACTGTTGTAGTGAATGCTGCCTCGTTTAATAAATGGAGCACTGTCACTTTAAAAGAAGCGTTGGATAATCTCGTGGGAAATCTCGTGAGTCTTGGACCACGAAGTGAAGTGAAAAGAATGCTGAGCTGTGCTTATTCAGACCTGATGTATCTGCAATTGGCATTGTAACCCGGCTGATATCAAGAGTTAAATATCGTCGTTTGGGAGTTTGAATGGTGTGGCACGGTGGGTCGTGTGACCAGCCGTGAAGCAGGGGAGATTAGTTGTTTTCCACGTGTTTCGGGCACATAAAACATGGCAGAAAGTGCACAAGCCACTACTGTTAGCTATTTTTGTATACTTTTATATTTGTTAGTCCCATTTGACGTATCTCAGTCTTTTATTTTATTAATGCTGTACATGTTCTATGTTCAGTCATGAATAAAGCCTTCATACAAATTATTGATCCATCATCGATCCAGCCATACAGCTTTCGAATTGCAGTCCAGCTCAAAAGACAGGTGAAGTCCGCCCTCTCATGGCCGGTTGTTTTCACCGTGACACATGATAGCGTCTCACTATTACCTTTTCTGCTCGAGCGCTCCCTTGCGACCGTTGCGGAAAAATCTTTAAACAGGCCGCATCATTAAGTAAACCGCAGGGTTGAAAGTGTGTGACAAAAGTAGCGGTTTATAATCCGGAAATTGTCTGTCTGTCTATCTATCTATCTATCTATCTATCTATCTATCTATCTATCTATCTATCTATCTGTCTGTCTGTCTGTCTGTCTGTCTGTCTGTCTTTAATCATAAACAATTTCCATGTTTACCTGTTGTGTTTTTCTGAATCAGTGGACTGATGATACCTAAGCCTCAAAACAGAATCGTTAACATGCAGTTCTACAAGAAGAAAACTCAATTATACTGGTACATGAAGGTGTTGACGGTTAGTATATATAATTGCTGTAGCTGCAGTAGCTTTACTGTTTTGTTTTGAGCTGTTTTATTAGTCTGCCATGGTCTCACTCATTTTCAGATCTTTTGTTCCATATTCAATAGTGTGTTGCTCCGCGAGCTTGGTGCCTGGTGCACATATGCTGTGGGCAGGCAAGACAGCCAAGAATTAACAAGACATGCAATAGTACCACTCTGTACCGGGGGAAACCAGTACACTTCTCATTAATCCTGGGTGAGATATAATACACCATAACTCGGAGGTGCGGTGGGACCCTTACACAGCAGCTCTGGGGCCTTAGCAATAGCGAACAGCGACACACATGAAGAAGCACACAGACAAAGGCGCGGCCGCACACTTTCTGAGTCAGACATTCTGTAACTCAGAAGTTACAGTATTTGGGAATTATTTTAATTCTGGGATTGGGATGGAATGTGCAATGCTAATGTTACTTGCATTCGGGTATTGTGCAAAGTACATTTGAATTTTCATAGCCTGTATTTCTACACGCCATGCTTTACTTTAGTTTCACTCACTGTCATGTGTTTATTGTTTAAAGTGGGATCACCTTTAGTTTTCACCACGTTGAAGACTATATACATAATACATATACTGTATGTAAATGAGGGTAAACATAAATCTATCTATCGATCTATCTATCTCATTTTTGTATTATTTAATCAGCTAACATCCTAGTATCTCACTTTACTACCATCGATTCAAATAGATCAGCATTTTCTCACATGAAACATTATTTGACATCAATTTCTTTTCCAGCAATCGCTTTTTTTAGTTTCCTTTTTAAGATTTAATGTTCTAACCGTAAGTAGATATGGGAGGAAGATGGTTCCAACATGTACATTAATGTTCTTTACGGTGCATTCGTTCTGGGAATAGGCAGGGTCAAACAATTGGCGTAGTTGACCTAGGGTTGGTGGGTTTTGTGAACCCATGGGCCCTCATGTGGTTAAACTTTTTTTTTTCCAATGCAATATCGCCGTGGTAGACCCTCGTAACGTCAGGTGGCACAGAGTCTAATGTCAGACTAAGTCACTGCATTGTGTTGAGGGGGGATATGAGCACTGCTCTGCCCCCCAATTTGAACTGATCCATGCGTATATTGAATGTGATTGGCACAGATGCTCAGATGGCCACCGCTTTTTTTCTGGAAAAAAAAGCACATTTGCAATTGCAAGGAAGCTTAAAAGACAGAAAAGGAGATGCACAGTGCAGATAAGCGGAGGGCAAAAAGGAAGAAAACGAAGATGTGGCCAAATTCACACAACTGAAAGATCTCTTCTGTCGTGGTGGGAGCAGCCGGGCCAGGGACGGCACGGGTCCGAGCAGGAGCAGCAGATAAACAAGCACTGTCTGCTATAACACAGCGGGATCATGATCTCAAGCTATACCGGTGCTCAACGATGAGTGAGTCTCATCTCTCAAAGCTGGCATTACTTTTCATTGAGAGAGACCTTACTGAGAGGGCTAACTTTACAATGTTGTTGAGACATTTGCTAGGATGAAGAAAAGAAAAAGAAAGTTCTAGTCAGTCAAATGCAACGTTCTGAGCTCATTTATTTTGTATTTTTTTTCAATAGTCCTTTTTGTTGTCATGCAGCTGCACTTTTATGTTAACCGATGTTTATTGAAGTGATTCTTAGATTTTTATGCCTGGTGGTGCAATGGCACCTTGAGTTGTTTATTGGAGTCAAGTTTTATTTTGTGTATTGTATTAGGTAAGTGTTGGTATGCTCGTCATTGGAGTGTAACGGCACCTTGAGTTATTTTATTATACTTTTATTTTGTATTTTATTTATTTGTATCTGGATGTTATTTACGTTTTGTTATTTATGTTATGGCGATCATGTATGTCATGTACCGTATTTTCCAGAGTATAAGTCGCAGTTTTTTTCTTTGCCCGCTGGTGCGACTTATACTCTGGAGCGACTTATGTGTGAAATGGTTAACACATTGTACACATCACGTTATTTTCACATTAAACCGCAAGCGGGTGCTCTCGGCCTGTGTTGATACTTTCCACGTTGACGGTAACTGAGAAAAACAACTGACGATGACTCTGACGTAAGCGACGTAGAAGAGGAAGCACTGCATCTTCTACCTCCAGAGTTGGCGGAGTTGTTTAAAAGTGACACCGAGCATGAAGATTTCATTGGATTTCGTGATTTGGAGTGACGCTGATGGTTTGGTAAATTTGTTAGCATGTGCTATAGTTGTCTAAATAACTCTTAATATGTTACGTGAACATACCAGGCACATTCACAGTTCGTTATTTAAGCGTCATGTAACGTTGGCATATCGTACACTTATTCAGCCTGTTGTTCTCTCGTTTTATTTTTATTTTAAATTGCCTTTCAAGATGACGTATGTTTTTGGTGTTGGATTTTATCAAATACATTTCCCCCAAAAATGCGACTTATACTCCAGTGCGACTTATATATGTTTTTTCCTTCTTAATTATGCATTTTTTTGGCTGGTGCGATTTATAATCCGGAGCGACGTATAATCCGAAAAATACGGTATTTATTTTCTGAAGTAATTATTGGACTCTTTCACAAAGCTGTTTGGGTGCAAACGGATGGGAATTCAGGACTGCGGGGATCTGCACTTCTTTTATTTCAGTCTTTTCAATGCCAACGAGGTTTTCATCGACAAATGACTAAGTACACAATTCAGCTGTAGGCTATAAATACAGAGCGGATTTGTGCGGAAATAAACAACCTCTTCTTTCTGCATATTAGACCTCCTATTGAATAATTATAGGCCCAGACGTTCACTGGAAGACATCATTATCCTTGAAAATAAAGACATCAGTGAGCACCCTTGCAGTCTCTATTGTCATCGTTGAATATTTTGCTGCTTGGTGGTTTGGAATCAGGCCAAAATAAGAGGCCCCACAAAATCTAACATCTATTTCACCATGAAAAATATCCTAACGCTTGCTCACCACCCTGCATTGCTCGCTGTACCCAAATTTTACCTCTTGAACACTTTACATTCCTCTCCCTTTCAGCTGCCTTTCTTATGTCTGTATTTCTAATATCTTCTGTTGACAGATGAAGCAATATATGGTGATGCAACAACAGTAAGACTGTTAAAAAGATCAAGTTTTTGAAGGAGGACAGTTTTTTTATTGGGGGAAGAAAATAAGTGCTGGTGCCCCCTTATTTGACAAGTGAATCAGCGCTGATGTTACTGTTGGCTAGCTGCTCTTCACTTGCTCGATTATCGTGTCGTCCTGTGTCATCGTCACCCGCTTCATCACCAGTCCGGGTTCTCCTTTGCCAACATTCATGGGCTCAACTGTTTTAAACCAATGACCATATAAATAACTCGTTTCAAAGTTTCAACTTGCTCTAATGTGTTTACATTCTTTACTCTTCACGTCCTTTTTCTGCCACACACTTCACCGCCTCGCGAGGGACTGGCGTGTGGGCCCGTACCAGTGCACACTGGGTGATGTAGGATAGACATAAGAATATGAATATCACAAAACACAAGAGAGAAATAGAACAAGAGAGAGTATTGTGGCTCATGTGAATTCCAGCGACGACATAAAAAGTTCCCATATGCAAGCCGCTAAAATTCCTTTTAGACTCTTACTCTTTTGGCAAAAGTTATTCAGAAGGTTTTTTTTTCCTGTCTCAATTAATAGTAAACTCAGGCTGCTTTTTGGAAGAGACTTGAAATGTACACACATATATTTGAACATTTTAACCGATTTTTGAAGTCTGAGTGGTTGCACAACAAACACACACATACGGATTTGCTGTTGTAAATATTGGACAGGTTTAAAATGAATGGTTGTCATCCTTGACCATTTTCTGAGCAGCAGGTCATAGAGGAAAAAAAAACATTCTGATCACACCTCACATCATGGGATAATCACTCAGGATAATCTTTAACAGACATCAAATAATTATTTCTACATCAACGCAGAATGTAGCCAAATTTAGTGCAGATCTCCGGAACATGGAAGAGCTACTTCTAGCACGATGTGCTTTTTACACGCTCAATAGCACGTCACTCATAACAACTGCCTGATTTATTGTATCATTTTTATCTGCCTGTCTGTGTGAAGAGGGATCTTTTTGACATTGTTGTTCCTTTTAAGCAAAATGTTTTTCAGAAAAAAAAAACAGATTTTTACTAGGTTGTTGTCAGAGTTTTTTACCCGGACAAAGTTAAACAAATGGAGACACACAGGGAAGATTGCCTTTCTGATTGGCGGAAGTGAATCTCTGAAAGCGAACGACGGCCAGTTGCTCCGTGATCACACTTAAAGTTCCTTGTGCTCCTGTCGGACCTTTATTGGTGACATATGCAAAATACAAGAAAAACACTGCCCCTGATATTTGCATACCGCGCCCCCCAGTCCGCCCCCGTGGTAGTAACTTGGCTTTAGCTTTGAACCACAGATACGTTGACACCTTTCAGTCTGGTCTACAACGAATAAGCAAGTCGCAGACTTTGCAGATGACAAATGTCCGCCTGGGCGCAACACCCGATTCCTGACCGTCTTTTGATGTTGTACAACACTTCATTCCCAAATTGTTTATTCCCACTTTGTGACCGAGTCTAGCCTTCTTCCATCTGTTGGCGCCCTTGCTTTAACGTGATTACTGTGGACTTCAAAAAGCCCTCCGCCCAAACGACCGACACCTTTGCGCACAGGCATTTGGGGGCGCTGAATATGCACCCAAATGTCTCGACATGCCCAAATTACATGAAACTTTGAACATGATATCATTTTGCTCGTAGATTGCTCTATCAGTTGTTCTCATGTGCATGTATTATGGAGTCCACGTCAGAGATTTTTCCAATCAAATAAGTCTAAAAGAAGAAAGCAATTGAGACTTGGAGAGCTGAAAGAAGCTGTGATTCTGCTAAAGCTAGTGATTCTTTTCCACTTGAGCGGGATCTCATTACCTCTGCTGAGACTTCACAGCGCTGACCTTCAAACATGTGTCACTGCATGTATTTAAAGTGGATATGTGCACGTCAGTTGCTGCGAATGAGTAATTTCACTTCAGGGAACAAATCCAGGACCACAAAAAGATCATTTTAGAACGATTGTCTTCATGTGAATAACTGGAAGACTGCCTTTCGGTTGTGTTTTCACCTGGGCATCTACTGCAGTGTCTATTGTCTGTATATTGCTTTTCTTTTTTTTTTCTTTTTTTTTAAATCACACAGACAACACAAATCAAATAATTTGTGATCCCAGAAATCAAAGTAACAGATGACAGCAACATAGATCAGCTGAATTGCTCAGACCACTTTCTGTTGGGCAGAATGCGGATCGAGCGCAACATTTTGTGCACTATAGGCCAATGGAAAGATTGGCCCAGACACGCACTACACGAGGCTGTTTGATTGATAAACCAGGCGTTTTGACAGCATTATGCATTATACTTAATGAACAGGAACACCCACACGACTAAGGAAAGAAACATCAAACGAGAGGAATTTTTCTTGCAGTGAGTATCCACTGCAGTTTTCTTTTCACTGTAGCAGAATTGCGAATGTCTGGAAAGTACCGGTTATAGTTCTTTTGGGCCAGAAATGGTGGACACTGTGAGATGGCGCACACTATAGACAGACATACGTGTCCACCATGCCAGATCACATCCTGGTCAATCTGTAAGCTCTGAAGGGACAGCGCGTTCGGAACGCGATATGAGAGAAAGTCATCAAGACAAGGGACCAATGCAAGACTGCTCGAGTGTTTGACATCATCTCAATTTCTCCACTACCTGCTTGCGAGCCAAGTCCAATTATTTCGACATTTGTTTTGAAATAGTTGAGCTCCACCTAAGTGAGTTTGTGCAACCCTCGTCTGAACTTTGCATGTGGTACAGATTACCACATGAGGAGGTATATGGTATATAGGTTCATGACAATTTTGATTGTTAACATATGCTGCCTTCTGCCTGCCTCCATTTTTTTTTTTTTTTCAAGTGAACCCAAAACTGGCATAGAAAAACCACCGTGTAAAAAAGCACAGAGGCAGATTTAACGGAATGACTTGCCTTCACTTTGGAAAAAATGTGTTTCTAATACCTGAAATCTGAAAGAAGATTATTACTTATAAGACACAAAATTAAAATAATGGTGTAGATTTTCTCGGAAAATATCAACATAGTTACCCTTGTACCAACCTTGTCATGGTGTACCGATTGAACTTATTGCACAATCATCGTTTTAATCGACAGAATGTAACAGGGATCAGTGACTCAAAAGTGAGGTGAGAGTTGCCAAAAACACATCTTCACTTATCAGTTTTGTACCCGGGGAATTAGATCCGCACGGTGTTATAACTCTGATGCACATGATCTCACATCTGGAACATGCCCTTGCACGTTAAGACTACTGGGAGGGCAGTCAGATTTTTCCATGGCTATTGTTCAGTCCGCTCATGCCAACCCAAGGACCAAAATACATTCACGAAGCAGTTTGTTTCTTGTTTGACTTGCATTCGTGTGATGAAAGCAAGTGTTGGCATAATGTTGTCGATACAGAAAAATACCCATCCATGCTTGTCGCTTGGTTTGTTTTTCAGTTGAATTACACTTTATGAAAATGGTATTTTCAAAGCAAAAATATGAACCCAGAATCATAAACTTTCATCAACAGTTCATCCAGCAGTTACTAATAAAGTATATTGTGTCATGATCACAAAGCTGCATGAACTACATTTTTAATCTTAGGAACATAATGAAAAATAATGAATCAGCCACGTAACTAATAATCGTAATTTGATCTCCAGCTTAGTTCTGCTTGGCAGAGGTAATTAAATGTCAGAAGTTGTTCAATCTTATTGAGGTGTTACACTCGTATTTGTGTCCATACTGCTATTAAGCTTTTAACTGATCCCCGCCCAATGAAGACAAAGACATACCTTTGTAAAATGCAAAGCCTTCCAAAGAGTTTCTTTACTCTTCTTGAAGCACCACTGTTGTAAAGGTTGTTTTCAGATGACTGACGATGACTTCTGACTCCTTGATTGCAGCTTTGTAGTGTGGCAGTGTCATCTATAACAAAAATGAATCGGAGAGGCACTGAGATAACGCTTTGCCCTTTCCCACCACGCAGATAGCAATAACAGAGGCAGAGCTCCTAGGGGCTGATGAGTGATGTTGACCGAAGTGTTACCCCCAGAGGGTGCAAAAAAAGATAATCACATAGACATCACAGTGTCTATGTCAGGGAAGCTGAGGGGAATGATGAGTAATAGGGTGCCTCGGGAAATGACTTAATCTATACAGGGAATGAGTCGACATTTCATTGAGGCCATCACAAGACTGTCTTTCTGTTAATCTTCATTGGTTCTTGGGGACCTGTCGTCATTGAATATGAAACTAAGCAGTGAAATTCTGATTCCCTTCCTAATTGGTGAAACGATGAGGTCATATTGCAGCCTCCGAAATCAGCTTTAGAGAGTTTGAATAAGTCGAAGGTGGCACTTGCACCCCATATCTCTCTCTCTCTCTCTCTCTCTCTCTCTCTCTCTCTCTCTCTCTCTCTTTATATATATATATATACATACATACACACACACACCATTGCATGTATTTGTATAGTAGGCTTCACTGATTACAGCGCAGCACCTCTTCGTGAGAGTCAACAGTTCACAAAGTGAGATCAGCCACGGCGACAGGGAGCCCAAAGATGCTATGGGCTTTAATTTTTGTCTGCGGATGAAGATTAACACTCATTTTGAACCAGATTGAAATCATTTGCATTTTAGTTATAGCAGGATGGGAGTTGACCTTCCGTGTCTAATTTATGAGGAATATTTCATTTGTGATTTGTCCAGAAACATATTTACCGAGATACCTATTTAGGTGAGACTTAGTATAGGTTAAGAGGGAATGGGAAAGTAATGCTTGACAGAAAACATCATTTTAAATGAAATGAAAGTTGTGAACCCTTCTCGTGGTGTGTGTGCGTGTGTGCACGTTTGTGTGCTTGTGTGTGTGCGCGTGCTTGCGTATGATGTGTAATGCAGATTCAAGCACTTGTCACAAGAAGTGTGCCTCGTACGCCCTTTGCTGCAAAATAAATAAGGCGAGCTGGAATGGGTTGTTTTTTTTTTTCGTTGGTGATTTTTGACAGTCGATGAGTATTTTCTTGATATATTGATGATGAAATATTGAAATTGAACTGAAGTATAAGATTAGTTCAGTGAGAGTGACGGGCACTCCTGTTGCGTTATTGTTGAAGGTATTGACCACATGAAATAGAAAAACGATTGGTTTGTAATTTAACACCACAAGTTCTCGCATGAATGTGTTCGGTGAGCTACAAAACCCTTTTTTATTAGGATTCTGTCCGCGCTACTTACACAGACTCAGCGGAAAATAAAGCATCATGAGAGGACCAGATGAAAGTCACTCTTTGCCTTACTTGAAAGTACAAAACTACGCAATGAACAGCAGAAGCTTGTGCTCCACTTTGCTGAACATGCCTGGCAGCAAAGCTTATGCCGAGTTACTCTGAGGGGAAACACAGCAGAGTCATCTTTTGGGGTCTTAAGTTGTTATAGCGTTGGATGTTGGGAAAGCTTGACTGGAAACTTTAGCTGCACAGTGAGAGTTGCATTGGAAGGGAATTTACTCAAATAGTAATACATTTGCCACTGCTACAGCTCTACACTGCACAGAAAGGGCTCTTAAGTATATTGTAGCTCATCTTCAGTGTGCCAACTACCCCCAGCATTAGGACTCAGCCCGCTAATTAATTTTTTTAAAGAAATAAAATTGTCATTCTGTTCTGTCTAGTCACTACAGGATACCGCGGTCATTAATAATCATTAACTACATTGTCAGAACATGACAGAATGTTCATCGAGAGCTTTGCTGATGAAAATATCCCCTGACATTACAACACAGAGATCCACACTTGGCCTGTTTGCATGAGAATGAATCCTGAAAATGACAACCCCCCCCTACTAGGGTTGTGGTCACGCTGGTTTGGGGATTTTTCAGCTCATATTGATGAAGCTTTATAGTCGCAGAGAGAAATTTCAATGATGACAACAAAATTCCCTGACACAATCGCAGCTGATGACAGGCTGCCATCTTGCCGAATGTTACCCATCTACACAACCATCTTTGGATCCATATCAGAGGAAAGCTGAGGTAGCTGTGATTGGATTTAACACAGGCTGTGATGCTCTTCATTGCCAAGCTTCCAGCTAGTCAAAGTGCAGAAGCAGGATGGAGGCAAGCGTGTATTATTTTCCTGTGGGGGATTTAGACAGTGGCAATACAGTGCCACCATGACTTAGTAACTTGTTCCTTGACCAAGCTTGGAACTCATTTTATTTGTATCTCAAATCAATTTTCTGCACTGAAATGATTTAAAATGCCATTAATCCAATCGAGTTGTTCTCGACAAAAAAAAAAACCCGATAGCATCATATTGTACAGCAGGGGTGTCAAAGTCAAATGGACAGAGGGCCAGATAAAAATTTTTGCTGCAAGCCGAGGGCCGGACTGATCGAATGTTCATTGAAAATTTTAAAAATAACCACATATTGTTTATTGAACCAAATTTAATTGACTGAAAACCTAACAAATACATTCCAATACGGTCAGATAAATAAAGCAACATTTTTTTATGGCTATGTCAGTAAACTTTAATTTTCAACAGGCACAAAAAAATTTCCTTTGTATAAAAATACCCATAACATGAATGAAAGAAGCCGATATTATTCAAGGCACTATCACTAGTCCATATTTTCTCTTTTAGCAAAAGTAGGCTAAATTTACTTAAAAGAAAAAC
>NW_017806072.1:4012847-4026659 GCF_001891065.2 Hippocampus comes
ATGGTTGGGGTCAATTAATTAATTTCCTTTTAGATTTCTGCACTGGAAAAGCATTTTTCAGTATTTATGCGCATTTTTTGGTTCCTCTGCTATTTTTTTGTTTTGTCTCTTTGGTGGGGAATCATTTGAGAGCGTCAGGGCGGCTTGACAATTTAAGCAGTCAGTGGTACAAAATGAAGCATTGTGGCAAATCACAGACGGCAAAGTGTGTGTGTGTTTTATTGAATGATGTTGCTTTTCCAGATCATGTCACTCTTATTGCAGTAATCTGTTTGTTAAAACTAAGCTCATAACCTCCTTCAATTACTTTCTCAAACCCTACATCTCTTTAAACTTTCATTTTCTTAACAGTAGGGCTGTCACAAACGATTATTTTGCCAGTCGACTAATCACCAACATTAGTCGTCATTTGTCGACTAATCGGATCATATGTAAATGACGGCATATCACTCCAGCCAGCAGCGGCTCTTTTATAACCATCAGTAGCTTGAATTCTTTAAAGTAAGTACAAATACAACAACATAATAAAGACAATTAAGATGATAGTGCATTCATCTTTTTTTCAAAACTTAGCACCTTGTACCAGCATTCTTGACATGTTTATAAATGATGCAGCAACTTAAATTGAATACTGTGGCCTTAAATGCTTTAGCTGTAAATGATTAGTGCATTTCAAAATGTAACCAAAAACTAAACACTCTGCAGAGTTGCACTAATTCTATGAAACTATTTATAAATATATAAAGAAATAAGCCTGAAAACATTTATCAGTCTTCTTGGGCACTAAGCTTTTTTGCATGTAGTGGATAATGAAATCCATTGAGCAAATTAGGAAAATGCACTATGCTAAAGAAAACAATAATGCCAACAACAACAAAAAATTGTATTGTTTTTTTAAATTTTGTTTTGCTTCACCAATATGCATAAGTTGATCAACACAGTAAAAATGCGGTATAGACATATTTTTTAGCACTGTAAATTAGCATATTGTAGCGAACCAAGGTGGTTACCGGTATGTCTTTTATGATGCGTTGCCGTTGATGGTTTTTGGCAAACATGTCATGTTGTGTTAGTTTGAGTGCTGCAATGTCCAAGTTGATAAATGCAACAACTCTGTGTATGGTCGCACGTGACTGTGATGGAGCACTTGTTCGATGCCAAGCACTGGCATACAAAAACTTTGTTTTGGTCGTTAATTAACGTATTTCCCCAACTACAGTAATTCCTCCGTTTATACATACATACATCTCTCTCTCTCTCTCTCTCTCTCTCTCTCTCTCTCTCTCTCTCTCTCTCTCTCTCTATATAAAATGTTCATTCTGGATTATACATCGTAGTTGGTGGCCATTTTATTGGAAATGGTTACAACGAATTACTGTCCTGATTTGTTATGTCTCTCGAGGTACGTTGTAACGAGGTTCGACTGACTGCGTATGTGCGTCACAGCCAAGGCTTACAGCCAACAAAGCAGGAGACAAGGCAGGTTCGACAGAAAACCAAAATGTGAAATAAATATATAAAGAAATGCCTCAACTATTAATTTAATTGCTGTCGTGACCAGCTGACTAATTGTGGCAGCCCTAATAATATAAATTGAATGCTGTTGTTGGAATAGCTGCGTTCATTGAAGTTTGACAGATAGTGAACTTTTTCGGGGTCCAAGTTGTTTATCATTCGATTGGGAATTTTAAACTGCTTCATCTCGAATTATGCAGATCAGCCTCGATGAAGCAATGATGAGGATCAGTAAAGTTTACCAACGAAAGAGAAAGCTCTCCCACCTTGATGCAAAATTGATTCATCATCCTGCCTGGCCCTGTCACCAAGGCCTGTTGAGCATTTTGCCTTTTGAGTTTGATTAAGGGCTGGAGCTACTCTTTACGTCCTTGGACGCCTGCAGGTCAGAACCTCATTGCGCCCATGCAGTGGCTGTGTGCAACCCTTGGAACTACTTTGTTATTCCCCTTGTTCATCATTTACCTTCCTCTCTGCTTTGTAATCTTTCTTTTCTTTTTTTTTTCCTATACCTGTGTTCAATGATCCTGACAGAAGTAATGATGATTTCAATCATGAATATTTCCTGCTGCCGTTTAAACAATGCAGGCATTTATATATCTAATATCTGTAAAAACCTACTCAGTTATCAAAATATCGTTTCGATATGAAGAATGTCAGATTTCAAAATCACTTCAACTGCATTGCTTGATTTTTTTTTTTTTTTCTGTTCATAAATGACTGATTCATCCTCTAGTTTGGATAGTGATAAACAAAATGATGAGGAAGACAATAGGGAGGGAGGTGTGTGTGTGTGTGTGTGTGTGTGTGTGTGTGTGTGTGTGTGTGTGATATATTGCCTTGCCACTGGTCTTAAGTCAATCGAGCAAATGACTCTGCTGCCCTCACTTCTCTCTGTCAGTTCCATGCACAACTCTTTCATCTCTGCACAATCAGTGCAATGTTCTTGTTGGATTGAGCCAGTGGTTGTCAGCCATCTGGATGAGACTCTTCAGATCCTTGAGACAGCATGAGGGTGGAGCTGTTAATCTTTGATGGCTGTGAACCAATGGCAAGGACAGCCTCCAGCTCTTGAAGTCATTGGGGCTTTTGTGCTACCAACACCCAAAGGATATGTGCTTCGTATTAGTTGTTTGTCTCTATGGGATAAGAGCAGGTAAGTAATTCCCCGCAGCTTGAAACTTTTTCCAAGGCTTTTTGTTCATATCGCAGCCCTTGGATGGAATCTTTAATTCTCAAAAAAATTAAAAAAAACTAGAAGGGAATGTTCCTTTGAGTTATCAAACATTGAATTGTTGAAGTTCTCAAACTATTTTCAACACTTTATAGTTTAATAATTTGTCAAAGGAACAGACCCACAGTGGGACCGACAAGGTTGTTCTCAGAAAACAAAACGGGAACTAAAACTGAACTTGTGCAAAACCAGTTAAACATGATAAATGCTTTTAATCAAATCTTCCTGCAGTGTGCTATGAATAAATAAAGATATTTTACTCAGCTCTTTATTCGCAGCAGATTGCTGAATGTCGTGGTCTATTCTGTTTTGATACGTTGGTACAGATGGTACATGCACACCAAACACTGCGTACAGGCAACAAATTATTTTTAAATAAATGATTATGA
Organism: Hippocampus comes; assembly: GCF_001891065.2. Taxonomy (NCBI): domain Eukaryota; kingdom Metazoa; phylum Chordata; class Actinopteri; order Syngnathiformes; family Syngnathidae; genus Hippocampus; species Hippocampus comes. The sequence goes on from NW_017806072.1 coordinate 4,015,986, forward strand.
CACTTGAACAGCTTCACTACCTTCATGTAAAGACACTCAGTTGTAAACTGGTACAAATTACCAAGTATACATAGAAAATCACCTCTGAATGGAGAACTGACAGAAACAATGGCCGCCGTGTACGGTCATTACTTTTGAGGTCCAGTGGACACCATCATCTGATCAGCGTTCAGTTTGCAAAATACAAAATGCCAGCAGCTGAAATGCCTTTCCAAATCCTGCTGACACACACACGCGCGAACACACACACACACACACACACACACACACGCGCGCACGCGCGCGCGCGCGCTCCCCCTCACTAAGCCTGCTTGCTTGGAGTGAAAAAAAGTAGATGCATTTTTTTGCAATATTGGAAATAACTAAATTTGGTGAATTATTTTAAATGGAAAAAATGTTGACACTCAAACTGCCATCCGCAGGTTGGAGCCAACCACGTGAGAACTACCCAGTATTGACTTGTGAGAAAAATTAAATTGGACATCTGTGGTTTCCGCCTGTGAGTGACAAAATGTGCGTATCTGTAAGTTTTATTGTAAGATAAAAACAAGGTGAGCTGTAACGAAGCAGCACTCCTGACTACAGATTACAAGCGTTGCGAACAAAAGCCTATTTTGGTGCTCCAAACATTGCTGACCTGCTGCTGACGTGGAACGATTGTGTTTCACAGGCTTCCGCAGGCTTTTCTCTGCCGCTCACATAACTGAAGCAGACCCACAATCCCAGTTTCCACTCAAGCAACGTTCATCACAAAGGTCATTTCCAAGTCATTTTTTTCCCTTACACAATTGACGATCACAACATGGAAGGTTGTGTTTTCATTATTTGTCTGTACATCTTTTCTAATGTACTGACTAGCCTTAACGGTCGCCGTGTCTTTATTGATTCTCTCTCTGTATCCTCTTCTAAACCTGTCACTCTCCACTATTTCCTTTCTTGATCTGTTTATGTTCGCCCCATTCTTATGGTTGCTTTGTCTGAGGATAAGCCGTTCTGTTTTAAGCACTTTAGTTCAACCGATTCATCACTAGGCAAGAAAGAAGTGTGTAACAGAAGTAGCTCCTGTCTCTCTGTGGCGGTAGTTCCTTCTTCACAAATTTCCTTGATGTTGGTGATTTTTCTCATGGTGGACAAATGAGACTGAAGCTTGTCTGCAAAATAAAATAGGCGGGAAAAGCCAATCATACAACAGTCAACAGTTGCATATGTCCATATCCAAAAGCCATGTTTCCCTCACATTAGAGTTCCTCTGTAAGTCTTGGAGTGTGTGCAGGTACTTTCTCAAAGAATTGAAGAAGATAAATCCAACAAGAAACAGTATTTCATGCTGACATTATCCATTAAAAAAAACAAAGAAACGTGGTGAAAAAAACCAACAAAAAATGCTCTCCCTTGGACAGAGAAGCCAGAGTTTATGATGCAGTTCTGTACTTCTGTTTCAATGAGACCGACGTCACCTGACTCTGAATGGAACACACAGTAGTCTGTGTCGCCAACTTAAGCTAATGCAGCAGTTTCTCGGCTATGAATCTAAAATATTTTAAAAAGCAGTTAAAAAAAAAAACAAGCGAAAAATAACTTTCCGTTACTGGTTGTCTTGCACACAGGAAGTGTCAAGTCATTCTTATTTATTTACAATGCAAATATAAGAAGTCAAACTAAATATTTCTTCACTCTCTTTTGGGAATGTATCATAATCGCGTATCCTCCCATTCCACTTTTTTCCCTTCCAAACGAACACCGAGGTGAGCGTGTACTCTCTGTTGATGAATTAACAGACAGCAGCGTTTGTAGCTCCACCTTACACGAGTGAACTAGAATTCCAACAAAACGGGCTATAAATTAGGAGGCGCTGCATTTGGTCCCTATTTAAAATGGAAATTGAAACGGTGTCATACTGCTCGGCGTAAACAAGGCTCAAGATTACCAGTACATCAGAAGGAACACATTTTGAAGCAATTATGATGATAATAAAATGGAATGCATTGTGTCGGGCCGTTCGTGTATTATTGCAGCGCACTGGAAAACCCCTCTTTCATAATTACTGTAATTTTAAGCAAAGATGTCATCTTACATTACTTCCACCCCCCGTTCTATGGCTAATGGATAAAAATACCACTTAAAAAGAGTGTTCAGACAGTATTTATGCCCTCTGGGCACAAGTTGTTTAACTTGTGTGTGACAAATGACAAAAGACCACCAAAGAAAATTGTCTTATATCTTTTGGTCAAGGTTTTAGCCCTGACTCTGGGTAAATTTTGCCCTAATTCAATGCCCTCAGGGAAGGTATGACTTTCTTGCCAATCAGTTATTGGCAAATAAAAGATCTCTGGCCAAAATAAATTCCCTGCAGGGGCTCAGTGGCCCCAATGTGGCACAAGCTGCTACAGAATCCACAGACTATTTTCATTTACAGGACGATGCTCTCTCATCACCAAAGCAGAATTTTTTTTTTCCCTCACTAAGCCCGCTCAGCCTTCCATTATTTATTGATACTAATGCCTCACAAGTGAAATGTTTTGTTTGTTTGTTTTTTGCATGACTGTCATATACTACAAAGCTGAAAATACAAACATAAGATAATGCTTGTCTTTAGTTTTGGATTTATACATCTACTTATTCAGCTGTAAACTGGACCCTGCTTTGTGTCTGTGCCTGTTTGCTGAAGAGCAAATTGTTTTCATTTGTTTTCTTTGTTCTGATTTGTATTGATGGCAGACTCTTTGTCAGTGCTGATGGCAGCTGTTATGGCAGGAGAGGCAGATGGGAGTGAAAAAGCGCAGAGTGCCTCATTCTCACAACAGTTCTCCGTAATTGCTCTTTCTCAACACTTTTTTTTTCATTTTGAATAAACAAAATGTAAAAAAAAAAAAGCTGATATAAATTTTGACTCCAATGGTTTGGTGATGATGATGCATTAACTTGAGATGCAAATTGTGTAAATTCAACAAAACAGAATATCAGTGGGACAGGTTCTAATTTTCTATCACCACTTTTCCACACCCCCCCACAAAAAAATGTTCGGCGCCAGGGTCGAAGAACATGTTTCGTTTTCCGCCGGCAAAGAGCCAAGCAGGAGCTATGTCATTACGTCATCGTAAAGCATCCAAACGTCACTGCTTATGTCGACGTTTACCCAAGAGCACCTGCACTGGTAGGAATAATAATAATAATAATAATAATAATAATAATAATAATGCACTGTTCGTACCTGCTAGGCAACTTGGCATAGCAACGATTATATTTGTATGTAGTATATAACAGTCAGGGACATGCAATTCCTGATCATTGTACAGGATCACGAGGCTGGCTGTGAGTCGGAGATCGCATGCAATGTCGGCCCATCCACGATCGCTCTTCTGGTGATGCACAATTGTGCCGGAGTTCACCGCTCAACAGTTTGCGCAAAATTTGCGTGTGTTCAGGTAGTCATTCCTCTACATGAGCGATCGTCATGATAGCACCGCGTACCGCCCCCTGTCCCACGTCCCATGACGTGGTTGGTGCCAGAGTCTGGCCCAACAAATAATTGGGGCCATCTTAAGCACCAGTTTCAATCACCAGAGTGAGAGCGAGAGCTAATTTGGGTGATGGAAAAAGAAATACTTGGTGTTAACCTGGGTACTGGCCAGGAACTAGCACTAACATAAGTGCAGTGTAAAATGGACATATGAGGCCAACGGGAGCATGTTACTGGATTGCAACCCATTTACAGCTTCAATTAACACACAGTCTGTCTCAAATGATCTTAGGAAATAATCATGCTAATGCAAGGTGTATGTTTAGTCAGAAAGTAAGGTGGTCTGAATGGAAGTGGATTCACCAGTCTCCACATGAAAGGGTTTGGCTCTCTCGGTCCTTAAACTGAATGCATTTTACAGTGTCACAATATTAATTCAAATGTTTAAGTCATAAAATCGAGCTTTTTAAAAGTTTTTTATTTTGTGATACTTTTAATCGTGTCAAGCGAAAAGTGAGAATGGGCTATTGTGGGTATCAACATGATAAAACGAATGCAAACTGGAAACAAACCATCATTGCATAATCCAGGCTAACAGTTCTCATTGCAGCGGTTTTAATGCTTCAAGGCTTTTGGATCAGCCAAAGGTAATAGAGTAACAATTACCACCCTATTCACATCAAGAGTTTCAGTCATCATGTGCCTTTTATCTTCCACTCAGGCTCTTAAAGCCAGGAACTTGATAAACACGAGAAAGCATTGTCAATCTGCACACCACCTTCCGCTAATCCTTCCCATTGCTGCAGAAGCTCCTGACAACACGCTTCTCTTCCAAACAGTAAAAATGAGCCTCTGTATCAAGTCATTTCCTCCAGTACTGACAATAATATCAACCACAAACATATTCTAATTTCCCAAAACACACACTTGCCAAAAATTCTCTGCTGCCTTACACTTTTTTTAAAGTAATAACTTCTTTGAAGTGAACACACTTATTTCTTGCAGCTCATGATCATACTTTAACAGCGCAACTAAAAAAAAAAAAAAAAAAAAAAAAAAAAAAGGCCCGCTCTCAGCATATGATACAAAATGAAATGTTACATGTTTTTACATTGTTGACATCTTATAATTACTCACCTTTGTTTTCCTCTCTTCTGAATCCCATCATAAGATATCATTCCGTGTCTCCTCTTTGCCTTGAATTTATGGTTATTATGGATGATGTGCAAAATGTACAATTAAGATGTAGGTTTCTCGTGCTGCTTCTCACTATGCTTCTGTTGACTGTACTTGACATTGTGAAATCTCACTATTGACCAACCAGCTGCTGTTCAAGTTAGAATTGTGCCAAAAATAGTTTTGGAGAGAAAGCATCGAATGTGAACTTTGTCAGACATGTGAGGAATTGCATATTGTTGTCCGGGCCATTAGCATTCTAAAAATTTAAATTGCTGTACAGGGTGTTCAGGATGGTCTGAAATGGCAGCACTTTTATTATTGCAGGATATCCACCTTGATCTTACCAACCGTTTGGTTCTGTTACAAAGAGTAGGCAGATGTTGTTTTCTCACACTGACCTTGTCTTCTTGTCATAAGATGCCACATTCTAAGAAGATGCAGGATGCTCACCATTGTTGTCATACATTTTACATAAGGGTTCAGTCTGAGTGGTCCTTGCCACGCACGGATTTCAAACAAATCAGATTTGGAAACAAATCCATTCTTTTTTTCATGGATGTCCCATGTCGTTTTTATGTTGGATTTTATTTCGAGATAAGATCATCAATCATCAAGTCATCAATAATCTTCATTCAAGTTTTGTAGCATCTGTTGTAATTACCTTTATTTTCCGCCCTATAAGGCGCACCTAAAAGCATTCAATTTTCTCAAAAGCCGACAGTGCGCCTTATAATCAGACGCGACTTGGATATGGATCAATATTTTGATTTCTTCGACATAGTATTTTAAGTATTCTGTAAAGCGCTTTGTTACAGCTGCAGCGGTTGTGAAAGCTCTACATAAAGCTGTATTGTATTGTATTCCTTGAGCGTGGCTCCATCTAGTGCATGCATAACGCAACCGCAGTCACTTTTGTAGCTTCTATTTTATGCGCTTTATATATGCTAAAAATGCTAAGACTAAGCATCCATAAGTCAAGGGACCATTATATATGTGTGTAAGCATAAATATTAATATCCATCCATCCATTTTCTGATCCGTTTTATCCTCACAAGGGTCACGGGGGGTGCTGGAGCCTATTCCAGCTGTCTTCGGGCAGTAGGCGGGGGATACCCAGAACCGGTTGCCAGCCAATCGCAGTAAATATGAATACATTTACATAATACAGTTACATAAAATAACTCATTACAGTTGCAGATGGGGTCGTAGTACACTCGCCTGACTTCTGTGCGAGCAGCGTGGAATCAATTTCCACTCAGTGGCCGTGTGGATGTGGGTTCAAATGGTTGTTCATCTCTACATGTGCCCTGCGACTGACTGGTGAATAGGTCAGGGTGTATTCCAGGTACTGCCCCCACCCCCGGAATCCTGTTCAGGATGAGCGGTGTTGAAAGTGGCTGGATGAATGGATGGATAACAATTAATTAGTCTACACAGCAGGTTTAAACAATTTTAGGAAAAGAATTGTGATTTTTCTGGTAGATATTGTGATTTTACGTCGATTCTTCAAATGACGATTCAGTTTCACTATCTAAAGTAAAATTTACAAATCTGACATAAAATTACATCAAACCATCAAAACATTCAAACCGACAACTCTTGTAATTCAAGGACACTGAAGAAGCTGTCTGAGGAAGTTTGGCATGCATGTGTCATTTTGTGACAAGGATATTTATCAGAAGTTTGTCTTGTTTTCCGCCAGAGAGGCGAGAATTAGCTGCTTAGAACAGATGATACCCACCGCGGCGGGATAGTGTTTAGCTGCGGTAGCGAGTAAGCACAGTTTGTAGCTGGTGTGCATAGCAATGGCAGGATGAATGTTAATATTCACCACCCCCCCCACTCCTCTTCTCACACACACACACACACACACACACACACACACACACACACACACACACACAGTTTGCAAGCAGCTGGGAAAGCAGGAACTCAGGTGAAATGGGTGACTGTGCAACATGGACGTGCCATTTTTCTTTTTAATCTGTTGGGAGCCGAGTGGTTTTTGTGTCCGCGAGTAGCTTCCTGCCTCTGAGAAGTAAGCTTGGGGGGCTAAAAGCGCTGAAGCACCCTCGCGTCTTTGACGATCACATGATCATATGTCTGGAATAATGATTTCAATGTGAAAATAATAAATGGTTGAACTCTACTACACAATGTGTGCACTGTACTCTCCAATTTATTCTTTATGTGGTTGTTTCTGGAGTGTATTAGAGTGTGGGGGGGGGGTAATTTTGGTCTTAAACTAGAGAGGAAACATTTTTAAAGGGAGGATTTCCTTATTTGCCATTTTTTCCCTCAAGACGGGTGTTTACTGCATCATATTGTCTCTTTTACTTGTTGAAATAATTGGTGAGTTATGCTGTTATGATGACACACCATTTACTGCATGCAGCTGACGTCAATTGCCATCCCACCCACAGCCTGCATAACCCCTACATGAAACCAAATCCATTTCTTGATTGTTTTCACCGTAGACCTCAAATATTTCAAAATACACATGAATGCTTTTTTTTATTTGATAATTCAAGGATGTTGCAAAGTTTGATACACTCACCTTTTCCCTACGGATATTCTGAAATTAGAAAGCAGTGTGTCTTCTATATAAGTTGATGTGACTCACATAACCTTTGCCTTTCAAAACAGCTGATGTCTTTGAGTGGTTCCATCTATATGGTTGTTGATGGTCCCTGACATGCTTAAAGGACGTGCCACTGTCATCCATCTGTCACTATGACATGGCTGGGGGACTGCGTAACCCTGCATTGGTTAACATAAAGGTAGCTAATGCGACATGGCATGACATGATTCATATGGACTACTACCACACTGCCATGCTCACACGATATGAAAGGAGTCAAAGGGTGATTTACAGTGTTGTGTGCAGACAGGCTCATCTCTAGTAAGGCAGAAAACACAGTAATGCTCATGGAGGAAGCTCGCATGCTCTGAGGCTCTTCGTCACCACCGCACGCATCGCTGTGGTTGCACACATGCACGAATACCAATCGTACGCAAGGGGCTACCTATAGGCACTCCTCAAAAGGATACAGTGTTGGAAGAAATTAAAAGAAAATAAGGGAAGTTTACACATCTAATGAGGAAGCACTTTGATAGAGCGTCTGATTTGTACAGGCAGCTGAGTGTTTTGGGAAAGGAGTGTGGGGGGGGGGGGAATTTTGGTCTTAAACTAGAGAGGAAACATTTTTAAAGGGAGGATTTCCTTATTTGCCATTTTTTCCCTCAAGACGGGTGTTTACTGCATCATATTGTCTCTTTTACTTGTTGAAATAATTGGTGAGTTATGCTGTTATGATGACACACCATTTACTGCATGCAGCTGACGTCAATTGCCATCCCACCCACAGCCTGCATAACCCCTACATGAAACCAAATCCATTTCTTGATTGTTTTCACCGTAGACCTCAAATATTTCAAAATACACATGAATGCTTTTTTTTATTTGATAATTCAAGGATGTTGCAAAGTTTGATACACTCACCTTTTCCCTACGGATATTCTGAAATTAGAAAGCAGTGTGTCTTCTATATAAGTTGATGTGACTCACATAACCTTTGCCTTTCAAAACAGCTGATGTCTTTGAGTGGTTCCATCTATATGGTTGTTGATGGTCCCTGACATGCTTAAAGGACGTGCCACTGTCATCCATCTGTCACTATGACATGGCTGGGGGACTGCGTAACCCTGCATTGGTTAACATAAAGGTAGCTAATGCGACATGGCATGACATGATTCATATGGACTACTACCACACTGCCATGCTCACACGATATGAAAGGAGTCAAAGGGTGATTTACAGTGTTGTGTGCAGACAGGCTCATCTCTAGTAAGGCAGAAAACACAGTAATGCTCATGGAGGAAGCTCGCATGCTCTGAGGCTCTTCGTCACCACCGCACGCATCGCTGTGGTTGCACACATGCACGAATACCAATCGTACGCAAGGGGCTACCTATAGGCACTCCTCAAAAGGATACAGTGTTGGAAGAAATTAAAAGAAAATAAGGGAAGTTTACACATCTAATGAGGAAGCACTTTGATAGAGCGTCTGATTTGTACAGGCAGCTGAGTGTTTTGGGAAAGTATAGAGGGTGGATTTCAGTTTGAGGCGGAAGGCCTCTGTGCTCATGCCCTCCATCAAGACCTTGACTGTAATACCCCTGGCAGCTAAGTCAGCATTATATAATGCATATAAGAGTGTCTATTGTGAAAACACAAGAGGCTGCTCTTGATGGTTTAGGGGCGCAAAGTAGCGTCGACGAAAAACTAAAAATCAATTCTGGAACTCATTACTCTGAAATGTGGCAGCACGAGACAAAAAAAGATGAGGAACCGGGAACAGTTTGTACAAAAATCTCAAGCTTATTAAAACTAGTGGAGATGTCGACTTTTTGACAGCACAATATTAATCTGTGGCAGGCCAGTGTGCATTACTGCTCTCACTTTGGAGCACAAGACACAGGACTCATAAGGTTGGCACAAAGTGTGCAAGTCCATGACTGTTGAAGTCATTTGCCTCTCTATCACAAATTGCACTCACTGTGTGAAAGATGCAGTCATCAACATCACCAAACAGTCTTTGATTGAACAATCCTGGTTGGAGGCATCTTTGCGGTAATCTTTACTGAAGCTCCCTGACTTGCATTAGGTGCTTTTAGGCTTTTTTTGGAATCCAGACGTTTCCTTGAGGGGCTCATTTGGATAGTGAGTTAAAATGGCTCCCATTTGGGATCATGCTTCATGTAAGCCATGCTCGCTTCACAGCTTCACTGTGCGGCTCTGACATACCCAGAAGGAATGACACTGTTTCATACGAAGAGCCCTAAGGTTCAGGATGCAGATAATGTACAAATATAAAATTATTTTTTTCTAATAATAAATAGATGGCAGAGTTTTCAAAAGTGTAATAGTCAGTTATTAAAAGTACGTAAAGGATGTCGATCTTCTGAACTATTTGTGTCGAGTTCACAGGTTCTCCTTGTGTGACTTTTCCAGTTTCCTCCCACATTGTAGAAACCTGCCATCATCCATTGATCCATTTTCAGTCCTACTTATTCTCATTAGGGTCATGGATCCCATCCCAACTGAGTTTGGGCGAGCGGGGGGTTACAACATCGACTGCAGGCCTCCAGTCAATCTCAGGACAAACAAGCATTCACATGCAAATTCACACGTGTGGGCAAGAAAATCCATGAAATCACACGGAGAGCATGCAAGCTGTGCAAACCACAATTACACTATGCCCTTCCCCAAACATGCTTGTTAGGTTAATTCGAGGCTCTAAATCAGAGGTCTCAAACTCAACTTAGGTGGGCCAGGCCGCTCGACCTGCAATCTGGGTGTGCCTGGGCCGCATCTAGCATTCCACCAAAAAAAAAAAATAGGTTCACGTACTCCCAAAAGTATAACGAATCCAACATTCTCAATTTTTAATCATGACAGTTTAGAACATTAACAGGTTTTCAGAAAGTTAACAACATTGGTGACCGAGTCCTCACTCTCATCTCCCGATACATTGCATCTTCCTCTGTCTAGTTGAGTCATGATGCCAGAGTTCTTGAGCACCGCTACTTTCTCTACATTCAAGAAATGTCAGGCTTCCCCCTATGCAGGGGCATAGCCAGAATCTTTTCAGTGGGGTGGCCAGGGTGACACAACACCCCAGGGAGTGGTGGAGGGGGCATGCATGCATGCATGCGTCATTCTGTATCATACCACCCATAGTCAGGGTTTCATCGAGCACATTTCACACACATCCAAGAAAATGCCCATCAAGGCAAGACAAGGCAATTTTTTGTCCAGCACATTTCATGTACAATACAAAGTCCTTTCCATAAAACATTAAAAACATTACAGAAAGAAACAAAATATTAAGATATTGTGCAATGCATAATAAAGTCATCCAAAAAATTAAAAGATGGCGTGCAGATGGAGATTTCATACATGGCAATTTTCCGCGGATCCGCGGAAATCCGCCGTTTTATTTCTTAAATTGATCATTTTTGTGAATCGTCTA
>NW_017806072.1:4027369-4029925 GCF_001891065.2 Hippocampus comes
CGGTTATGCATAATAAATTGTATGCATAATAAATATTCACTATCACTGTATGAGGTAAGAATCAACAGCTTTTTATCACATTTACTCAACACTTTATGAATACAAGTCATGAACAAATCTTAAATATGGCAGGGAATGTGTTTACTTTTTTAGTTTTGATTTTGAGCAGCAAATTTGGAGTTACATATTGGTGCTCACCAGGAATGCATAGGCAAAATTGCACAAATTTTCACTTGAAAGAATAGTGGCGATCTTGGGATTTTTTTCTGTTCAATTTTCAAACTGTGTAAATTTAATACACTTCATCTTCAGCATGTTTAGTGCCACTTTTGTAAGTAACCACGCCCCTGTCCAGGCCACGCCCCGTCCAGGCCACGCCCCTTCCGCTTTTTTCATCACTCGCCATTGCCATGTATGAGATTTAAACAAGAGTATAAAAGAACGATTGGCGAGAATGCTGCAGTAAACAATCATGTTTTCAGCCCTGATTTAAATGAACTCACAATTTGAGCAACCCCCTGGTATTAAAAGCAAACCTCTGATATAAAAAAACATAATAACTAAATGCTGCTTCACTTTGGTTCTGCCTCTGGGAACACACAATAGACCTGTTGCAGATGACCTGAGCAGTCTCGATACTTCCTGGAGTATATGAATAACTCTTGCATGTATTTTGGTTTAAAAGCACTGTTTTGCTGAGCTTAAAATTACTAGATAATGCTATTTTCTTGGTCGTTGCGTTTCTTTTTTGTCCTATCCCATAGTCTAATCAGCTAATCAGAGTGATCGATCGTCACAGACGGTCGACAACCTTTTGCATCTTGCGATATAGGGCTGAAACAAGTCTCGAGCATTTTGGCAACCTCAGTTCAAAAAAAAAAAAGTTTGAGCCATTCTGACTTGCGTACCTGTAAACTGTCAGGAAGGAGTCAAGCCAATTTCTCTTATGGTCCTTCCTGTTTAGATATTCTTCATGCATCCACAGTTCCTTCCCAGTAGCACCATCTTTTTGCTTCCAGCATTTTGCTCAATGCTAGTCATACACTCTGTACCTCCCTCCTTGCACATTTTCCTCCAGCATTACTGGCTCTACTGTGACAGTGAAATAGGTGGGAAAGACCGGCAAGCCGGGAAAAGCCCTGCATAATCCACTTCGCTCCACAACCCAAATATGGTGTCACAAAGCTTGGAGGTCTGAATGTGTTCACACACACTCACACTGTTCATACTGTACACAGATGCAAATGTACAAAATTTGAAAAAAAAAAAATCTCACGGCGCCCTGCATCAATATGGTACCGTATCTCTCTTGAGTTGAGAAGAAATTCAATAAGGGAGCCATTGTTCAGTTTGGAGTTAATACCTCTGCCTAGTTCCTGGGGTGGGCTTTACTTCCAAGTTTTCAAAAACCTAAAGAGGAATACTGGAGCCTTTCAAAGTCAAAAATAGTGCACTGCTAAAAGAGTGTCACATATACCCAACATGGAGCAGCAAACATCTGGAAACCACCAAACTTTATTAGGAATGATGATTATATTCTATCTTCAGAAAGCCCATTCATCTTAATCAAACAAATGCATCTATGCAGCAACACTCAATCCAGTGGGGTTGTGCACCATTAACAACAAAATATAAATTTACTGGACCGTAATCCCATCATGGGCAGGGTACTCAAACTGAGCTCAAGAGACTTCTAAGGCATGATGGCGTCTGAAGTGTGTCAAGGCCAGACCATAGCTCTGGCAAACACAAGTTATGTTTCTGTATGGCTGGTTTTGGCACTTCATCAATGCAGCCTGATGTACTATATTTGGTTACATACCTGTCGCTAGAGCTGGGAAATGTCCAAACTTTTAAGACAAAGTGTAGAAATGACCTATTAAAAAGCAGAGTCAAATTTGAGTGAAAAATTTAATATGGTTGAGGAGAATCGACGTCCTTCTAAAGTAATGCGGCCATTCAGAGCATTATACATCTGACCAGAGCATAGAGAGAAATCCTTAAATTCAATTTGCTAAATTTTTAAGACCATTTTTAACAGCTAAGACCAAAACATAGCAACTGTTTTAATCTCGTTTTGATCTAGTTGCAACAGTTTTCATCTTTTTTTGATCTTGATAATAATGCACACTGTTGACCAAAACAACTATTTTGATGGATATGTAAATGTCTTCACTCTCAAAATCTTAGGAAATTTGGGATGGTCGGCACCTCTGAAAATGGAGTACCTCTCTAATTCTTTTAAACATCATTTCATATATTTTACACAGTCAATCTCATGACACAGATCTGATCGGCTGATGTTATGTATTTTATGCACATTTTTTGATGGGCTGTAATGTATTTAATTCGCTGAGTGATTACTGTTGTCATTGATCAGCTCCGCGAAATAAAACATTACAGCTGCAATGTTTCCCACATAGACATTCACCTGTGGCGGTCTGCCACAAATGAATTTTGGCCGCTACTTAAAGATTTTGCCGCTGTGTGTGTGTGTGTGTGTGTGTGTGTGTGTGTGTGTGTGTGTGTGTGTGTGTGTGTGTGTGTGTGTGTGTG
>NW_017806072.1:4033754-4085540 GCF_001891065.2 Hippocampus comes
TATATATATATATATATATATATATATGTATATTTGGAAAGTTTCTTTCAACGGGGAAAAGTCCCAGTGATGAGGCAACACAAGAGCCCATGAAGAAAAAGAAATATGCAGTCAACAGACAATAGCAGGAGACATACTTGAAAATGGATTTATGGCAACAGGTGATTCCCACGCATGAAGAAAGCCCGCTCTGCACAATATGCGGCGAGCGGCTCTAGATTTAACGTTATGGTGAATTAGATATTTTCATGCACCTTGTATTTGTTTCATGTTGCCTTGTTGGCACATTTCAGGAGCACGCTGCTATTATAGTAACATAAAAATGTAGCTTGACATTTATTTGGTACTGTATATCTATCTACAAAATACCCCAGTTTTTGTGTTGCTCATATCATTCATGAAATTCTTCTGTGGTGTCTGTTATATGTTAAAGCATTACCATAGTGACCTTATTAAAGCATTGTTGTTACCCTTGTTATCGTGTTAGTGCCGCTGGTGAAGTACATAAAAAACACAGTGGATTTATCTTTGTGTTTTTATAGCATTTTATTAATCATTTCCTCCGCAAAAAAACTTGGGGAACACTGTCTTGCATTATGAAACATATTTCGACCACATTTAATAGTCTCTGCTTTTGCTGTACTGATTTAGTGTTGGTGTTTTGTTGTGTGTTGTATGTACTAAGAGACTCCCATGCAAATGATACACTTGTGCATCCTCAGTTATAGCTTCTCATTGGAGCCTCCTCTGTCCCCTATCCCTGCGGTGCATTCAGACAACTGAGCTCCTCTTTAATGTGTTCAAGTGAGACTGACTTCCAAGTTGTGGACCAAACGTGAGGACTGAGGAGGGTTGTAAATAAGGCAAATGCAATGATCCCGAAAGCTTACAGATGTCAAACTCAAGGCCCGGGGAACAGATCTGGCCCACTACATCATTTGATGTGGCCCACCAATGCAAATTATGTGCATGGACTTAATGATTCTTACTACAACACCAAAATTGCAAATTGTCTTCACTTTTGAAAACATAGAGCTATTTTAAAAATGAATGTAATAATATTTTACTCCACTCTCATTTCAAAACTAGTTATTCACAATTTCTTTGTGTTTATGTAATATGTGACAATCATACGTTTATTTGGGTTCACAGTCAAAATGGACATAAGGAAATCCTAACTTACAATGTGGCCCGCAACAGAAAGTAGTTTGACGCCCCTGCTATAGCAGTAAGGGTATAGTTCAGGGATGGACAATTTGAATAATGGCGGGGGCCACAATTTTTCATCAGCACTCCTGTAGGGGCTGCATAGGACCGTGCGCTTCCAAACCACATTGTATGACAAAATATGCGCATATGTTGCATATTTTTTTATTCAACCAATGTACAGAATAGGATATTCATATACTTTAATTTTCTAATGCCTATAGAAAAGATCCACTGCTTAGTTATAAAAAAACAAAACAAAAACAACAACAACAACAAAAAAACACTAAGTACTCATGCCACCTTTCACCTTGGTTAGATTAGGTCATCAGGCCAAGGAGAGATGAAAAGGTGTTTCCTTTCCAACATAGTTACGGACAGCACTGTTTCAGACTAATTTGACTCCACTTTTCCGAACTGTTTTCATCGTGCAACAAGGAGTATTACTGACTCGCAGACATAACCTGCAAAATATTTGTTTAATAATAGAAATAGTAATTGTTATTGATGTGAGGGATCACTTATGATGTTTTTATTTATCTTGAATAATAAATTATGGAAATGTATGTATGTATGAAAATTTCATTTCTGTTGTGTGGAACCATACCTCTCTTTTTGGTTTGAACGTTTATTTCTCGGTCTCATTGATTATCCACTTGTGACAAAAAGAAAATGTGTTATTGCTATTTTTTTAAATGACTGTTTTTTTTTTTGGGGGGGGGGCGGGGGGTTAAGTCGAGTGTGAAACCTGAGTGTCTTCGCATAGGTTGTCAACTATGTTGGCGTCCTGTTGCTTTCAAAGTTACTGTCATGAAGAATTTTGTAAAATATCCTTTCCTAAAGGTAGATCAGGAGTAACTTATGCTAAATGGGGCTTTAAAGGTTACATACAGGCAACTTTCCTTAGCATTTGTAGAATTCAAATGATCCTATCCCCAAGAACTTCAAGGTCATCTCACTCCGGTAGGATAGGATAGGAAATTCCATTTCCTAGGCAAAAAAACGAGAATTATCCCCTCTGTCAGGCAAGTCCATCAAAATGATCGCTTGTCCAGTTAGGCACCCATATGTGTTTGTAACACTATTAAGTGTTGAATATATACATGATTTTGGAGGAGACAAATTTACTTCTCCTATTGCATTTTAAACGAACTGTCCAAAAAAAAAAAAGAAAAGAAAAAAATCACCTTGTTTGTGTACTTTTGAGATCGATGTTAAAGGCTGTGTGCAAATTCACAGGCTGTGTCCTCCGAAGGCCGCATTTTTCGGCCGCATAACGCCACTTCCGGCGCGAATCCACCACACGCGGTTTCCAAATTCTAGAAAGACAATTCACAGGTTGGGTCATTCAGCACCTTAAAAGGCTCCTCCTCATGTAGCCTCCTTGGACTGCATGAAAACTGATGAATTTGGACAGGCTTAATGGGAATTTGGACACCACTTGCAGTCGAGTCGCGACGGAAGTGACGTCATGTGTCCAAAAATGCGGCCTTTGGAAGACCCAGCCTGTGAATTTGGACACAACCAAAGCGGCCATGACATGCTCTTCTTCATAATGACAGCT
This sequence comes from Hippocampus comes, assembly GCF_001891065.2. Taxonomy (NCBI): domain Eukaryota; kingdom Metazoa; phylum Chordata; class Actinopteri; order Syngnathiformes; family Syngnathidae; genus Hippocampus; species Hippocampus comes. Next base: position 4,036,525 of record NW_017806072.1, read on the forward strand.
TTGGACTTCAACGCATTGGTAAGCAATGTCTGCCATCCTCTGGTTGGTGCATGTATTATAGCAGCAACAGCAGCCATTTTTATTTTCAAAAATTAATGGAGGGCCACTCTGAGTATAGCGGACGGCATAGTTTGTACCAAGCGGGAAGGATGAGGTGTGGGTTACAACAGGAGGAAGTTAAGGAGTGAGAATTACCAAAACTGAGGAGCAGCAGGTGATATTGGCGAAAAGGACTAAAATAGCAACACTTCTCTTCACCCTTCAAATTCCGAAAGCAAATCATCAATCAGTCATTTATGTATCAAACCTACCAAACTTTCATCAAAGTTTCCATAGTTTCAATATAAAGTACCAGAAGAGAGGTTTCACATTGAATGATGGCATTCCAGATACGACTGTTCCCACATAATCAAAGTGACAGAGATATTTGCTAGAGTTGGCCCTGAACAATGAGGGTCCTTCCTCAGAGGATGCGCTTTAGTCGGGGTGGGGAAGAAATAAGGAGCAGCACATGGCCACAGGCCTCATCAGTCTCTGCCAGGCATGGCCCACTTCTAGTCTGTTTGGACGCGCCCCACAGAGACTGTGCGCGGTCTGGATGATAAATTACACGAGGTGACTTAAACAATTACTGAGCAATTTGTAGCTCAATACATCATATTTTGCGAGTCTCCCAACCTGGAACCACTCAGGGAGCAGCAACGTTTGGAGAAGAAAGTTCAGCGTAAGGTAGGAAAGAATTTACCTGCTGTTAGGACTTGGAAAGGAGTACAGGGACCATTGTTTTTACTTCCAACTGTATTGTTTTGGCATTTTAAAAGGAAAAATTCCTACACATTAAAGACAAAAAAACTCACAAACTCACACACACACACATGTTATTGCTATGATCCACCCAGGGCAATATGGTGATGTTTTGAAATCCATTTCAGAAACGTGGGCTTACTTAATAGTAATTTATGGTATTTTTACAGGACTAATATACGCAGCATTTCGGAATCGTTTTTATTGTCTCAGACAGTATGAGCTACACCACTAGTGCAGTAACAAGCAACTTGGATAAACAAAGACAATGACAAGTAAGTAAGTTCGTTAATGTAAGGGTACGATTTTGTAGTAGTAACACCCAATGACAGCTGTGCAACAATGTGGAGAGTCATTGAGCAGAGATAAAGAGATCAGTGGTGCGGTACTTACAATACTATGACAGTTGTGCATATGAGATAGATAATCGTTGCACCATTTTTAAATGGCCGTGAGCAGTAATGGTAATGCAACTTTGGATGGGCAATTATGCAGAAAAGTCCTTGAGTGCTTTCAAGTGTCTAGTGCTGTAGAATGTTGATCAATTTCAGTTTTTGAAGCCTGTACAATGATCAGGGAGTTAATGGCGAAAGGGAGGAAGCTGTTGGAATGTCTGCTGGTTTTAGTGAGCATGGTTTGATAGCGCCTACCTGAGGGGAATAGGTGGTGGGGGTCCAGAGAATTTTCCATGCCCTCGCCTTGGTTCTTGCGGCATGCAAGTCCTCAGGAATGGGTAGGGTGGCACGATGATTTTTTTTTTCCCCACAGTCCTAAGTGTTCATAGCTCGATTTTGTCCTTTTTTTTGTGGCGGCACCAAACCAGACTGTGATGGAGGAACATAGGACTGATTCGATGACTGCTGTGTAGAACTGTCTCAGTAGATGCTGTTGCAGGCCGTGCTTCCTTGTTGATGATGATACTAGTGTACTAGTGTAGCCTCTACTACCGGAAACAATTTCCTTGTGTGTTCTACATACTTGGCCAATAAAGATGATTCTGATTCTGATTCTGATTCTTAACAGCCTCAGGAAGTACATCCTCTGCTGGGCCTTTTTCAGAATGGATTTGATGTTGGCTTCCCACTTCATGTCCTGAGAGACTGCGATTCCCAGGAACTTGAAGGTCTCGACGGTTGACACAGGGCAGTTGGATAGTGTGAGGGGCAGCTGTGGCGAAGGATGGTTCCTGAAGGTCACATTCATCTCTACAGTCTTGAGTGTGTTCAGCTTCAGGTTATGTAGGCTGGGGTATGAATGAAGGAGTTGGTGGTGAGGGTGGGCAGATGTACAGAGTGGAGGTCTCCTTTTCAAATCTGCAGAAAAAACGTTTAGATCGTCAGTTTTTGTTTTTACACTTTTCCTTCTTAGAGCAAATACAAGAAAATTAAGCATCAAGACATTTGAAATGAGTAATGAGAGTGCGGCAATCACATCTTGATAGTGACGCGCGATCCGGCAAGCATCTGCTCAGTCTGCATCACACTGACCACAACAGATTGTTTTTGCCAATTTGTAGACATTCAAGCACTCGGAAAGAGAAGTCAGGATTGAAAATCAATTGAGACTCATTTCATCCCAGATTGTTTTGTGGCCAGGGTGCGAATCTACAGTGGTTGACTGCTTCATCCCACATTCCAAAAACAATGCATGGTAGGTCCCCGTAGAGTCATGATTTTGCACAGATGGGTAAATGGGATACACTCCAGCTCACCTGCAACCCAAATGAATACGAGAAGTCCCAAAAATGGATGAATGGGTGTTTTGTGACTGGTGGTTTTAGCCCTTTTCTGTATAGCTGTTTGATAGTTCTTATTGTTTTACATTGTCATCGTTTGTCATAGGGCAGCAATGTGGGTGACTGGTTAGCATGTTCGCCTCACAAAACAGAGGTGCAGGGTTTGATTCCAGGCCCCAACTTCACCGGGTACTCCAGCTTCCTTCCACATTCCAAAAAAAACGTGCTCGGCAGGTTAATGGAACACTCTAAATTGTCCCGAGGTGTGATTGTGAGTGCAAATGGTTGTTTGTCTATGTGTGCCCTGCCATTGGCTGGGAACCAGTTCAGGGTGTAACCCGCCCACTGCCCGAAAACATCCTGGATAGGCTCCAGCACGCTCACGACCATCATGAGGATAAGTGGATTAGAAAATGGATGGAGGAATCGTTTGTCATCACCTTTAACATTAAGTTCATCTGGTCTTCCCAGAAAATATTTGGATTTATTTGCTCTTCTACACATCAAAACATCAAATAGAGAGTATAGTTATTTCCGGGTCTCTTTACAGCAGGAACTTTGAAAATATTTTCGTGAACATTTGCACACCATTGTTTTCCTTTGTAGTGGCCGGCTCAGAAGCTCACACTTGCTTTGTTCATCTATGCAGGCAAAGAGGCAGACAAATGTACACAGAGACACAAAGTGATGCAGACACACAAACGTAAGAACCATGTGCCCATTACGCATGGCCAGTGACTGTACCTTTTCTGCCTGAAGGTGTTACTGTCTTATATGCTTTGCACTTTGCTTTGTGTTTATGCTGCCGAGTTTTCATGTCCACGAGTGGCTTCGTTTAAAAGCAGCCTGTGTTTACAAGCAGCTGGGTCTGATGTCATCCCTGGCCCGGAGGAAAGCATCCCCTTGTAGCAAAATCCCATTTTCACGGCATTAGTCATATTCTTTAATTACTCGAGTGCCCTCGGTGCTAAATGAGCAATTACATCAAAACATTGTTGCATTTAGCTGGAGTGCTGGGACAATCTGTCAATAGGAGCCCTCCAAATTCACCATGTTTTTGTCCTCCTTTTGTTGACTAAAACAGACCACTCAAAACCATGCGCCTTTTACAAATCAGATGACATGGGAGACATCGAGCAAAGTCCTTCATCGAAAGGTAGACCTTTGTGGGAGGTTGACGGGTGAGGATGTGCGCATGGCTCAGTGACTTCACAATTCCCCTCCACCCCCTTGTTGCTGATTGCCAGTATTGTCTGCAAAGCATCCCGCGGGAATTGCACTACTCGTGGGTTCCGCACACAGACCTATTACCCTTCGCGGCAGAAAAGAGATTTAAAAAAAAAAAAAAAAAAAAAGAATGAAATAATAGCAACTGAGCTGCTACCTTGGGGCTGAGTAAGACACAGCCAGGAGGGAGACTGGTTTCACTCTGATTGGATATGATTACGTAATAGTTGCGCCCTTGTTGTGCGCCGGTCACCCGTCACAAGTCATCTCTGTGTGTGCTCGTTCTATTGTGTGATGCTGAACTACGTGTTCGAGCATGTGTATTTTTTAGCTTATCTTCACTCTGACTGTCTTTTTTTTCCTCCCATTTCTTATGGTGTTCCTAAGCTTTTGCAAACAAGGCCACCACATTATATTTATCATTCTATTTATTACAGAGAATACAATAACCGTATGAAAAATTCAGGCTTTTTACATTTTGATTTGTGTGACCCTGCAAGAAGCAAAAATGTAAGAATATGGGTGTTCCAACATTTTTTAAAATCCTTTGAAATATCAAAGTAACTACATGCCATTTGCTTCTGAAGTTCGAAAGGCTTCTTGTTGCAAATTGAAAGCAAAAAAAAAATAAATCCAAATTTTAACTTATTCACCAAATACTTTGCTTCATAAAAGGCTTTCATTTTGCACCAAGTAGGGCAGTGGGAAGGCAGTGGGTCACTCATGACTAATCAGTTAAGCGAGCCCCGAATAACAATTAGTCATACCTCGTTTTTTTGACCAAACTAAGCAAACCCGAATACGCCGCTCGACTCCTGTCGGCTTCCTTACACGCTTCCTCGTGTAATGTTCATTGTGAGCGGACATGTTTGTGGTGATTTACGCAAATCTGACTGTTTTTTTGTTATTTCTGCATAGTGTATTAGCCCCTAATCGTGGGCTACTAAAATAGTTTCGGATTTCGAACAAATCCGTTTTCGAACAGCCTTCTGGAACAGATTATGGTCGAAAACCGAGGTATGACTGTATTCCATAGAATTTCACAATACATCTTCATTTTCTACTAAATATTTAACATGTAATCAAAATAGGACAGCACATAACATAAAACACAGACAATTGTACAATTGTAACAACTATTCTTTGTTGTTTATAGCATCTATAGATGAAAGAGGAGAGAATCAATCCCTTTTAACGAGTGGATCAGAGACGTCATGATCACAGTGTGCATGACGTCACACGTCTGCTACAAGCTAAGTTTGAAAAGTAAACAAGAAGCTGTTGCGTCTATTGACAAATACAGATTGATTCAATTAGATCCGCTTCAATTCCAAGCGCTCACTCTCAGTTCCAAGTATCCATCCATGCTCCGCACCGAGTCTTATCATCCTTAGTTCTACCAGCCGTCCATCCAGCCATACCAACGCAGACTGTCCAACCGCACCGACATCTCTGAATAAAATGGGGCTGTGAAAAAAACTGCCTATTACAAGCGCAAAAGAACACAAGCTCACCGTGGTTGTTAGGCTGGTATGCACATGCAGGCGAAAATGCACAACCATCAAGCACAGATCTCCTTGGACGAATGTAGCAGCCAAAACGCTGAGAGCAGTCAACAATGGGTCTATGTGAAGGACAACAAACACCATTTAACAAAAACTTTCAATTCACCTGTTATATTGTCAGATTTTTATCATTTATATCACCCTTGCTTCAGATCCCTGGGACAACTGGCAAAACAATTGTTAGGTGGCTGGTTGTGAGGAGGACCCAGATGCAGAAAAGAAACAGCAGATATAATGATGAGTTACACATTTGTGGTAAATGGAGCAGGTTCCTTGGCTATAGGGAATGGGTCCAGATTAAGGCCAGAAGAGACATGGGGCACAAGGTTGAGGTCAGGATGGCGGCAACCAGGTGCGAGGCAGATGTGCAGCAAACAAAGACAGGTAGCAGGCCAGAGCTTGTAAAGACAAGTCGGCAGGATTAATATCACCATCTCCAAAGTTACAAAGAATTTCAGGACATGACAAACTTGAGATGGATTGTACAAATTCTGGCAGAACAGTGGCATCCAAATCCAGTTTAAAAAGGGTAGCAGTTGATTAACTGAGGAGCTGCAGCTGCGAATTACCCTCACCAACCTGCAGACACGCACACACACACACACACACACACACACACACACACACACACACACACACACACACACACACACACACACACACACGTTTCAGCGTGATGTATTGATTTTGCTGTGGGGCTGTACACCGCACACTGTATTTCAAAATTGTTTCACCTGTCATTTTTTTTCTTATCATGCATATGGGGTCTCACAAAGTTTGGAAGTCTGCTGAAAAATGTCAATTCTTGCCATTAAAACTGGGCTTCACAGTCACACCTATGTCTAATTTTAGTGTTCACTTTGCCCAACATGCATGTTTTTGGAATGTGGGAGGGAGTTGGCGTACCCAGAGAGAACCTATGCAAACACGGGAGGATGAGAGAGGAAAGCTCACACAGGAGAGCCCAAACCTCAGGTGTCAAACTCCAATCCTCGAGGGCCGCAATGCTGCATGTTTTGGTACATGGTCATGATCAGGCTCCTGCAGAGCTCGCTGAAGAGCTGATCATTTCAATCAGGTATGTCGGAGGAGGGAAACATCTAAAACATGCAGGGTAGCGGCCCTCGAGGAGCGGAGTTTGAACCCAGAACCTCTTGAAAGCTGCAATTTTTACTGTCTGTGTGCTTGCAAAGTCCTTGGTATAGCCGTTTATTGGATCACCTCATTCTATGAAGGCATATATAACATTATGACTGCAAACACTGTCAGAGAACATTCAGCAGGACAAACGCCACACTGTTTCATTACATTCCTTTTGCATTAGCTACCTTTTAGATTCACAAACGGTGCGTGTTTCCTAAAAAGTCCCTTTGGGATGTTACTTTATAAGGATCAAAACGTCACATTATTCGAACGATTAGACTGTTTAGAATGTGGTTTAATTTCATGTCCAAATGTTTATTTCTTCAAATAAACGCATAAATGGTAGCAATCATTTGGATTGTAATGGTGGTCTTCACGCTTATTTCAGGACTCGTCAGACTTCCATCTTCTAATTGTGAAGATATATGGCACATTAGCAGTTAAATGCTCCCTTGTGTGCATAAATAACCGGCATTGCACTGTAGTTATTGGGAGATACCATTAAACGAGTTTATTAGTGCACTTTATTGGAATCAGTGCGTTGTCGCGTCCATTGTCCTAAAAGCAAGCCTGCAAGCAAAACCTCCTCTTCAAAATGTAGCAATTTCATTTGTACTTGATCAATAAAGGGCTGGGCATTTTAATCTTAATTCCAGTGATTAACTATGGGTCAAAAACGATCAGATATGTAGCTGTTACTTAAAAATATATATTTATTGTTTTTATTGGGATGTGACAATCTCTGGATGTTACAAACTCCTGTTTCTGTCCAGTGTCATATTGAACAGAATATTGTTGTCTCCATAGATAGAAGATCATCTTCCCATAGCCAAACTAGTTTAGAGTGAATCATTGGCATGGCATGTGTGTCTGTGGATTTCCGCTATATAATCCAATCCGTTTCACCGCCATTACTTCAAGAAATGATCAACTGAATGTTGCTGATTAATTGATACCCCTCACAAATCTACACTAAAGACTAAACATTTTCTGAATAATAAGTTTGCAGCTGAGGTAAAGCTTTAGATTAGGGGTCGCCAGTTTCGGTCCTCGGGGGCTCCTGTCTACAGTGTTTTCGATGTCTCCCTCCTCCAACACACCTGATTTAAATGACCATCTTATCAGCAAGCCCTGCAGAAGCATGATAACAATCCAATGCTTTTGCACGCTCTTATTTTGATGTTCCCGCAGCATGCGGTGATGTGGCGGCTCCCTTGACTCATCTTGCTGACTGTAGCTGGGAACAGTTCATATATTGCCACCAACATCGAAATAATGTCATCTTGATTTCTAATGTGACATTCAATAGTTAGTTAAGGATGGTAAAATCAAATCAAAATAATTACGCTGACTTTGACATACGTCACCTGTTGAGTGCATTAGCTTCTAGTGGCAGCTAGCCATGAAGCGAGTGCCCCATATAGGCTAACGAAAGACATCAGACTACTTTTCAAAGGCAGTCTAACAGCGCAAATGACTCATAGTTTTGCTGACAACCTAGTACATTTCCTACTGATTATTTTTTTATGACAAACCAGGCTTATTCAAATGTGCTGTTTCTGTTGATGACGACCTTTTTCATTTTCACACTGAGAGGTGAAATGCATTTAACATGATCCTGTGTTAGCTCAACAATATATAAATTAGCCGACCATGTTCTCTGCAGAAAGCACATCAATAATTGGTCAAGTCCCGGAAATTCTGACTTTTCTCTGTACGCACTTCATGTTTGCATTCATAAGGTGGATATTAACCATTTATTTTCATGCATGTATTTGCTGCATGGCTTCTGTTTGTCCCAGTTTCTTAATTTTAGCTGACATTTGCTCGTATAGTTAGATACTTCTTGCCATTGTGGCTGACATACGACTAATGTATTACAGGCTTGTGGTTTCATCAGACCAAACTGGTCACCACAGAGTCCAAACCAAACTATTCATAGTCTCCTTTGCCATGATGACGTTATTTGTCTTGCGGGATCTCCTATTTTCTTTTCCCACCGTTATTCATACCACTGGATGCACGACAGAGAAGATATAAAATATTTCAAGCTGCCATGAAGTAGGAAAGAAGTTATGATGCACCACATGTCAGCCTTCCGTCTTGCTATCTTTCCCTCTATGATCACCCGCTCAGATACATATGGTAGCCATCTGGCCTGGCACAACAGAACTAAGCCCAGTACTCCATGTATCCATGTCCCGTTACACCATGATTAACTCTTTCGAGCCAGTATTTGCAATTCACCTTTTCCATTGTCTGTTCTTTTTTTTTTTTTTTTTTTTTTTTGCTTGTTGAAATGCATCAAATAACATCGTTGAACTTCATTTTTCATATTGTGATTTGCCAAATCAAGGACTGACTCCACTTTCTCGATATGTCGAGGCACATCCATTGTTAGTCGGGAGCAGCACTACATTTGAAGATGTGTACGTCTCAGTGGGTCCCTCCAAAATAGATTTTAAGAGCAGGGTAGGAGCCACATCGAGGTTGGCATTCCTGCTCTACTGCTCTAGTCAACCCTGCAGCGTGCATCCAAATGCACAAACTTGATGCCATGACCCAGGCATGGCGATCAGTGGCCAGAAATACACTATTGATGTAAGTCTTAAAGTGTTACAAATCGTACGGCTCATCACTTAAAAAGCAGCACAGATTTTTACATTCATAGAAAAGGGTGACTTGAACTGTTAGCTGTATTTATGCAAGTGTTGGACTGTGGTTGCCTCTGTTGTCACAGAAACTAAGGAAGTTTCTATGAGTGATGTGATAATGGGAGCTTCTGCACATTATTTATTCTTCAGTAACGATGTCTAGCTCGGAGCGACTCTCAGCCTCCTCCTGTCTCCCCTCCCATTCTCTTCAGTGGCAGTGTAACAGCACCTTTGAACACTGTACTGTGAAGCTTTTGCTCTCTCAATATAAAATGACGTGGACTGTATTTCTTCAAAATGACAACGCCCCCCCCCCCCCCTCAGTAGCACTGATGAAAAATTGTGGCCCCAGCCTCCAGCATTTGAGTTGCCGATCTGTGCTGTACATGGACATTGATGACTTAGGAATTTTTTATTCTGAAGTTAACCCTTGGAAGCAATCTTTGTGGCTGCTATCCTTGACTGATTTTTCGACACTGACTTGCAATCACAGAGTCTATGGCTGCAATATATTTGGAACGTAAAAGCGCGCTGAGGCAGTCGAATCTGACGCATACATGATGATTCACAGTATGCATGCACACCTGCACACTCCTAATGTGCAAGCCTGGTTATAGCACAGCCACATAGATGTTAAGCATTGCTCATGTTAGCATGGCTCTGAAGCGAGTGGACTAAAGGCTAAGCTATACGGTTGTTTTAAATACAAAATGTGTAATTCACGTTGATTTATGTTTGATTTGACAGTAAACTTAGACAGAGAGTGGCAAACTGCTTGAAGCCACTTTTTGGGGAAAAAATATTTACTCATTCCATCTGTCATTCAGCATTCATATCAAGTTTGTGCTCACAGATTGAAAAAAAATCGACTTAACGGCTGCTCGTATCTCAAAAAAGTCGCTTCACTTGATAGACACAATTTTTTGCTCTACCTCTCGAGTCCACATGAAGAAAGGCAGGTGTCTAATATCAGCCCACACATCATTATGCAGCTCAAAGTTTGATACAACATTAGCCTGATCATGGCTCCCCACTAATATCTTGTGCAACTTCCCATGAGACAGAGGGAGCTCTGTTGAACAGACGGTGACAACCAGGACGTAAGATACTGACAACACATCTCATGGTGCAAATGCACACAGACGTTGGCTGACCGGCATGTAAGCGCTCCTTCAGTGAGTCCCTGAGGGCACACAGTGCTGCGCATTAGGAGAGCCACTGAGTCACCTTGCCTCAGTCCACCCGAAGAGCGTTCAGCAATTCACTGTCAGTTCTGCCCTCATCGTTATGCCCCCCAACTAAAGCGAAGGAGCTGAACAACTAAATGCTCCTATTTTCGCATTTATTTTTGTAGATTTATTCATGAATGACATGAACAATCGCTTTGTTATCTTTAAGTGTGTCAAACATGACAGTGCAACAGTGATCCAACTAGAGCTGCAATTAATGATTATTTTAATATTCTATTAACGTGACAATTATTTTTTTATTTGTGATGAAGTGGATAAAACATTTTTTATATTTCTGTCCCTTTATTAAAAAATAGGATATTGTTGACAATGAAGAAACTGCACTAGGAGTCGGAGTCAGATCAATTAAACAACAACTAATCGATCAAATTAATCAAAAACTATTTTAGTAATTTACCGTCGTAATCATTTAGCGTCATACTTCTTTTAAAATTGTCCAAATCATCAGATTTCATCCTGTCAACAGCAATAAATCTGATTTGGATAGTCCTTCATCAAAGCTGACTGATTCTCTCGTGTAAAAAGAAAAAAAAAAAACAATCCCAAATAAACAACAATAGTTGGTTCGGAAACAAAAATGTCAAGGTCAGTATTTTCTAACAGCCTTGAATGCAATATATATATATATATATAAAATAAGCGCTTTGTTACAGCTGCTGCTGTTGTGAAAGCGCTATATAAATCAGGATGTATTGTATTGTATATATATATATATACACACACAGAATATTTGATTAAATGGTGGAATAATCACGAGAATAATCATAATCTAACAATGTTTGATAGTGACAGCCCTAAAATGCACAGTGATGGATTGCTCAGGGATGAGTCACGTGTTTGGTCAAAACCATCAAAATCATCAAAAATATTGATCATTGTATTCCAAAGTAAAAACAGATGAATGCAAATGTCTTTCTTTGATTGATCACGAGACTCAACTAGATAATCTGTCCTCTTTCACAGAGAACTACAGAAACCAGATCATATTTACTGAGGCTGAATGTCCAAGGATTTGGACAATTTTAGGTAAACAAAGTCGATACATGATTAATCAATTATCAAAATAGTTGTCCGATAATTTGATTATCGATTCATTGCCTATTGATTATTTGTTGCACCTCGAGATCTAACAACCAATAATGGCAATAAAGTTGATAAATGATGAATTTGCCGACTATCTTTTTGCACTGTACAGCAACAATGCAGAGCTGGTCTGCTTTTTGTCTACGAAGCATTCCAAGCACTCACCTATATGGATGCTTGACCAAATATTTACGAGTTGTGTTACGGCCTTTATAGTAGCTTGTGTTATTTCATCTATAATGATGAAATACAGAACTTTGACGTTTTAACATGGACTTCATTTCATTCGCAAGCACATCCTAATGAGATGAAATACAAGAGCTGTATCAGAAATTCTTCCTGAAAGGAGACATGACAACAGCTCTCAGCATTAACAAAGCAATTTGTGCCATACCTCTACTTACCTTGCGTGATGCCACCACTGCTTAATTTAATCATAATCCCCGCCTCTTATCTTTGCGTTGCAAACCATACATGTTGCCATTATCCTTTTGTTACCCTGTTGTGCAAAACAGCTCGCTCTCTGGGGCATCTATTTTTGTTACTTGGCTATTTAATTTTTCACTTGATGGGTGGCCGGGCATTTCAGAGACCCTATTATTTGGTGACAGGCCATTAAAACGTCAATGTTTTATGCGACATCTTTAACAGATAATAATCTGTTTTAATAAACATTGTCAGCGAGGTATCTTTTTCACCACTAGGATGGCAGTCAAATAAAATCTCTTCTATGATCCTGGTCGATCTGTGATTTGTTTATTCTTAAAGCAAATGTTTTACTTGAGGGAAGCACTGTGAGTCAGTTGTTAGCATGTCTGCCTCAGTTGTGAGGTATGCGTTCCCTTTTGGGAGTTTGAATGTTCGCCCTCTACTTGTGTGTTTTTTTTATTTTTTTATGGGTACAATGGGTTTCTCACACACTCCAAAAGCATGCATAATAGTTTTTTTTTAAGACTCAAAATTGTACATATTGCAGGTGTGAATGGTTGTTTATCAGTGTGTACCCGAACAATAATTAGCGACAAGTCCAGGGATGATACTTCCTCTTGCCAAAGTTAGCTGGGATAGTCTCCAGCTCACCTGCAACCTTAATTATGACAAGCGCTGCATGAAATGAATGGATGTTACCATTGAAATTAATCGGATTTGGAATACCTGTTCTGTCAGAGCTGCACGGTGGACGACTGCTTAGCATGTCCACGTCACAGTGCAGAGGTGCAGGGTTCGATTCCGGCTACGGCCTTCCTGTGTGGAGTTTGCATGTTCTCCCCGTGCTAGCATTGGTTTTCTCCGGGTACTCCGGTCTCCTCCCACATTCCTAAAATATGTATGGCAGGTTGATATAACACTCTAAATTGTGCCTAGGTGTGATTGTAAGCGCGAATAGTTGTTCGTCCATGTGTGCCCTGCGATTGACTGGCAACCAGTTCAGGGTGTACCCCGGCTACTGCCCGAAGACAGCTGGGATAGGATCCAGCACCCCCCCGCGACCCTCGTGAGGATAAGCGGATTGGGAAATGGATGGATGGATGGAATACTGTCACTGCTGTAAAACCTTGTTTAACTGTACGGGCAATGCCATTCCTTACAGTCATTAAGTTCAATTCTCCTCATAAATTAATTTTTTAACCTTCTCAATAAGCTTGAAATGAAAACATAACAAATGTGTTCTACTCGACCTGTTGATAACGTGACAAGAATGTGCCAGCGAGCTGGGAGCTCACAAGCCAATCTAGCTGGCAACTCGCAAGACAAGCTTACAACACAAACTCCATCCTCACCACTGCGACTTGTCAAATTGCACTAACTGATGAAGAACATCGAAATCTGAATGTATTATTTCCAAAAAACTGGTCAACATTGTTGTCTAGAATTATACATCTAAAAAGCAAAATGCATGTAGAGTTAAAACCCACGAGAGGCTGTTATGGTTATATTTTTGTCACATTGTATGTGACATTTATGGCATACTTAACAAAGATTTTGTTGGATTTAATAATTGTATAAGCTTCATGGAATTTAGTTTCCACTATAATTACATTTGTTATTTTAAACATTACAAAATGAACACCAGGCCAAATAGTAACATACTAATTACATTCCTGTCAACCTTGTCTTGATCATTAACGGAGAATGGTGAGCATACGGTTGTCGGGAGTAGGGCAATTGCTCACAGCACCACTGTTCGCCACAGGCCATGTAGTCTCTGTGCTATATAAATATTTCAGAAGAATGTGGCAGTGAGGAAAGTTCAAGGTGCCCCCCCCCCCATTGTTTAAAATGGATGGATTTACTTGATCTTTACATATAAAAACAAACAAAACAGCAAAGGGTGTTTTGCGGTTCCTGAAGAATTTTCTTTCATGCTTTTCTCGGTCGTTGATCTTTCAGACTTGGCTGGGATATTTGGATCCAATATGTAGTTGTTCAAAGACACTTGACACTTGAAGCAGGTGGTAGTGTCTCTTGTTCTTTGTTGCGCATCGTCAGTGGGTGTCATCTCTCTGGTCGAATGCTCGCTTAGCAGCTGCTTTGCGCTTTAGATATGCTAAATACCTGGTTATTATCAGTGAGCAGAATGCGCAGTGCACCTTGGGGCATTTGTGCCAAATTGGCATCTTGAGAGCAGATAGTCTTAAATGGCTGTGGGTCGTCAATCTGCCCTACCAGCAGTTTATTGGAATCTTTTTTTCCTACTGTTGACCCTGCAGGGGAACATTAAAAAAAAAGGAGAAAAAAAACATGAACGAGGGGGTGCGTTTGGTCAACGAACTAGAAATATGGATATTTTTTGTTCTGAATGATTTATTATTTTTAGCCAAATGTGATTTCAAGCAAATTCAGGTGAATTGGTTTCTTTCATGTCAATCAATTGGGACTGAGGTTCATGAGTCCGATGGCTGTAATTTGATCAGCTGCAGCACATGCTGAAGCCTTTTTATCTGATTCCAATTCTCAGCCTTTTTTTGCCACCTGTCGCAGCTTTTTTGGAACGTGTTGCAGTCATAAAATTCTAACACCCTAAATTTTATCAGTTTGAACATTAAACGTCTTGTATTTGGAGTACAGTATGTTCAATTAAATATAGGTTGCAAATCATTGTATTCTGTTTTATTTATGTTTAACACAAAGTCCCAACTTCTTTGGAATTAGGTTTCTATATCAAATGGAGTAGCTGCGGAAACTTCGTGTGGACTGAAACACTCAGCCAGAGGACAAAATATGTGTAAATTATAATATCATAATGGGAATAATGTCATAATGGAGGAAAACATAATCAAATAACTATCTCTATACTATCATGTAACTTTTTTTACTATTATTTGACATCTTATTTGCAGTCTTATTTTATCATGACTGTTATGTATGACATTGTTTATTCAAATTATTTTGCATATCACAATATTCAAAGATGATGTTTACACTTTCCACTCCCAACATTGGGTTCACCCGAAATTCAATGACATACTGTATATACCAAATATATACCAAACTTTCTGCCACTCCAACAACACTGCTTTGAGTGAAAGTGTCATCGGGATGGGCTGTATACTGCCATGTTTTTTTTTTCACGTACACATCCACAAAAATTAAGCCCAAAAATGATTTATTTTTCCAATGTATGTAAACTTACAGTCCACCATTTCTACAATAGAACAATGCTATTTCTCTTTGTTTGTTTTTTTTGACAACTTCACTCACTTTCTTACTCTTTCTCTCTTTCAGGTGTGCTCAGTCTACCTGAGGGTCTGACTCTGCAGCAGCAGCGAACAGGAAAGAATGGCGAGGGAAACGCCTACAGCCAGTCTGAACTGCGCTCTGTTGAACAGTGCTTACTGGCCACACGAGTGGGCAGCATCTCTGAACTCAGTGAGTGATTGCTTCTGCATACATATTATTGTGACTGTAGTTTGTCGTGCTATAAAAGTGTTTTGCAGCACTGACAGGGTTTTCTAATGTGTTGCCCCTCGGTAAAGTTAAAAAAAATATATACCGGTATATTAAACACACCTCAGTGTTTTGCACTACAACGAACTGCAACGACAAGGAGGAACATTGTGTTAAATCTCTGACTGTGTCACTGTCATTGATTGGGCATTCCAAATTGTCCCAAGGTGTGATTGTGAGCGGGAATGGTTGTTCGTCTATGTGTGCCCTGTAATTGGCTGGCAACCAGTTCAGGGTGTCCCCCGCCTATTGCCCGAAGACAGCTGGGATAGGCTCCAGCACGCCCGCGACGATTGTGCGGATAAGCGAATTAGAAAAAGGATGGATGGATGGATGTGTCACTGTCACTACCGCTCTCAATCTACTTCTCTACACTGAGCCAATTTTGGCATCCCACAGCATTTGTGCAAGCACTCAATACAATGCACCTATGAATAATACAGTAATATAAGTGCAACTCTTGTTATTGTGCGCCAGTCTGGCAGCAAAATCATTTTCAAGCTGTGATTTTCAGGTCAAATGTGCTCATCTTGTTGCTTTAAACTTTTCACATTTGTGTTGGCTGACATTACTGACGGACAGGCTAATATGATCATGGCAGCGTTCGGCTCTGCCCAAATATTGCTCCGGTACATTAGTAAACCTGCCACTGTACAACCCTTGTGTGTGCGTATGAATGTGCATCTTAAGCAGAAATGAATCATCAGGAGTTGCTGTGTCATTAAGTAGATTCTTTCGAGACACACACACACACACACACACACACACCCACACACACACACACACACACACACATTCAGCGCCAGGCAAAATGATCTGACACATTTGTAGGTTAAATAAAAGGCAAATAAAGTAAAGAAACAAAAAAGTGTTTTTATTTTGGAAAAGTACATATATTTGGGACAAAACAGATACAGATAAAAACAATGATTCGCCACAAGGAAGCTTTTCATTATGTTGTACCATGCCTCATCGGGATAGTAAACAGTTAGTGGGGGAACCACTGAGGGTTTTCCATCCATTCTATATTGATGAGGTCGAGCATGGACTCATCATATGTTGACAAGGGCAACACAAGTCAGCGGCTGGTGGATAATAGTAGAGCCCTGTCCAGAGGTAATGTCATCTTCACTGGGGGAAAAAAAAAATCCATAAATAACTGTGTTTTGTAAACACACTACAAGAATAACTGTGAGTGAAGCATAGCTGTCATCGAAAGGGATGTCACAATCTCTCTTTGAAAGAAGGCAAGATGGAGGGGAAAAAAATAGAATGAGATGATTGTGATTTGTTTGGAAGACGCTTTAAAATCGAATACTCCTCTGCTGTCAAATTTGCATCCTGCTCAGGGAGTCACTGGCATTTGGCTCTCTTGTGGAGCATTACTTTCCAATTGCCTCTTTTTAATTTTTCATTTTCTCTTCTGCCAAAGGCCGTATTAGCATATTTGAATTGAAACCATGTTATCATACCTACAGATGTCATTAACACTGAGGGTGAAATCACTCAGTCATGCCAAACAAAATGGTGTCACTCTGGTCTTAACTGTTCTGTCCTTGTAAAAATGTATGATAATGAATTTAGTGAACATACTGGGAGCGCGTATGACATGCATATACATTATTCTGTTAGTTTCCACTGCTGTATTGGTTTCCATAAACAATACAAGGCAATGTGTGAAGGTAGAGCTTCACTGTCTGTGCTCTTGTCCTCTGAGCCTCTGCTCTGAGGGCTCTGTTTACTTTTAATGCAAGAGAATAACTGCATGTCAGGAGGAGGGAGTAGCCTCTCAAAGAAAATTGAACTACAGATGTTGTTTTGTGGAGATTATACTGTAAAATGGCAGCGGTGAAGCAATTTGATAAAGGTATAATACCAAGTTGGTAGGTAGGTACGTAGGTAAGTCGATCGGTCGGTCGGTCGGTAGATGGATGGATAGATAGATAGATACCGTCATGATCCTGTACTGTTTGCTTTTTGTTTCAGTCTCTAGATGGTGAGTGGGCGTACACTCACAAGTTGCACCTCTCTCAAATCTGGCCTCATTACCTGTCTGCTTTAAAAGCCAGGGCACGCCGACAACCGACTGTCGGATTATTAGCCTTGCTCATGACTCTGTCTCCAAGTGCTTGATTTTCTAAACACGCCTCGACAGTTTTCCTCCTTTGTTCAGAGTATTTTAGTTCTTGTAAGTATTCCTGATGTATTCTCTGTTTGTGTTCACTGTGGATTGGATGCTCTTGTCCTTTGAGCTGACAAGCAATTTAACTTTGTCTTGTTCCTTGCCTTTTGCAAACACTTTTTGTTTGTTCTCCCCATTTCCTGGTTCTTTGCTACCAGCATTATTCGTTGTACTTTGTCGGTCTTGTGTTTTTGTTAATAAATATCCTTTTGATCGAAACTTCTTGTGTCTATGATTTTGGAATCCTCATTCTGTCCAGACATCTGACAGATACATATAGATGAATTGATAAATAGATAAGGGCGGCCCATTGGTTCAGTGGTTAGCGCGTCGATCTCACAGTGCAGAGGTTGTGGCTTCGATCCTGGCTCCGGCCTTCTTGTGTGGAATTTGCATGGGTTTTCTCCGGGTACTCCGGTTTCCTCGCACATTCCAAAAACATGCATAGCAGGCTGATTAACCACTCAAAATTGTCCCTAGGTGTGAGTGTGAGCGCGGAAGGTTGTTCCTCTCTGTGTGCCCTGCGATTGGCTGGCAACCGGTTCAGGGTGTCCCCTGCCTACTGCCTGACGACAGCTGAGATAGGTTCCAGCACCCCCCCGCGACCCTTGTGAGGATAAAGCGGTTTAGAATATAGATGGATGGATGGATGGTAAATAGATAGAGATCAATAGATAAATTGGTAAATAGACATCAATAAATGGATAGCTAGAGCCACTAGATAGAGTTAAAAAGTGTTGTATTGAGCCCGAAATGTGATAAAAAGGCTCAGGAAAACGCACTGTTGTTGCATCTTTAACTGTATTAGATGACAGCAGAGAGGTGCACAATGCTTATTTCCAGTTCCTCGACTCATAAGATGGTGATGTACAGTAGCGGTCCTTGCTGCTCTTGAAGGAGATAGACAGCTTCATTGCCTCATTCAGGCGTCCTTTTCACACTCCTCGGTCACTTTGAGGCTAAATGGACACCTGGGAGGAACCAAATAGCACAATTTCAGAACTGAACAAAGGCTCTGTCTGTGTAATCAAGAGTTTGTAACTGCACTATTATACACATGCGCTCGCACGCACACATACACTCAGAACACATAAACAGGAAAGTGAATTTATTTAGACATGCACACCATCATTTTACAGCAAAATGGAAATGCAGCGAAAATGATAACAGTAAAGCCATGACAATGGGTTTCATTTAGCAGCAGGCTATGCCTGTTATTTGTTGATAAGAATATTAAGATCAGATTTAAAACAAATTCCAGCATTTTTACCTGGGAAAGCACTTGCTGACTAATCGTAATTGGCACAGAATAAGCTTCCTTGTGGTAATCATCAATGTTTGTTTGTTGAATACTGTTTTACGCAGTTTTGAATGCCAGCATTGTTGTGTGAAAAAGTATTTCTTGTTGCCTTTTATAATTCCATAATTTTACCTTGTAATTTCACGTTTTTTCTGTTGGGACAAATTGGTAGACTCTTGAAATGCAAATGGGTCACAGATAAAAGAATTGTTCTCCTTTGGAATATACTGAAAAACACTGTAAATCATTGTAGTTCAAAAGTGAACAGGATGCAAATTGGAAGAAAATGAAGGCCATTTATACACTAAAAAGAAAAATATACTGAACTGAACTGAACCCTAATGGCTTGTGTCCTTTTTTGTTCTCCCCCCCATGGTGTGAATGTGTTGGGTGTGGTGTGTAGGTGACATGGTGTCACGAGCTATGCACTACCTCCAGCCACTGTACACCAAGAACCACAACAACGGGACACCCATCCATCAGAAGAGCGCAGTGATGCACTGGGCCCCCGAGGCCATCTACACATTGTGTTACTTCATGCACTGCCCCCAGATGGAGTGGGAGAACCCCAACATGGAGCCATCAAAAGTTTCCTTACAAACTGAGAGGTAAGATGCAAAACAGCAAAGTTGCGCAAATGAACAATCGAAACAAACTTGTTGTCAAGTTAGATCGGGACTATTCACGATGTAGGATAGTTTCTATGTTTTGGCGGGTGGGGTTTATTTTTTTTTGCATCACTTTTTTCTTTGTTCATTCACGAAGGTGGGTTAATGTTACAGTACACCTCAGTTTATCTTGGGGCATACATTTCAGATCCATCCATAATAATGAACATATAACATAGAAAGACCATAAAAGATTTTTTTATGTAATTTTGTCCCTCCCTAACTTATTAAAAGACATTCGTTCATCATTCGCTCACACAGTTCAAAGCATGCTGCTTCAAGCTGTTTATTTGTCATGCCTAGTTTTCTACAAAAGTAGCACACAAAAGAGAATCAAAAATTGTATCCCGGTATTTAAATACATACATTTTCAACCAACCCATCTAATTTGGTCGAACAAAAGGCCACTACTTAAATGCTAACATATGATGGAAAATGCAATAGACAGGCTAATTGAGTACCATATTTTCACGGCCAAAATACGCACTTAAAAGTCTTACATTTTCTCCAAAATGGATAGCACGTCTAATAATGCGGGTGGCCATGTGCACAAAGTTCCAAAATCTGTGAATGTTGTTGTGTGTCTTCGATGAGGGCTCCGCTTGACTGACTGATGCTGTGACCGACTGTTCTCTCAACCAGTCCCCACATTACTACATACCCACTTGGACTATGGCAAGTGATGTGGGACAAGCATACTTTGCATTTTGAACTACAACAAAAAGATTGCCGACAAACATAGCCAGCCCAACCACATCACCAACCTGGACGAAGTGACGTTCACTTTTGATATCCCGGTGCACAATACGCACAACGGGGCACGTGAAGTCGGCTTTTACTGTTGTGCATGGTTGCCATGCTAATGGACAGAAACGGCCAAAGTGAAGTTGCGAGCGGCGAGTGCAACTTTACTAAGACTGAGAGGCACCGCCGGGCGAGTTACGCCGCAAATTGTAATTGGATTGTGGATCCTTGTGCTAATGTGTCTCCTTGTGCTGTTGTTCGAGCTTTCGTAAAAGCCGACATCATTTCTGAGGAGCTGCACGGCAACGAGATTTACTCTGACAATCACGCGAGGGAACCTGGCATGTTTGATTGTGAACTTGCCCAGCTGTTCATTTCGGATGCAGAAGATTAGGACCTTGATGGATTTGAGGATGAGGATTGATCAAAAAATAACGTTAAATACTTCAAGCTCCCGCTGCCTTTTTAAAAACACTAGAGTACATGCATGCTTCAGTTTTTTTTTTTTTTTTAAGATAGCGTACGTGTTACCATTCCTGCATCCAATAATAGAATGCGTCTTGCATATGTGTTAAATATAGAAATAGCACACGTAACTGACACTATGCCTTTTAATACAGTGTGTCGTAAGGTCGTGAAAACACTGTAATGTTAAAGTCATTTTAAGAACTTGTAGAATGAAAAATCTAAATTCAGGTCCAACCAAAAAATCGTTTAAAAAACTGTGAAGCAGCAGGGGTGCGATCATTCCTCCTTCAATTGTTGATCGGTTCTCGGCTCCATAATCTTGATCGTGTGAAGCCTATTAAATATTCACTTTGTTCTTCCTCCCTGTGTAGTGGCACACATGACGATTTGTGTGAAACTGTACATTCCCCAATAAGATGCAACTAGTGTGTTTTGGACTTCAATGACTTGTGTAAACACAGTCTGGTTGATCCACATGTCACGTTGTACAACAAAACGCTTCGGGAGCCTGCTGTTTGGTCCAAGTTCTTGTTATTTTAGTAAATGTTTAACCAAGTTTAACTCTGTGGGTTCTGCTGTGAAATTCAGTTCACTTCAGTTTAGTCTTATTAAGATACAGTATTACAGTGAAACTCCTCTACAACGAAATCATGTTTGCAGCAAGAAATTTTTCACAACAGGGGGTTTTTCACTGTAGCAAATTTGATCTCAGATGTAAACACACACACACATACATACAAACGTATGTGTACTCTTTATTTTTATTCAAATAGTGCATAAGTATGAGCAGACACTTATTTGACACTTCATATAGTCAGTGAAGAAAGGAAAAAAAGGGAAAGAAATTGGGAATTTACGATCAGTATTCACTTTCACTTACATCAATTTCTTGGATAATGTCTTTTATTTTGCTTCCTCCGTCTTTCATTTTGATCACTTTTAACCTCTCTTCCAGCATCAGAGCTCTTCTTGTCTTAGCTGCTTGACATCCAAAGGCCCGTTTTGTAGCCATTTTAGCAATGCAACGTTCTTCGCTGCATGTGAAACTAACAATAACAAATACTTCCTGGACTACTGCGCATGTGTAAAACAGTGTGGTGGTTGCTGTTGCCATTTCCGAACGAAGCAGTAGAGGTCGCTGTTGGATTAGACTTCGTTGTAGTGAATCTCGTCGCGAGGCAAGAGCAGAGAAAAAGATTTCGTATAACGCAACAGTGTTTTTTTTTCGTTGTATGGGGGCAGGAAAGTGGGAATGGTGTTAATGCACGAAGATTTTTTCACACTAGGGGGTATTTTCGCCTATGTCGGTTTCATTGTAGAGGAGTTTCACTGTACAATAACAATCACATAGGGAGCATGCACTTTATCAAGGAAAATAAAAACAAACCGAAACAGAACAAAGACTCCATATCCCGATTATTAAACAGATGGTCAGAAGCACGGTTGCTGTTATGGCAAAATCTTCCCAGAGAAGTAAATTGTCTCATTAAATCTTCATTTTTATTTGTCACATATTCAGATTAAAAAAAAAAAAAATCTAGCTATTGCAGACACGTTTTTAATGAACCACCCCCATAGGGGCTGATATTTATTGATTTGTCTGTCCAATTCCTGCTGCTTCCCATCTTGTGTCTAGTAAACAAAATGTATCCTTGATGATCACCAGCATCATATTTCAACAGCAGACAACTGCTGGGGGACTTTTCTCGGTGTTACAATTTACACCCCTGCAGAAAGTATGCACCCCTCTCACCTCAGCATACAGTGTGTACAATCCACAGGTAATACTCCTTTATCACTCCACGTTGCTAATGCAACTCTGCCGACTGAGATTTTATTTACGTCTTCCTCCTCAACCTCCTCCCGCACTGTCCAACCAGATTCCCAAGCACTCATAGAATAGCTATTAAAAGTAACTTTAAAAAAAACAGAATAAGTCCTTTAAATGACCTGAAGAGTTGCATGAAGGAGTCATTGTAGCAGGCAGATGCAGTCAGTATTGATTGATGCTGCAGTAGCAGCATCCTCAGTATGTCAGAATGATGTAAGGCTCTGGCAGTGATTTCATGTTATTTCCCTTGCTTGCATGTTTCTGAACAAGTCATTTACCTCTAAATAATAATTGTCTCGGGGGATAAGGAGGGGCACAAGACAGTCTTCGTAAATGGTTGAAGGTCAAATGTATATTGTTATCTTTTGGCATTTAGACAGTATCTTGATCTGTTCATAGTCCCTGCAATGGCGCGGAAAACTACGTCAGCTGGCAGCATTGTGCATGGTGTGATGCAAGGATGGCGTTGAGTGTGAGCAGGCCGTCACTGTGGGCAACGGGCATTTTTGCTTTCAGCTGATGCGGGTCTTTCGGATATCCAATTAGAATCTTCATTCACGACATTTGTTTAAAAAAACAAACACACACACACACAAACACACACACACACACACACACAATGTCACTTGTGGTTTTCTCATATTAAACAGATTTGCAGTGCCTCTCTTTATTTAGTAAGGCTGTGCTCGAACATGACGTGGAGCGGTGACATGATGTAAAAGGAAAGAACGGTGGGGTGGAAATAGGCATTTATGATATAATGGGTGTAATGAAAGGTATAAGGTTAAATGAACTGAATTCCATGACAACTGGCTTGATAAACGGCTTCATAATTGGCATGAATATAGGCAATTCTAAAAATTCAAACACCAGAGTTCACTATCCTTGATTTAGGCCGAGATTAGGGTTAACCGCTTGGGAGAGCCCTACTTGATTTAGACCTTTTCAAAATAAGTGATATCTGGAGAGCAGGGGTGTTAAACTCGTTTTGGTCTGGGGGCCAAATACAGCCTAATCTGATCTCAAGTGGGCCGGGCCAATACACTACACTCACAATAAGACCAATTCTCTTTGTATTAGTGCAAAGAACTCAATTCTTAGCATATTTATATGAAATGAATTTTCATTGACTAAATAAATTATGAACAACCTAAGAGCTAAAAATAGTATGTGCAATCTCACCAACACCTTTACTCAGTTTAACATTTATTCAACTGTGTTAGCATGAAAAGTGATCACGGTGATTTTAACAATGTTGCGAAACATTTAGTCACAGCTCTGTGGAACTTAAAAACACTGATCTTTCAACATCTGGGAAGCAATTTGAACAAATGAATGGCTTTCACAGCATTCCAAGCATTCTGCATTGTTTTAATGAGGCTAGCAAAATGTAAATGGCTCTGCTTGGATATATGAAAGGTCAATGATACCTCTGAACTCAGAGAGGCACTTACAAGTGATTAAATAACAACCATTGACAGGTTTGTACCACTTGCACATCAAGCTCTCTACATGTATCATTTACCCTCTTAATATTCCAGTTTTAAACCTTAAGGGAGCGCACCAAGTTTCTTCAAAAGGTTAATATCACCATATGAGAGAGCCTGAAGATAGCACACAACTTGCTTATCAATCAGTGCACATAACATATACCTATATCAAATAATATCTGTTGGTGCTATAACATTCACTATAATACTTATTTTCCGATTTGAGATGAAACATTCAATAACCAAATAATCACATGTACCCTCTGATGGCTGCATTGAACACATGCCTCATGAACATAAATTCTGTTTTTAGAATGCAAAATGAATGTAATGTAATTGGGCTTAGCTGGAGGGACTTTCCATGTTTGTAACATATTTTGGTGACAGCTCATTTACTTGCCTAAGTGGAAGAAGTGCATATTGGTATGCATAACATGCTGTTGGTACATCAGTGAAGGTCGAAATGCAGAGAACCATGCTTGCGTATTTTCCGTGATATCGCTGCAGTAAAATCCGAGGATGTGTCTACCTGGAGGATCAATGGAGCGATTTATGCCATTCATATGTACAGTATGCATATTTTCAACTGCGTGAATAAGATCTCTTCCATGTGTCAGTGTGTGTGTTGCATTATTGAATTCAGGGATACTCCTCTTAAACAGTGGAAACACTGGGGTCAGGATCAACCATATGGTTGTCATTTCCTGCATCTGTCTCAGCAGGACTGCTAACAAGTACACCCTTACCACCTTACAACTCAGTATGCTGGCATGTGTGAAAGATGCACTCCATCTGCTTGTTTGGCTTCGATGACAGTGTGTTCTTGTGGTTGTGTAATCCAAGCACATTTCAAGAATGTACCACAACAACATATTATACTGTGGTAATTCAAGGACTCTTAATGCATTATATACTGTATTGGCAACATTTACTATTCTGCGATTGGCTGGCAACCGGTTCAGGGTGTCCCCCGCCGACTGACTGAAGACAGCTGGGATAGGCTCCAGCAACCCCCGTGACTCTTGTGAGGATAAAGCGGATCGGAAAATGGATGGATGCTTTCGAAATCAGAGGCCAGCAAAAATCTGCTGCTCAAATCTTATTACATTTATCTTGAAATAGGGATTGGTCACAAATAATGCTTGCAATGTCTCTGTATTTTTAAAAGTGAAGGCAATGTGCAATAGTGGTATTGTAGCAGGAAACATTAAGATGAAACAAATAATTTGCTTTTATAAGCTACATAAAATGATGTGGCATGGCAAATTTTGAATTTGACACCTGTGGACTAAAGAAATTGCCTACCATTGCCGGTTGTAGCCTGCTAAACTCTTCAAAGTCAACTGGGAAAGGCCTCGAGCTCAGCTCTAATGAGGACAAACGGTATAGAAAAGGGATGGATAGATGAATTCCAAGTTGAGTGAATCACATTTTTTTTCTGCTTTGACTTTGTATGAAAATGCCAAATCATGAACATTTATGAAAGATCTTTTTAGCTGCAGAGTGGATAAAAACGACGATGTGTCAGCATGAGCTATACCCTATAATGTTCATGCAATTTTTTCACACCAGCACATCTCTATAGCATGCAGTTTTCTTTTTCTTTAATTCCGTTTACTTGGCAGGGGTCATCCTTTACTAAAGTACTATCTCGCTGGGCAATTGAGCTAAGATAACATATGCAAATTGCATCTGAGGTGGATTAAAAAAAAAAAAAAATTGATAAACGTCTATTGCTGATGCCACATGTGTTTCGATCTCCCCCCACAGGCCGTTCATGGTGCTACCGCCTCTGATGGAGTGGGTGCGTGTGGCTGTTGTTCACACTGAGCACAGACGGAGCTTCTCTGTGGACAGCGATGATGTTCGGCAGGCTGCCAGGCTGCTGCTGCCTGGAGTGGACTGCGAGCCCCGCCAGCTCCGGTACAGCTGCAGTCCTTTAGGCTTCACAATGCACACACATTCATGCATGCATGCACTCACACACACATGCACACACCTTCCAAAACTCAACTCATGTCAGCAAGGAATTATTTTTTTGCTTGTATAGTTTTGTAAAAAATTTAAACTTTGTGTTTTGGGTGATCAGTTGCACGTTGTGCACATTAAAACATCCACCTAACTCACTTGGTGTGCTTTGGCCTTCAGAACGGATGACTGCTTCAGCGCCTCAAGGAAACTGGATGCTGCCTCAACCGAGGCAAAGCTCCTGCAGAACTTGGGCTTCCATATGCTCAGCTGTGGACGCACAGACTTGGTGAAGCAGGCTGTCAACCTGCTGGGGCCGGATGGTATCAACAGCATGAGTGAGCAGGTTAGAGACAGGCAGCTCACTTCAATCATTTATGTTCAAGCACATTTACACTTGCTGAATGTGCACAGAAAGTTGTCACGCTGCCTGTGGAACAAAAGTAAATGGCGGCTGCTTCATCTTGATTATTATGCAGACATGCAAAATATGATATACAGTAGATAAAATAAGTCTACACACCTCTGATGAAATGCTACCATCTCATATGATAAAATGAGACAAGAAAATAAAAATTCCCACCCTGAATATGACCTATAAGATGTACAACTCCTGAAATTCTTTCAGGAAGGGAACTAAAAAAAACAAAAACGAAATAATGTGATTGCACTATTGTGCACATTCTCTTATAACTGGGATGTGGCTGGAGTCAGAATTCAGTAATCACATTCAAATGGAAGTGAGCACACACCTGCCACCATTAAAAAGCCCTCTTAATAACCCCAAATAGAGTTCATCGATTCTAGCAGGCTTTTCATGACGTTTATTTTTTGCTTTCTAGCCGAAGCCAGAAAGTTTTATACAAACGCTGACTGCTATTTCAAACTGTTCATAATTTCCTCCACCTTGTCGTAAGTCCCTAGTTCCTCTTGAAAACAAATGCTGCCACCCCCTGTTGGTTACCCCTGCACCAAACATATCTTCAGGAATTATGGCCAAAAAGTTTGACCTTGGTTTTCATTGGAATGCGTGACAAAAGCTTGTGAGAAGATTTGTTATGGTCCAATCTTCTCAGGGAGACCATGAGTATATAGAAGCCTAAGATGAAAATTAGTCTAATACTATACACACACCCCGGGTCTAAGGCCACAACATTTCTGTGTCTATATGGCTTATAGTTTATGGTGGGTCCACCGCTGTGCAACTAATAACATTCTAAAGAAATCTAATCAAAGAACTCTTTCAGGGTCAAAATGTAGAAAGAAAAATCTCCGTATGATGAATTGCTACACCACTGCAGTTTATTAGAGCACAGTCAAGTGCCAGGGTTGAATCTTGGAAAAAAGAATGAACCTTGGTCCAGAGGCAAAGTACAGAGGATGTGAAGTGATTTTCTTTTTCCCTTAAAACTTTCAGACACCGTAGATAAGCTGGTAACTACCAGAATTTGGGTGCGATGTATATGGAAATTGATCAGGATTTTTTAAACGATGTATGTAAGTCAGTGTTTTTAATGCAACAGACATCTTGGTTGCATGACTGGCGACAGATCCAGGGTGCAGTAAATCAGTTGGCTGAGTGTCCAGCTCCCCATGACATTGAACAGGATAAGCGGTGCTCAGGATTGATGGATGATGTTTGCAATATTTGATTCAGATCCATCTATTCAAAGTTTATCCTGTCCAAGGTTATGGCTGAGCTTGAGCACATTCCAGCCAACTTTGGGCAGGGTTCACCCTAGACTGGTTGCATATAGACAAGCCAACATTTACACTCGCATTCAACCCTATATGGACGATTGAGAGTCTTCAATTAACCTTATAGAGGAGGAAAGTGGAGGACCACACATCCACGACATCAACAAATTAATTCCATACAGCAAAGCCCAAGCTAGTTTCCCTCATTGTTTGGCAGACATGCTCGCTCCATTCTCTACAATGCCGTCCAAATCTTTACAAAAGCACAAATTAATTTATCCGGGGTTGCTCCCACTCTACCCGCCCCTCAGAAATGTTATCAACACAAGGCTACATTTCTGGCACTTTAAAATGACCATTCTGACTTGTGCAGCCAAAGGAAAGTGTGCGTGTGATGTTATGTTGAAAGGACAGCGTTACCTTCAAATATGACACAGCTGTGCGCTTGTGTTCGGTGCTTGTGCTCATGCAGGGGATGACCCCACTCATGTATGCTTGTGTCCGTGGAGACGAGGCCATGGTGCAGATGCTGCTGGATGCTGGAGCTAATATTAACAGTGAGGTTAGTGTTTTGGCTGTAATACATCAAAGGTATTTCAAGGTCAACAGCAAAAAAAAAATGTGAGCCAGCAATACTGAATTATGTATCGTAGTGAGAATAGCATGTTTCAGGGTACCAAGACATGAAAGGTGTTGTTGTGTAAGAACCCTCAATCTCAGTGTATACAGGTATGGTGCAGCAAGGAGAGAAAAACAGACTTAGTGATCCTCATCTCTCTCACATTCCTCTCCATGCATTGTACTGTTTATTGTTTAAGCATTCATGATCATCAGGGAATGATTGTCCTGACCGGACACACCATTAGGTAACGTAATTCCAGTGCAAGAGTTGCGAAAATATATTGCCTAAAATGGTGGGATCCTACTTAAAATGTTCTGTTTTAATGGACACAGACAGAGAGGTAATAATTTCACAACGTCTTTATCATTGTGCTTGTGTTCTAACGCTGCACTCTACCGCATAAGCTGAGACGTGTTTTTTTGGTTCACTCATGTAGTTAAATATTGGAATCAAGCTTATAAATAATTTGTGTTGGATATACAGTGGTACCTCTACTTACCAACGTCTCTTCATACGAGATTTTCAAGTTACGAAACACCTCAACAAGAAATTATTGCCTCTAGTTCCGAAAGAAATTTCAAGATACGAAAGGTAAAAATACAGTATGGGTTGCTTCGCAGTTTCCTGAACGCAACATACTTATAGCTGATCTGCCATTGGCTATTCCCGATCATCATCCTGGCATCCCATTGGCTAGGATGGACCTCTACCGGTATGTGTCTATGCGTGTAGATCAATAGATGTGTGTTTATGCAGCATCCTCGTCATTCGCCTCTCGCACCATGAGGTGTTCCGATAGTTTTACATAAATGTGAATCCCCAGAACAAGTGTTCACCAGTCCGGCGATCGCTCACTCTGCTGATGTTTGCCTTGGGCATTTTCGAAGGATTGTTAAAAGCCGACAAAAGCAAACGTCCTTTGCTCAGTTCTTTACAAAACGCCAGGCAAAAAACACTCCTGAGAGAGAACATGAACTAAAGAGGGCAGAAAACGATGAGGACGCAGTTAAAAGTTAAATGACCCTCATTTTTATTCTTTATTCTTTATTTTTTACATTGTGCAATAATCTAATTTGTAGCATTTATTTGTTACATATTTTGATGCATTTTTATGCTTTAGAAAACATTCATGTCTGAATTTTGGGGGCTTGGAACGGATTAGGGCATTTACATGGAAAACGCGTCTCTACTCACAAAATTTCCTTGTTAAGAAATTTCTTCCGGAACCAATTAATTTCATAAGTAGAGGTGCTACTGTAATACACTTTATGTTGTGTCGTGCACTTGTGCATTACTGCTAACTAAAATCACCATAATAGTGATTGTATTTCCTAATACATCATTTTAAAAAATAATGAGCATTATTTACTTTCTGTCACAACGTTCTTTACTGTTTTTTTTTTTCCTCTCATGTCACTGTCAAAAATTTCTTTTGAATACGTGACCCAAAATGGGACCTCTACATTGCTTTAAAACAAACAAGGGACAATCGGAGGAGTTTTTCAAACCTTGAGTTACAGCCCATGTTGTTAACCCCACATTGGGCTCTTTTGAATGTGCAGGTAAACCAACTTAAATGCATATTGAATAATTCACTTCAGTAACAAAGCCTTCACTTTCTTTTGGTTATTGTTTGATTGTGCTGATTGCGGGTGAGACAGTGATGTCCTTTAGATTAGGGAAGGTCTCACAGAATCCATAGAAGATGTCTGAGACAACATCAAGTTGATCGTGTCCATTATCACCTCAGCAACATGCATCATCAACCATCGCGCCAGCTTTGATTTGCAGTTCACTGACACTCGGCCAAAGCACAAAGACACGCTAAGTGCAATTTATGCATCACTTAGCCGTTAATTGATCCGCTAATTATGTTAAATTCTTTTTATCTCATCACACATTCTCAACTGTGGAAAATGTGTGCTCATTGGCATCAAGAACTTCACTTTGATTTGTTACATTCTCCCCACACCCGAGAGATAACCCTGAGGTAGGTCGAAGCCCTGTTGGAGAAACCGCAGTGGAGGGACGAGGGATCAGAGAAAATCCATTAGGATGAGGCCTAACTAGACAGATCAATTTATTGTGTTCATTAGAAGGTCAACATGTTGACAGGTTGTCCTCTGCCGCCCCAGGCCTCTTAGATGATTACTCCAGGTGCTCCCGAAGCGCTTTTTGTCCTCCCTGCAATAGCTTGTCTTGTGCTTGCTTGGCCATGTCGTCGTTTTTAATGGCTTCATGTCTCTCTCCCTCATCTCCCTTTCATGTCCCCCATCCCCTCCTTCAACTACCCCACTCCCGATGTCCATTCCCCAGGTGCCAAACTCAGTGCACAGGCACCACTCAGTCTTTCCCGAAACGCGCCAGGCGACGCCCCTCACTTTTGCTGTGTCACATGGACATGTGCCTGTGGTGCAGGTAGTGATGTCCTCTTTCATCTGTTGACTCTCTCTGTGCTTCAACTCATGGTTGGTCGTCATTTTCACTTCAATCAACGGTCATCTTCTGTCTTTTTATTTCTATTTGGACATGATCAAAAAGGGGTTGTCCATTTGGCTTTTCCAGCAAATGGAACAGGCTCCATTAGGTAAATGGAAAGGTGAACCATGGGCAGTGGACTAATTGTAATCGAACACATTTGACTAATTCAGTCTGCCCTCTCAATGATGTGCACACTGGGATTATGTAATTTACTTTTAACAGAAAATGCTTTAAACCGGCATTTTGATCTCCCTTTGAATAAATACCATTCAGAATTAAAAAGAGATGTACTACTGGGTACATGAAATAATTTCCCAAGCTTTTCACTGTAAAATGTTTCTTGTTACTCGTGTTTCATGATAGCTGCGCATGGTGAGATGGGTGAATGCGTAAGATTCTTTTGAAGTAGAAAAAAGAAAAATGTATGTGTATGCGTAGTTAAATGATGCCTTATGTAGAGTTTTGAGGTTTGTTTCATGTAAAAAAAAAAAAAAAAAACCTTTTTAACAAGTGTATTCTCTTTTTGCAAGCGGGATGCATGATACAACCTCATATTTATTGTGTCTAACTCAGGGGAACTTTGAGAAGTTTTCGCATTTTTTCCCCGCTGTGGACAAGAGCAGTTATTAATTATAAAATAATCCTTGGATGCTCAGTGCATCTCTTGGCTCCGGCTCACAGTCTGCCTGTTTTGTATTTGGCTAAAGATAGTGAGTGGCAGCTGGCTTTAGTTCCATTCTTAATGAAACAAGAGCACAATTAATTCCACGTCAGCCTGTATTCTAAATTAGTAATCAAACATTCATTAACTGCATCTTACGTGTTAGAGAAGCTCAAAGTCACCCAGCTAAATAATTTTCTCTCTCTTCCCATCATGTCCTCCTCGGTCACCCCACCTGAACTCTGCAGCTGCTTCTGGATGCCAAAGCCAACGTGGAAGGCTCCCTGCAGGACGGGATGGAGAACTACACTGAGACCCCGCTGCAGCTGGCTGCTGCTGCAGGTACACGCAAGCACCGTGGCTCCTCTTCCCCACTTCCATCCAGCTGCTCCTCCCAATCCATTTCTAACAGCTTCACCTGAATGTCAGCCTCATCTTTGGCTGACTCGTGACTTAAAGGCGAATTTATCCTCAGCGCTGGCAGAGACTCTATAATCGGGTCCTTTCTCAGTTCTGTGGAGCGCGTCTGCATATGTGCTTTTCATGCTCAGGCAACTTTGAGCTGGTGAGCCTGCTGTTGGAGCGGGGGGCCGACCCCATGTTGGGAACCATGTCCCGCAATGGCATCTCTACTGCGCCGCAGGGAGATATGAACTCCTACAGCCTGGCAGCAGCGCACGGACACAGGTGATGCACCTTTATGGTAAAACCTAACTTAAATGTTCAACCGCCATTGCACACCTACGGATGAGTCAGCTGCACACACCCTCACTCATTGTCGCGCCTTCTCGGTATGCACTATAAATGACATACCATACACTCCACAAACTCATCTACTCAGCAGTTTAAAGGACCATGAAATTAACACATGGAAGGTGTTGTTTTTGTTGGTCATTACACGAATTAACATTCTGTGACAAAAGTGCTGATGTTTTAGCAGATTTTGTTGTTCTCACAACTGTGAGACAATCACATCAGATTTAAATGTGAAGGATAGCTTTGTTGACTTTTTCTTATTATTGCAAATCACTCTATCGTTATTGTATGAACTGATCTCAAAATCATCACTATGGCCTAAACAAGGCATGTTTTTATTGGTGTTTTGCTTTTATAGTCAAACGGTGCAGCATAACAGAAGATGTGCATTCATTGAAAAGTAACGTCAGTAAAAGTATTAAACTTTGTTTGTTTTTGCTTGTTTCTTCCAGAAATGTCTTTCGGAAGCTGCTGTCACACACACAGAAAGGTAAAGGAGATGTCTTATCCCTAGAAGAGATTCTGGCAGAAGGGTCAGCGCTGGAGGGAAGAAGTTCATCTGAGACAGACCTAATGCGAACAGGGAAGGCCAAACTGAAAGCCCTGAAAGAAGCCATGTACCACAGTTCAGAACATGGACATGTAGACATCACCATAGACATACGGAGCCTTGGTTAGTTGACTTATTCATAACAAAACCTCAGTTACTGTTTTTTTCCTCCCCTCAATATCTGACGTCTTGTTGTTTTTCCTTGCATTGTTCCATCCACACCTCGTGGCCAGGGGTGCCATGGACTTTGCACACATGGCTGGAATCTTTGCGCACATGTTTCTCCCAGCACCGCCGGCCACTGATCCAGGGCCTTCTCAAAGAATTTATCTGCATCGAGGAAGATGAGTACACTGAGGAGCTCATCACACACGGCCTGCCGCTCATGTTCCAGATCCTCAGAGCCAGCAAGGTACACGCCGTCACATCATGGAGCAACCACTCCATAGCCATTGTCAAATGTGTAAAATGACAGTGGGTTCCACAGGTCCCAAATGGTTTGGCATTTGAACATATACAATCATGGTCCAAAATGACAGCCAGAATCCGAAACCTGAAAAAAGTTGGGCAAATGGAGACATCATACGCTTCCCAATGTGTTTTGCCTGCTTTTTTTTTTTTTTTTTTTTTTTTTTTTAAGCATACACTTTATTAATTCTCTTAACACTCAAATGCAGACACGTATCTGTCCGACCACGTGCAGATCTTCTTCCTTCTCGTTCGGCTCGAGAGACGTTCAAAGACCGCCTCCAAAAAATCCCTTCCCAATTGTTTTTTCCTTTTTTTTTTTTTTTTTTTTTTTTTTTTTTAAGCATACACAACCTCACAAGGAGTAACTGATGATACACCAAAGATCCAAATGTCAAATGTAGAAATTAAACTGAAACTTCTTACTGGTAGCACCACTCATCAAAATGCTGGTTTATTCCGTGTTTTGTTGTTTTTCAGATTTTCTTTTAACAACACTTTTGTAAATTATCTTTGCTCTGATGCAGCTATTAACCGTACTGTACTGTTATTCCTTCTCTCATACTCATCACATGACCGGTACTGTTTGATAATGTTGAGATCTGGCAACTTTTGGATTGGACGCTTGCCGGTTGACATTTCTAATGGGGAAGGTTAATTTGAACAAATTGACAACCGAAAGGCCTCCTGGAACTGCAAAATATTTGATATGAAAGGACTCAGTTATACTGTAATTTGACTCAGTGTACAGAATGGACAGGCCTATTTATTCCTAGTGGATGTTACTAGCTGTTTGCTGGTGTCATGCCACATTAAGCGCAAACAGCCTTACTGCACACAGGGGGCTTGTCGTGAATTGCAGTGTTCCTCTTTTCCCCTTCTGCTTTGGCAACTCAAACACACACAGGAGAGTTGGGGAACAAAACTGTAATAGAGCCCATGTCTTTCCCGTTTTTCACTTTTCACAGTGTTGCACTTTTCACTCATCCCTTTGGAAGTTGAGGTGTAAAACATATCTGATATATGTCCAAAACCCATTCAGATGTGTGAAATGAAATCCACGTTTGCTCTGTTGTGTGTACTTTGTGTTTGGTCAGAATGAAGTGATCAGCCAACAGCTGTCAGCCATCTTTACCCAGTGCTATGGACCCTACCCCATCCCCAAACTTGCAGAGATAAAACGCAAGCAATCATCACGCCTCGGTGAGAGCATGTCACTGTGTTTATAAGCACTTTCTTTTTCTGCTGAATCCTGTTGTACTTGTAATGAAAAAAAAAATGGCTGTACAATTGCAAATCTCCGAGGAATTGTTGGGTCAACTCTTGACTGAATGCTGAATGAATGGAAAGAGTACCCAGCGCCATCTCGTGGCCAAAAATAGGGAGTCAAAGATCATTTACGGGTACTTGTAAATTAATAGTGCTTTTTGATATTCGTGACGTACGTTTATTGCTTGTTTTGTTTCATTTATTTAAACACAAAATTAACATTCGTGTCTTTTAGATCCTCACTTCCTGAACAATAAAGAGATGTCCGATGTGACATTTTTGGTGGAGGGGAAGCCGTTTTATGCCCACAAAGTCCTGCTCTTCACAGCCTCCAATAGGTAACTTTCAACAAGAAATATTTTGTTCATGGTTATCATGACATTCATTTTAGATGATATTCAATGACTTTTCATATCAATGTCTTGTTGTGAAGGTTCAAAACTCTGCTTGCAAATCGGCCTTGTGGTGAAAACACTTGCATTGAAATAAGCCATGTGAAATACCACATTTTTCAGGTAATTACTGTTTTCCAAACCCCATGCTCATGTCCTTTCTTTGTGTACACAATGTACGTATGCGTGCGTGGCAAAAAGCTTAGCTTTTCTTCCCTCTCAGCTTGTGATGCAGTATCTCTACTGTGGAGGAGCAGATGCTCTGCATATTAGGAACCCTGATGTTATGGAGGTTAGTTTTTTTTTTTGTTTTTTTTTATCATCTTGGGGAAAAAATGCAATGGAAGGAAAATGAATGGAAAGGAAAAATGTCTGTATGTCTGTATGTATGTACACAGCGTTAGATTTAGGCCTCTTTGTTACAAATAATTCGATGCGTGAGTTGAGCTACACTTTTATATCGCTGTGACCTTTCTACTTATTATGGTCTTTCCTATCTATTTGCACTATTGCCCACTTACCAGTTGAAACCAGTTAAAATCATGGAGTCGCACAAAGGAAAATTCCAACTCATTGATAGGTATGCCGTGCTCCCAATTGGGGGCGTGGCACACACAGTGTAACGACAGGAATAATTTCAGACAGGGAGACCTTGTTCTGCACTTGTGCGGTAGATAGGCTCCACGGGGCCGTGTACTAACTCTTCTTGCTGTCCATTATATTGTCTAACTGGGAAATAAAGTGTTCTGGTAGTTGTGAGGATAGTGTACATTGAAGATAAAATAACTGGCAGAGGCTCACTCTGAACTTTTCAACCGTATACCGATATATATGGTTGAAAAGTCTACACTTCAATCATATTGATTTCAAAACCTAAAAACTCTGCCCAATTACTTCATGACCTAAGCCTGACACTTTTTATTTGCAGCTTTTGTCTGCATCGAAATTCTTCCAGTTGGAAGCGCTGCAGAGGCATTGTGAGATTATCTGCACGAAGAACATAAACACAGATACTTGCGTGGAGATCTACAACCACACGAAGGTACAAACAACACAAAGGTTTTTTTTTCACATTGAGAATATGATGACCTTTTAATGCGATTTCAACCCTTTATTTACCTTTTCCCCAGTTTCTAGATGCACCAGACCTAGCATCCTACATCGAGGGCTACTTCCTAAAGAACATGGTCATGTTAATAGAGCTGGAGCCATTTAAACAGCTGCTGTATGATGCACCTCCAGATAGTCCCAGCTACAACATCCTTCAGAACTTGGAGAAAACGTTGGCTGTTCGCATCCAGTCCATTCACTTGTCCTCATCCAAGGGGTCCATCGTTTGAACTCCTAAACTTATAAAAACCATCGCAGGCTTGGAACACAAGTGATATCGCAATAAAAAAAATATATATATATATGTATATATATATATAAATATATTTATGCTCCAGCACCCCCCGCGACCCTTGTGAGAGTAAAGCGGATTGGAAAATGGATGGATGGATATAAATAAATGCCTGGGCTGCCATGTTGCCATGTTATAGCCCGTTGTGGTGGAGGCTGTCTCTCCATGACAGTCATACAATAGCTTTTCCCACTCATCTCATCACGATGCAGTGTTTTGTTCCATGATGAGTTATGGACACTGACAGGAAGGATGTGGCGTCATCTCTTGAAACATTTACGAGGCTTTTTGTAAACAAATATACAGTACCACTGATGATCCTTCCCATGCTGCAAGGGCACGTTGCTGGTGTCTTCTGTTGTGATTACTTGCTCACTCGTCTGTGGTAAAGAATACATTTGTATTGTCAGTCCTGATGATTACTCTTTAAGGCCAAAAAAACGGACCTGTAACATAAAATAGAGTGGCATCCTTCATGTTTTATGTGGAAATCAGAACTTGAATTTCCTTTACTGTGTAAATATTGTTGATAAAAGCAGATTGATCAGTAATGTAAGTCACTGTATATATCCAATTTCTCATGTGTCTCACTGTTGAAAAATGCTGTGAAAGAAAAGCTATCTATCTATGTTTAAATGTTGCATGTCAAAGGGAACGTGTTGGAGGACGAAGGTTGATGCTTCATCGAAGAGTGGATGTTGAGTGAGAATTGATTTGTCATCAGCACGGGTCACTAAATGTCGAAAACTCTAACGCTGTTGTCATTCTTGTTAAGAGGCTCAAGGTGTGTTTAGTCATGAAACAGAGATGCTGTTAGCCGTCATCAAGAATTGTGAAACTACATGCCATGTATGTGTGTGTGTGACTTATCTTTCCTTCATAAAGAGTATTGATAATGTGCAACAGTTTGCTGTCTTTAACTGGCTCAAAAGAAAAAGAGAAAAAATACCCACAAGGGGGCATCCTTGATTCTGTTTGATGTGAAAAGCTGCCTCTCACCTGCTGAAAGGTTTTCTTCACAGTTGGAGAGTTGTAATTTGGCATCCAGCTGATGCAGTTCTGAATCGACTGCAGTCCAACGTATTACAGAACAACATTTTCCAAGTAAATTAAAGTTGATTGATCGCATGTTACAAAATATTATGTAGTCTAAGCATCACTGACTGGAAAAAAAATGCCAATTGAGGGCCTGTGTGACCCCTGGGGATATAAATATCTTTTTTGGTGGGGGAGGGAGCGTATGAAAATTAAGTGTAACTACACACCAACTACAGTAGGTGGCAGTGGCACTCTCATTGTCAGAGTTTGCGCTGGGAGTTTCAGAGCTAAGGTGTCTTGGCAACTAGCATGTGCATACACGTCACAGAACAGGAGATATGAAGGTCAGTGAACAAACCCCTTAAGAGACACCATTGTAAATATGTAACTGGGATGAAAAGAAAGATGGAGAGATTTTAAAAATCTATTTTGAATTATTCTTTGTTGTAAATTGATCTGTATTTATTTTGTTTTCTCATCATGATAATAAGGGTGCAATGTCATGCAGAGGTGTACTTATCACTAGTCAAATGATACGATAGCCGCAGCGGAGAGTTGTGGGGCCATGAAATATTTTCTTCTTCATTCGGTGGGGGGCGTAACAGAAAAATTGGGATGATAGGGTGATGCTAGAAATCCAGAAACAAATGGCTGGTTTAGCTTTTTTCATTTTATTTCCTTCTGTCTGGTGTGTTCTTTTATAAGTTTAAAAAAAAACATGCCACTAAAGCTTTAGGTAGAAAATGCAAAAAAAAAAAAAAAAAAAGTTAAAAAAAGTGAATGTGTTGAAAACTATTAAATCATGCCTTTTCTTGCTGCCACCCAAGCAAACCTTGTTGAGCTGAAATAACAAATTCATGTACCGGGCAAATATGTCTTACTGCTGTGAGCAGCAGAGAAGATGACATCATGCTTTGTGCAAGTGGATTCCTAGTAAGTCCTCAAGCGTCATGACATCATTGCTGCATCATCATTAATTGACACTCTTGTGTTCTCACCAGTCAATTCACCAAAAGGATGCGGACCCCTTTGAAGCGAAGGTGAAAAAGGAAAGGAATCAAGGGGTCCTTAGAAAGAACAGGCCTCTCTTTGTGCTCCAGTAAATCTCAGGTCAGGCAACTGCTGCTGTGATTGAAAGGCTGCCAAAATAAAAGCAAGCCTCTTATTTACTGCTTTAAGTATGACATAGCTGATTGAGCCACCACTTTTTTTTTTCCATTTCCACTCTCTTGTTTGACATTTGCAGTGAGTGTGTCTGCATGGCCCAGAAGCTCCGAGGAAAGGGGTGAAGGCCATTGTTAAGGTGTTGCTATGGTTACCGCACCCATAGACAATGCTGCATTAAAGGCTGCATTGAATCCTGAAGTGCATGTACTGTGAAACGGCCACATACGCTCTGAAGGTGTTGTCTCGCAAAAGCATTTACTTGAAGTTGAAGAATCATTTTTACACCGCCATCAGTTAAAGAGCATCAAACAGGCTACATGTTGCAATTTTCACTTTGAATCCTATCTCTTGTGTTGGAATGCTTGAGTTTTTAACTTTCTGGGTTGATGCGTTTTCGCTTCTTAACCGAGACATCTTTTCAGTGTGAGGTTCAGTGGGAGTAAATGAGAGAAGAAAAAGGATGTTTGCCCCCGTAACTGTGCCCCCAGCGCGAGCCCCCTCATACCACCCTTGTTGTCATGCACAGGCACTCTCCCTTTGGAACAGAACTTGGCTGGCAGGACAACAGCCATGTGTTTTTGCTCCACACTTTGAAAAACTTTTCAGTTGTGTGGGTTTCTGAGAATGAGAGCAAAGAGGAGGGGGCCGAGAGTGGCAAAAGTGAGATATGGAGCGTAGAAGGAGCTGCAGTCCAAAACCAGGTGGTATTGATTTAGTGATTCGATTTTCAAGATAAATCTAGTGTACAGCATTTGGGATCAGCCAACATACAGAATTGCAGGTAAGTGCACTCTTTTTACCTTCATCTTATTGTGTGGTCCAAATTGGCTGAGTTTTCATTTCTTCAACACTGTGTGTAAGTCTTCAGCCACCATTGATTTGTTTCTTCCTCTCTTCACCAATATTTAACATTAAAAACGGGCGCATCTTGAATTTGGAGCCAGGGCAAGTCCAGTCTAGTGATGGCAATGCGTCACACTTGGCGTTCCAGCACACACAAAGCTGCCTCGTCCCTGATGCACCTGATAATTTGGTAACAGAAAGTAGACCACGCTCAGCGCAAAAAGGGGCACATCTCCATTTTTGTGCTGGGGAAAGTCTATTGTAGTCTGTTTGTGAGTTTGGTACATCACGCTGCACGTTGATTGGCATTTCTGCAGACCGAGGGCATTTTCTTTTACACTCTCGCCACATCTTGCAATACATTGGAAAAATATACTAAATTTTAGACTATCTACAATCACATCTATCTTGAGGTGCAGATATTATAATAACGTGATTTTAGTGTACATTATATGATTACGGCGGAGGCAGACAGATTCGGCATCGGCGTCATGGATGTCATCGCATTTCATTCATAAATCTGACAACAGCATAATTTTAGAAATTAATTCATTTTAATTATTTTCTGTCATCACTATGATATTGAAAATATTTTAATAGCACAACCCTGACTGCGCAGCACAACTTGTGGGATTTTGGGCAGGGGCAGGTGGATGTTGCTGGTCGTGGGTGCAAAACAGTCTCCAATTGCTTACCTCACATGTGCGGCTGAGTACGTCATCCGCAAGTGGAGATCTTGCAGTTTAAGTAAGATCAAGCGCAGCTTGACATGTGCTGATGTTTTTTTTTTCCAGAGATCCCACACTGAGCCCTCTGTCATACATCCCACAGGATCATAGTTTAGTTTTCCCCCTCCTTTTTTCATTCTTTTTTTTCAGCTAAAAAATGTGGTGCCGCCTGGCGACTTGTCCCACCATGTTGGCATCATTGTCTTCTGTTCTTGGAAGGGTTGAAAATGTTAAATGAATTTTTCTGTTCTGTACCCGTGACATGTGCAATGACAATAAAATTCGAATTCAACTTCAACATGACCCGAAAATATGCCAAATGTCATGGTGAAAATGTGAAGAATAACCAATTTTTCAATAAAGATTCGGTAAATTTCCCATGGGTCACGTACACACAGTACTTCCAAAAAGGCATGTTCCTTGCAAATGCAGCATAAGTGAAAAGGGAACTAAACAGATTCACACGCAAATCTACCAATCACAAATTTCTATGCTCTTTTAGTTTTTAGATTTTGTATATCAACTAGCAGTCGCAGTGATGCAGCGCGAGGAGGTGTCGGCACGAGAGGAGTTCACCTACAGCCCCATGTCCACTCTGGAAAGAGGCAGTGGCTCGCTGGGAAGACGAGGTAGCAGGGGAATGGAGAGGAGAGTGGACAGGGGGGAGCAGGATGTGTCCGAGCGGGACAGCTACACTGTGGATGTGAGGGCCAGTGACCTGCAGCTGGCCCAGCCGGAGCCTCGAAAGCACCCCTGCTTCAGCTACAGGGCCTGGCTCTACAGCGTCCTCATAGGGGTAAGAGGAGGCAGATGATAGGATTCACCTCTTCAGGCTCTTCCACACAAGTTTTAAAAGCTTGGCATGGTCTCTTTCAATGCGGAAGAACCTCGCTCTTGAAAATTTGGGTGTGATGGTAACAAGAATCTTATTCTCTGCTTCTTGGTTATGTTACAGTACAATGAGCAAAAGTCATTACCTGTGCTCATTAGGTTTCTTGTTGAAGCAATGCTGCAATTTACAGTAAGGCATATGGGGGGGGGGGTATTAATTACCAAGCATTGGTTATTCATTACTTTACTTTGTTAACAGTTTGCTCAGGCTGAAGAGCAAGAGCAAGAGCAACCTCCTGCATGCCAAATGGGGAGCCCATTTATCTGCACCGCATTTCCCCTTTTTAAATAATACTGTATATTGTAGCATATCATTAATATTTCTTCCAATAAGGCACGTATTTACCCATAAAGAAGAGACTCATGGTGACCACAGCATTACAAACTATTGATAGTGACATTACTACACTTTACATGAAAAAACATTATAAATCTGGCAACTTTATTATGAAGAGGCAACATATGTGGACAGCTGGGATAGGCTTTGGGCTTATCCTCGTGAGGATAAGTGGGTTAGAAAATAGATGGACGTATGGAAATATACAGGGTGTCCATAAAGTCTCTTTACCATTTCAAAAATTTATTAAAAATGCAATTGATCAGATATTTTATTCAGATTTGTTCGATTGTATTCAGTGTTTATTAAAGTTTAGCCCAAAGGTGAATGTGTGGTGTGGGATCATGTGCAATTGAATAATTGGTCCATTTTTCTTCACTGAGACATCAATTTCTGCAAATGTTTACCTTTACCTTTTAATGGAATATGTGGCACCACAACTGAATGACCTTCAACCAACCAGCATTTTTCAGCAAGATAGTGCACCACCACATTGGGGGCTGCATGTTCGTGGGTTCCTCAATTAAACATTTGTAGATCGGTGGATTGGAAGGCATGGACCGATTCCTTGGCCGCCATGTTCACCAGATATCACTCCCCTAGACTTCTTTTTATGGGGCTATGTTAAAGATATCGTGCATCGAACAAATATAAGGGACATTACTGACCTAAAGCAAAGGATGACTGATGCCATTGCCATAATTGACGAGGGTATGCTACAGCCAGCGAACATGGCAAGAAATCGAGTACCGTCTTGATGTGCTTCGTGCAACTAATGGTGCCCATGTCGAAGTGTATTAAAAGAGGTTAAAAAAAAAACTTTAATAAACGCT
Organism: Hippocampus comes; assembly: GCF_001891065.2. Lineage (NCBI taxonomy): Eukaryota > Metazoa > Chordata > Actinopteri > Syngnathiformes > Syngnathidae > Hippocampus > Hippocampus comes. The sequence continues at coordinate 4,078,721 of NW_017806072.1, forward strand.
GACTACAATATAACAAATCTGAATAAAATATCTAATCAATTGCATTTTTAATAATTTTTTGAAATGGTAAAGCGACTTTATGGATACCCTGTATATGTAAATTGTAGTTAATTCCCTCAAATTTTCCAATGGAAATGTTTTGGTCAGAGTAACTTGCACATTGATGACATCGAATGTATAAGAACACAATTATGGTGTTATCTCTTGCCTTTGTTAATGCCAATGCCCACCTGAATGGGTGCCTGTACGTGGTCACAGGGCAGTCTACTCATCACCTCTGGGTTCTCTTTGTACCTGGGAAATCGCTTTCCTGTTGCCATGGACTACCTGCGCTGTGCTGCAGGCTCAGTAAGTGAAATCACATTCTTAGCTATTCCCTTCTGACTGGCTTTGAACTCAATATAAATGCCATTTGCAACAGAAAAGATGTATTTAAGAGTTTGCACTTATTTTGAACTGTGTGATTTTTCTTTACAGGGCATACCAGCAGCAATTGCTAGCTTTGCTATTGCCAAGAACAGACATATTTCAGTAAGTTATGCATAGGACTAAAGACACATTAATTTCAATTAATGCCAACCTTTTTTTTTTTTTTTAATAACACCTTTCATCCAGATATGGCGCGTGTCTTATAGCAGTGCTTCCCAACCTTTTCATGAGCAGAGGCATGTGCTTTGCATTAGAAAAATCTTAAGGCATGCCACCAAACAAAAGCGTCAGAAAGTGACACGGCATGGCTCAGTGGTAGAGTGACCCAGAGGTTGTCGAAGTGTCCTTGAGCAAGATACTGAACCCCCAGTTGCTCCTGAGGCAGTGTCATCAGGAGGTAAATGAGTAAAATAGTGTAAAGCGCTTTGAGTTCCGGAGGTAGAAAATTGCTATGTGAGTGACAGCCCATTTACCATTACAAAAATAACATCTACTAAAATAATTGTGATCGTGTACCAATGAACTCGTAAATATAATTACTTAGTGTGAATTCTGGGCCTGTTTAGGAGAAGATAACACTAATATTCTGTTGTATGAATGGAAAAGGTGCATGGATACACATGGTTAATTGTGCCTTCTGCCATCTAGTGGAAGGGCACTGAATTGTTCTTCCAGTCACTACATTCCTGCCATAGATAAATTAACAAACGTACTTTTACTTTTATAGGAAATAAATACACATTTTTGACAACTGAAGTGGAATTGGATACTTTCCCCGTGGCACACGTGACGATGTTTTTACAAAATATGTGCTGTGTTGGAAATATATTGACTTATGTATGTTTTCATGTTTTTTCAAGGTGTCAGATTTCCAGGTGGTCTATGTGTCAACTTTTGCAGTAACGACCACCTGCCTGGTTTGGTTTGGATGTAAACTGGTCCTCAGCCCTTCAGCTGTCAATGTAAAATCATCCTCAGACTTTAAATTAATCGCATATGAACATCTCGTCGATGTAAACTATTGCAGTCCATGTTCTTGTTCATTGTCTTTTCTACTTCGTATTCTACTGCCTAGATCAACTTCAACCTCATCTTGATGATTTTGCTGGAGGTGTTGATGGCTACGACTGTCATCCTGTCAGCTCGCTCCGGAGAGGATTGCTGCTGCCACAGAAAGGTGCGTGTGTGTCCATCTGATGTTATCCTCCACAAAGATCACGTACTTCTGACTATTCCATTTTATAATCCTTCCACCAGTCTGAGACAAACCAACGAACGTTGGTTACAACCCCTGCAGTATTCCCCACTCGTCTCCTCAAAGCCTACTCTGTGAGTTGCTGCCAGCCAGACTGACATTCTTTTCATGCTCCACGGCTCTCTGTGACGGAAATCTATCTGTGGCAGGTGATCGAAGTCATTGTAGGAATCTCCGCTGTGTTTGGAGGTATCATTGCGCTCAACATGGATGCCTTGCTGCCCGGCCCTTACTTGTCCGTCACATTTTTCTGGATACTTGTGGCTGTAAGTTCTGTTCGCTTTTTACAAGAAAGATAGTAACTGGGTGGTGTGGTAACTAATAGGCAGTGAGGGAATGTATTATTTCAAATCCCAACCAATACAGTAGGGTACATCCCTGAGTGAAAATGTCCAAATCGGCCCATTTGGCCATTTTTTTTTTCTTTCCCATTGTTCTGTCACACTGTAGTGGTACAAGGTTTCGGGTATGAATAGGGAGCAGTTATATTAGAAGACAGTTATTGGAAGTTCAGTACCACCTTATGGCAAAGAACTTTGAGGAAAGTCAACTTTATTATCACCCAATTTGTACAGATTAAGGTTACTTTATAAAGTGTATTGTCTAAATTTACATGCTTCTTTTTTTGATATAGAACAATGGGAGTTTGGAGAAGAGCATTGGAAGAAGTCCATTGGCTGTCCATTAAAAAAAAAAAAAATCATTAAAAATAGCCTATTCCATGCACTGATATGTAGTAGAATCCCTTGAAAGTGTGGAGAGCATCAGTTGCTAAGCTTTTTGAAGCTGAGAGCTACTCAAGTGTGAAAGGCTCCCAGTTTGATGCACACTTTAACAATACATTTTCTGAAATTACCTGTAATGATGTTATCATTCATTAATTGATGATATTCACTGATGTGAAGACACTGATCATGTGTATGATTTCTCACAATAATTGGGAAACGGATAAAAATGAATATACAACTTTTATTTCTACACATCTCTGCCAATGGCCACATTTTTGAATGATCAATTTTTAAAATACTGTCAACCCAGGTTATCACAATGTCCCATCACTGGTGAACTATTTTTAGAAGAGACCCACGGGCTATTGCTGTGGACCCTTTGGGCTACTCGGTGCCCGCGGACGCCACGAGGTGACTCCTGATATAGAGGATTGGTTGGTGTTCAGAGAGTAAACTCCAGGATGAGCGAATTTCATTGCTTCTCATGGACTATAATAAAACAGAGAAAGCAGCTGAGGTTTATATCAATGCCGTGTCTCTGGGCCTTGTCACTTATTGCACATATTGGATGTGATCTGTTCATGTTTGCAGTGTTTTCCAAGTGCAATCGCCAGTCATGTTGTGTCAGAATACCCGAACAAATGCCTGGTGAGTATAACATAGCATTGTACTCTATTAATATAATTTATGCCTATTTAAAGCGTGGCTTAAAATAAATAAATACATTCTCCCACCAAGTATAACTTGTACACCAAGTATAACTTGTACACAGTTGCCTGGGCTTCAAAGATACAGTTGAAGAGTACCAAAATAACTGTTGGTGTATAGTACATAAAGGGTGGAGCTTGAAAGACTGTAGGCTGTCGATTGATGGATAGGCAAGTGCTACTTCCATGGGACAACAGCAATGGAATGGAAACAACACACTTAATTATTTTTCATAAGTCTTTTTTATCCCCTGTCATTCAACATCCCATCACTTTAACACCTTTTATGGCACACTAGGCCCCGAGTGTATTTTATGAGGAAGTTAATAGGGACCCGCTTGTGACTTTATGTATGAATACATCTCCCTTTGAAGACGTATTCTTCAAGCTTTGCTTTCTCTTTGGTGTCATTCAGGTGGAGGTGCTGATCGCCATCAGCAGTGTGACATCTCCTCTCCTCTTTTCAGCCTCCGGCTTCCTCTCTTGTAGTGTCATCAGCTTTATTGACATTTTTCTACACGAAGTGCCGACAGCCAAGGTGAGTTGGATGAATCTATTTATCTCTGACTACTTTAGAAGCACAAATCCCAAATAAGTAGTAATAAGAATCACTTATTTCCACACGGCCATGTTCCAGCAATCCTACGACATCTTGCTGCTGATTCTGCTGGTGTTATTGCTGGTACAGGCCATTTTAAATTCCGCCACCGTGGTGCACTGTGCCTCCTACAAGAGTCAGCTCCGCTTGAGGGCAACACAACAGAGTGATGACAACATGGGAACTTCCAGCCAGTACTGTGGGGTATACGCTGAACACAAAATTCCCATATGTCATCTTTTTTTTTGTTGCCTCTCACTTCTGATTCCAATGTTCCCTAAAAATTAATGTTAATCCACACCCTAGGTATTATATGTTTTGCCATACTAATGCATGCTCTTTACCCGTTATTCTATTGCTCCTCTCTCTCCCAGCAACCATCCAATGGAGTGCTGCAGAACTTCACTAAAGACAGAACCCGGAAGGCAGTTATGGTGCAAATCACTCACTGACTACAATACATGAAAATGAAACTTTAGAGGTGTAAAAAATGTTAAGTAAAAAAAAAAAAAAAAAGAATCTGTTCTGAAATCTGAATTATATTGTGATTAGAGAAGCAAAGGGGAATATATAAAAGTTGTTATATTTGTAGTCCCCAACACATTGGATTAGACTCTTTGGTTCTACAGGATGTCATCTGCACTAGATCTTGATTTTTGTTTGTTTCCTACTAAAGGACAAATCATATATTTAATCTGCAGCATCTATTTTTTTTTTTTTGTGTTGGAACAGCAGGGTTATGGCAATGATGGTATTATTATTGTGTATGTTTGCACTTTTCACAAGGACATGGTGTAAAACACAGTATTACAAGTTCGTGTACTTTCATTGTGTTTTAGATCTTTAAATGTATGTTTTGAGTTCTTCAATACAAGGTTGAACATGCTTTCCACAGCATACTGTAAAACGTTTCATTATAAGTATGTATACACAACAAATAAATTAACTGGAATGTCCAAGGATAAATGTGCAGTAAGTGTGCACCAGAGTATTTGGGGTTTATGATTTGCTTACACACATTAGTTGGACCGTTTTTGGGAAAGACCTTGGATTGCCTTTGACCAAAACATTGAACCCAGCATGTCAATGTCACTCTAGCACCATTAATAATAATAATAATGATGATGATGATAATAATAATAATAATAATAATAATAATAATAATAATAATAATAATATGTTATGGTTGTTGATAATCTGCAGAATTAATGTAATTAAAACATGAATATACTTGTTTTATAATTAAAATTATTTATTATTACCGTCACGGCAAGTCCACATGATCATCATAAATTTGAGTGCGCTCAGCAAAAGGAAGAGACAGTATTTAGGTGTGACATTCAGGATGAGGAACATCTTTTCTAACCGGCACAAACCGGCTTGAGGAGGGAAGCTGACTGACTTGTGGCTTGTCATGAGCATCGGGGCCACCTCCGCATAGCAGAGAAGGGAGTTCAATTTGAGAAAATAGCAACTTTTTGGCGATGGTGTTCAGCAAGGATGCTGCATTAATTACTCATCTCAGCAAATGATGGAAGTTGTCCTGAAGACCTTATACGATTTTTACCCCAGTCTACCTATTTCATTAAATCAATGAAAACCACAACTGCAACTAACGTGATGGTAATGTATTCCAGGGTAATGTATGAATCATGACTGTATGTCATCTGGGCTAAAAGGCTGTTTTGAATAGGCTACTGTACGATGGCCACGTCCAGCTATATATACAGTAGACCTATCTTCATATCCAATACATGAACTATAGTTCTGATAATAATGCTAACCTTTTCAATGACACTGTCAGAATGGATATGGTGAAAACCATTCAATACCCTCAAAATTCTTGAAAACTGTGCCCTAACAGTCAAACAAAACTTGTGAGTTCAAACTACCAATATAGTGTCATCAAGTAATTTATCTACATATCTCAGGAGAATGAGATCTTTGGCTATTTTGTGTGTGTGTGTGTGTGTGTGTGTGTGTGTGTGTGTGTGTGTGTGTGTGTGTGTGTGTGTGTGTGTGTGTGTTTAGTTTTTTTTTTTTTTTTTTCTGATGCCACAGCAGAAGAGAAAACATGGGAGGACAACCATAAAATTATAATTGGAATTTCTAGTATTGAAAATGTAATCTGGCTGTTCAGTGTAAACAATACAAATTATTAGGTTGCAACGGCATATACAAATTAATTTGACCATTTGATATAGAGTAATAATTTAAATGGTGTGAAGATGGTTCAGACTCTTATGGAAATGAACAGAGAAGCCGATGAAGGAACTATTTCCTACTTCTGCTCCCCGTGTCAGTCATGTTGAAAAGGTACAGTATACAGTTTACGTTTCCTTATACAGTACTTGTATGACAGCAACATTAATATTTATCTTAAAATGCTGCCATCATAGTTGAGGGCTTTATGATAGAAACAGTTTGTCATATTTAAAATTGCTTTTAGTTAAATAATTATTAATAATTTGAATACTGTGACAACTACAATGCATAGTATGATGATGATGATGATAATAATAATAATAATACCTCATTTACAGAGTCAACCAAAACTGTCTTTGTGGTGTCAAACTATATTATAATGTACATAATGACTATTGTAGTCCTATTTATTTATTTCCCTAATGAATAAAATCTCTCCAGGAAAAATGCAATGCAAAGATACACAATTGCAAACCATAATAGGCATTCATAGTAGTTGTCTGAACAGGTAATTATCATACATTTATGACAGTTTGTAGAAAATGATAGGATTTGACACAATGACACTATCATTTAATGCAATTAAGAGTTAGCCTATACTTTCAAGCTACTTAAGTGTTCCACCCCCGCAATTTAGACCAACCATCGGAAGCTTACAACCATGGGCGTCATTAGGCCTATTTTAGGGAGGCTTCAGCCTCCCTAAAAATGTCTTTAGCCCCCCTAAATAATTTCATTGCATTATTTAAAAAAAAGTATTATTTATTTTTCCTGTACTTTTGCTAATATATTGCATCAAATTCAACGTAATGTGGCCATTTTAAATTATATTTCGATAACCTGCCATCATTGTGATGTTAAATCTCCCAGGTTTCCTGAACGCAACAGGTGTTGCGTT
>NW_017806072.1:4087314-4088286 GCF_001891065.2 Hippocampus comes
CTCTCAGATCTCAAGGCTAATTTTACTTGCAAGGCTGTTCCCAAAATGCATTCGGAGCTTACAGTAAGTATTGAGCAGCAAACTTGTGTTTTTCCAAAGTGATGAAGCTTTTGCATCTCATTGTACTAACTTAAATTGCATATCACGGCAGACATCTCAAAATACATTGTCTTCTGGCGGCTAAGCATATATTAATACATTTTGGTAGAGAGGAATATAGGACTACTGTCATATAGGTTATGTTATCGGGCATCCTTCTAATTCCCTTGAACAACCAAGATTGAACTTTTGAACTCTTTATAATTTCTATTATCTAGTCCAGTTAAAGTCCAGGGGAGGAAGCCCCATCATAGTAAAGAGGATACTAATGTGATGTGTGTAGTTCTTCATAGCCTCTTCATTTTGCTCTCAAAGTGCACGGAATTGATGGATTTTTAACAGAATGTAGAAAAAAATTCTCCCGGGGGGGGCATGCCCCCGGACCCCCCTACAGGGGCTGTGTTCCCCTTGGGGCTAAGCCCCCCTTGTTCTTCAAACCTAGTGACGCCCCTGCTTACAACCACAACATTTACTCAATGAATAAAGCCTACACCTTAAAACTGAGCATTATGATACTTGTCAAGGCTGAATAGTTGATACTGCTCGCCTCCTGTATCTTATTATATAGTTTACCGAATAAAAAATGTTATAAGAGCGTGTAGACACTGATTGGAGCGGAAAGCGACCACATTGAATGTATTGGACAGCTGGAAAAATGGCCCGTAATAGCGGATTGGAAGGAGTACACAAGAAGATCATCAACGGGCACCACCCCTTCATAATTCCCTTCCTTACCAGCGCCATTAGCTAGACCATGCAGCTTGTTGTGTGATGAGCAACAGAATGTTAATGTGTGATGAGACAAGGAGACGGAAAGGAGGAGAGGGGAGATGACGGGGGGAGATGACGGGGGGAGGGGTACTGGAGGTAGGG
>NW_017806072.1:4098618-4109486 GCF_001891065.2 Hippocampus comes
GGGGGGGTCGGTAAAGGCGGAACAAACCGGTGTGCGCGGCTACATGCTGTAAACTGCTCGCCCGCACTGCAGATTATTAACTCTTAGTCTGCCGAGAGATGCTTCCAGACAAGGTAGGTGAATTTTATCTATTTGCTCTTCACTCTTCATGTACCGACATGTGTACAATGGACGCAAAGTGCATTAATGTCGCATCATGTGTGGAGCATTTTTAGAGAGCGCGTGAGCGCGGAAGCAGCGCCGCTCAGGCTCACACACAAAGAGATGACACACACACACACACGCTCACGCACACGTTCGCGCACAAGCGAACACGCACACACAGTTAGTTGATGCACTTTTATGTTTTGCTGCATCACTATATATGCATTTCTCGTGGACCTGACACGCACTGAGACGCATCCAAGTCAGCTAACAGGGCATCATGATGCTTAGCCAATTACCGTAAATGTCGCAAGAGTGCTTCTTCACCTCTGTTTATACCCACATGCCGTTGTGGTTCTTCGGTGTAACCCTGAGGACAAACTCGAAGTTCCTCCTCCTTCGCCCATTGTCGCACTCTGCTGATTGAAAGGATTTGCTTGTTGTGTGAGTGAAGTAGGAGGATAGTTACTAGTAAGGGATTTCCATTTCCCTTTTAACATGAGAAGCGCTTCATCCAACTGTGGGACATAATCCGTCAAACCGGACTGGAGCAATGCCAAATGGCTCTGAGACACAAGTGATTAAAATGTGATGCTACCCCTTTAAATTGCAATGAAATAAAGTTACTACTTGGCTGCTTTAACGTTACATAGCATTTAGGGTGTGGACAAAGTTATGTTGGCAAAGTGTACACGTGTCTCATCTCTGAGCCATTAAAGGCAATTTCTACTCCTGCAAAGACAAACTGGCTTCAAACATGAGCTCATTTGAAGAAAAGGAGGAAAGTGAGAGAGTAGGAAAGGTTGACAAGGACGGGCTGCCATACAAAGGACATTCACACAACCTTCCAGAGTCTGCAGCAGTTTCAAAAATTCATGAAAATCATGCAAGCATGAATGCACATGCTCAGAAAGACTCAACTCATCCTAAATGCTAAAAATACTGCGAAACTGTATGCTAACTGTGATTTTTGGCTTGTTCTCCATTCCAGATGATATATGTAAGCATACTGTACATGCGTTCTTATACTGCTTTGGTAAGAGTATGATAAAGCAGTCCTTTGCCAACTGGATACATGATAAGGACATTTGATAGGATCAGCAATATTTCCTGTGGAGGTTCTTAATGACGTATTTGTGAGATGTTAGCTCTGTTATTCGGCTTTTTCTGTAATTTGACGCTCACGTGAAAAAAATCCTTGCTTGTTTCATTTTCTTGTTGTCTTTCAGGAAGGTGGCGAGGAAGGCATCTTTTTACCTGTTCCCTCAGGATCTCATGGCCACATCCTAAATTAAGACTACTCTCACATTGCATGGGAACTGAAGCAAGGGCTGTAGCGCTATAACAAAATGAAGAGATGGAAGCTGAAAAGGCAGAGAAAACAATCTGCTCCTGAGCATTGACTTTAACATGGAACTGCTTTGAGAAATAGCAAACATTTTGAGTTAAAGCAAGAAGCACACAACGGGACCTGACCCTTTGCCATCTATGGCTACAGAGGCTCAAGTTGCCCACAGATTGTTGTGCGGGTGTGCACCAGAGTGCGTTATTTAAGTTCACACGCAAGAGTGTGGTCGCCCCTCGAACCAAGACGGGCTTGTAGTGTGTCTCATTTCGTTCCCAGATGCAGAACATCCTTGACCAAAACTTAGACATGGCTACAGCTCTACTAGCTGGTGAGAAGCTGAAGGAGCTCATCCTGCCGGGCTCGTCGCAAGATGAGAGGGGCGGTGCATTGGCCAGTTTAATGGTGCAGCTCAAACTGGAGCTGCCCTTTGATCGTGTTGTTACGATAGGGACAGTGATCATCCCCATCCTGCTGGTCACCCTTGTCTTCACCAGGAACTTTGCAGGTGAGACTGTTTTTAACTACTATTCATGTTTCAGGTATAGTTTATAACAAAACATGGATTTGGACTGCACACTGGGCCAATCACCAGTCAGTTGGCGGATGATTGATAGCCTGTGTCCATTCATTGACGTTTAGGGGCTGAAAGGAAAATTTTATTGTGGAGCAAGACTAAATGTGATGGACCGGAGTGATGTTTGATAACTACTGAGTCAGGCATCTTGAAGAAAACATGCTACATATTATAGGCTACCTTGAGTGTGTTTTTGTCGCAATGGCTTTGGCCAACAGAAATGTATTTAATATGACTTGTGGAGTTTGCATGTTCTCAGCATTCTATGGCTTCCTTTCATGGTAGGTTATTTCACAGTCACCCTGTGATTGACTGGTCATCAGCCCAGAGTTATTACACCAATTGGCCAAAGTCAACAAAAATCGTCTTTGTAAAACAGTGTTTTCCAAGAATGCTATTGGCTGGCAACCAGTTCAGGGTGTCCCCTACCTACTGCCTGAAGACAGCTGGGATAGGCTCCAGCACACCCCGCAACCCTTGTGAGGATAAGCGGATCAGAAAATGGATGGATGGATGGATGGATGGATGGATGGATGGATGGATAAATGGATGGATGTTTCCAATATTGATTTAGCCAACGAACTTATTTTATATTGGTAAAATCTCACGGCACACTACCTGAAACATCACAAAACTTATATATATTGATATTGTTGGTGGCAACCCTAATTTTGACGATGCACTGGAGATATGTGATAAAATGTTCAACTACAATGACATTTTTACACACACACAGACAAGCAATGTGATGAATGTGCCCTCTGGAGTGATGGCGTTGATAAAGAAATTAGACTGTTCACACATTTAAATAACATAAAAGCAAAATCCTGCAATTGGTAGGAGTTGAAGACCAGTCCAGGGTCAGCTGGGATAAGTTCAAGCTCAAACGTGACCCTAACGGCGACAAGCGATGTAGAAAACAGATGGATGGGTACCATCAAGTAAAAGTAGCTATACAGTGAATCCCAGTTATTGCAAGAAATTTTTTTAGTGTTGCTTATGTCTTTTTCTACCCTCAGAGGAGTCCATATACTGTTACACACCACACAACTTCACCAGAGACCAGGCACTGTACGCAAGAGGCTACTGCTGGACAGAGCTGCGTGATGCTGCACCTGGTGTGGAGTCTCACCTCTGGCCTTCACTATTTGAGCACAAGTTTCTACCTTATGCCCTTCTGGCCTTTGCTGGTATCATGTACATCCCCGCTCTGGGTTGGGAGTTTCTTGCCTCTACCCGGCTCACGTCAGAGCTCAATTTCCTGCTTCAAGAGATTGATAACTGCTATCACAGAGCTGCTGAGGGCCGCGCCCCAAAGATTGAGAAGCAGATTCAATCCAAAGGACCTGGCATCAGTGAGAGGGAGAGAAGAGAGATCATTGAGAATGCAGAGAAAGAGAAGAGTCCTGAGCAAAACCTTTTTGAGAAATATTTAGAAAGACGAGGCCAAAGTAACTTTTTGGCAAAGATTTACTTGGCACGCCACCTGGCTATCATCTGCCTCAGTTCCATCCCTATTTCCTACCTGAGCGCTTACTATGCCCGACAAAGACAGAACGAATTTACCTGTGCTCTTGGTGAGCTCCCGGACATTAGTAGTTATTCCGAGCTCAAGCTTCGGGTCAACTGCAAGCTGCCTGCTGTGCAGCTGCAACGAATCATGGCAGCAGTCGATATCGCTCTGCTCTGCACCATGAACCTTATTATCCTGCTTAATTTGCTGCATTTATTTGTCGTGCGTAAGTCCAACTTTGTATTTGACAAGCTACATAAAGTGGGTATCAAGACACGACGTCGTTGGCAGAAGTCTCAGTTCTGTGACATCAACATCTTGGCCATGTTTTGTAATGAGAACAGAGATCACATCAAGTCCCTCAACAGGCTTGACTTCATCACCAATGAGAGCGACCTCATGTATGATAATGTGGTACGACAGCTGTTGGCTGCTCTAGCACAGTCCAACCACGATGCAACACCCACTGTGAGGGACTCTGGGATCCAAACAATAGATCCAAACATGGATCCCTCTGATCTCGGAGTGGGAGAGATGCCTTCTGAGCCGCTTGTCATCAAACGACCCCGCAAGAAGATTAAATGGATCCCAACCTCTAATCCTCTTCCGCAGTCTTTCAAAGTAAGTTGGGAAACGGATGTCTAATGACCTTGAAAACTTGACAAGAGTTCACAAGTAGAGATTCAAATACAACTTAACAAAACGACATCAACATTACTTTATACATTGCTTTATGCTGTTGATAATGCCCGTTGTTTTTCTTCTGTGAAGGAACCTCTTACTCTGACACGTTTGGAAAATAATGCCAAGCCCGAAAAACCCAAACCTCTCAGACGAAAGACGGTAGCAGACAGTTTCATTGCGCCACTTCTGGATACAAAGAGCACACAGTATCCTGCAACAAAAGGTATTCAGTTTTGTTCAAATATTTTCGATTCATATTTTCACACAGGGCAGTACAGTTCTGCCTATCTTGCCCAGGTTCTCTCTGGCTACTCCAGCTTCCACACACATTCCAAAAATAGGCATGCTATGTTCATTGATGACTCTAGGTTGTCCATGGGTGCATGTGATTGTGTTTGTCTACATGTGCCCTGTGTTTGACTGGCAACTGCCCTACGGTGTACTTCCCTTCTCGCCCAAAGCAGCCTGGCTCACCTGTGACCCTAATGAGAAAAAAATACTCTGGAAAACGGCGACATGAATATTTCCATGCAAATTAAACATCTGAAGTGTAGAGTTCTACACCAGCTCCGGGCCTGATGGTCTATCTTGGAATTACAGTATGTAGTTTGTTACTTTGGGCTAGGGGTTCCCTGCATCCGACTATGAGATCGATTTCCTTCTTCAAGAGATTAAGAGGGCTACTGAGAGACTGAGTCACATTGGCATAGTTTATCTATAAAACAGAAGGAGAAAGACCATTGAAATGCCGTATCACTGAGTACAACATTTCTGAGATCTTATCAACATCTTCGTGTCCTTGTAGATTTAAGCGGGATGGAGAAAAAGCACACTCGCAACTTCTCTCTGGATGTTCACCCATACATGCTGACCATTCGTAAACCAAAGGTGGAGATCACAACCACAGACCCTCTTCCCTCAGAGCACAACATGGATACTGTATACCTTGAAGGCACACACACTGTTGTTCACGTTTCCAGTGCAATTACAGGTACGTTTCTTCAGGTCACTTCTTCAGATAAGAATCAAATATAAATAGCTCCAACCTCAGAATGTGAAAAGTAAGACTCTTAAACCCGCACTCTCATCAGAGGGCCGGAAAACTGTTGTATGCTATTACAATTAGAAATCTATGAATCCCTATTTCCATCACCAAGCAATACAATTTGGTTTAATCCTTGAGTACGGTACTTTTGCAAATCTTGAAGTGAAGAGGTTCAGGGTTCTAGTTAACAGAGAAGGAGTTAATAGGGAATTGTAATTTACGTGTTACACAAGCTTGTAGCCTAGCAGTTAGTGCATTCGACTTTCAACCGGTCAGACAGTGGCGGCAGGTGTTCGAAACCCAGGTATAGCTGGACAGAACAGAATCGCAAGATGTGGGGGGCGCTTTGGCAGTGTACTGTTTCAAATGACTGACCTTAAGGTACCTGCAAGCATTGGATTAATCCCAACTCAGTGTCCCATTTATGGATACCCAGCGTCCATCTTTGAAGCTAAATCAGGATAAGCGCCTAACAAATGTATAAAATACCAAAATTAATTTGGTAAATATTGTACAAAGGATAAATTATATGTTGATTTTTTTTTTTCCCAGAGAACAAAGTTTGCTCTCCAGAATCAACCACTGCCTTTTCAACAGTGACCCTGCCTACCAGCACATATGTCAATGGTGGCAGCCCCAACCCACCATCGAGTGAGGATCCCCTCAGTCCCAAACCATCTCCTCCTCCAAGGGAGCCTGTCACACAGGTGGAGAATCTTGAGTCTCAGCCACCAACACTCACCAGAGCCCCTACACACCAGCTGCTGAGTATTCATCATACTCTCTTTGAGGAAGAAGAGGAGGAGGAAAACCGTAGAGACAGGCTTGCAGGGCGACCCGGGGAACTCATTGTTGCAGGGGAATGTTAAAGGAAGATAGAAATTCTGATGGACTTCCTCCCTGATTCTGTTCTAGTCAACACTGCAGTTCTCGGCACACATGAGCACTAAGTCAACCATGTCTACTCTTCTCACACTCTTCTATGCTGGCTCGTTTGAGTGAGGTACAACTGTACCGCCGAATTGACTTTGAGACAAGTTTGCGTATGTGGTGATGTTGAGCTGAGTATTACTGTAGGAAACGATGTCGCATTCATATCTCAGGATGACTGTGTACAATTCATCACCCACCAATGAAACCAGCAGTGATCAAATTCAACAGGGTGCTACGGGGCAGGGGTGAAACAGTTAGGATGATTGGATGAATGACTATAAAGAGTGAGTGATCTTTCTTAAAACATACAGTATCTGCAAAGAGGACTGCATTGTCTTTAAAAAAGATTACCGGTAATTCATGTATCGCTTTGTCCCTTTATTACAATAGACAAGTAGAAAGGTAGTTCACGCAATACAGTCTTTGACCTGCAGAAGTAAATATGCAAAAGATGACAATTTTGTGGCAATAATGCGCTTACCACATCATACTGTATGTCTCAGTACGTTATACATCATACATACATGGGACTGTATATGATGTTTGTGTAGTGTTAAGCTATAAAGTGCATCCTGGCTTTGCCATTCACATTTCTTCACATATAAGGGTTACGTGTGAGCACTTGAAACAAGTATATTTTCACACCATAAATGAGAGATCATGTATTGAATAACAACAAAAGAGCTAAGTGGCCGTACATGTCTTCTAAATTTGTTTCCATGCTGCAACCTTTTTCATATGCTAACAATCGCCAGATCATTAAGACCAAGGAGGTGAAAATGATGAATTTTTCACTTGGAATTTCAATTTGTAGTAAGCTCCATTGCAGTAGCACGTTACACTAAGTACAATGAGGGGGAAAAAACTCATATACAGTACACGTTTATCACAAGAGACATAAAGCCAACTTTTAATTCTACGATCCTACAAATCAAAAAGCAATTTAATGAGACTTGTTGCACGGATACACCTAATTCAAAAGTCATTGCTATCATATGTACAAATTGAAATTACATTTAGACTGTGGTACGGAATTAATTAAATGGCAGGTATTAATGCAAGCGGTCATGTGGAGATGTAATCACATTGGTGACTGTAAAATGATAGACAGAAAACAAATTAAAATTATTGAATTAAAGTTGCATCTTGGTGACCCATCAATGACTACAATACCCACATTGCACCGCGCCACACTCGACCGTCAGGCACTGCTGCAATAGTAGCGACAAATTGCTTGGTTTGTTCAGTGTAAGTGCGTTATGTTTGGCGTATGTGCCTTGTAGTAATAATTTTTGTCGTGGTAATTATATATGTTTTGGATACACGTTTATTCTCTTTGAATTACTTGACAATTTGGACTTGTTGGCATGCCGGCTGGTGTTAGCGTGTTGTACGCAGTCGGCTATCATCGTTCTGCTTCTGAAACCGAAAAAATGCTGAGTGTTCAGCTAGCTAAGCTTTGTAGTTCGTTTGGCGACCTCCGTGTTTTAGGCTGATAGTTTCGTTGTCGCCATTATTTCAGTAAATCTCATGTATTCCTTTTCGTAACAATACGAAACGAGTTAGAACAGCCCATCGTTGGCTGTTAGCTGTGGACACATACGTCAACATTACTGTCGTTCAACTGTAAAGCGACGTCAGCAGGCGCAGGCTTCACTGACACTGTCGTCTCAACTTTAATTTTTTTTTAAATTCAAATTAATTTTGCTCTCTTGTCACGGGTAGCTTGGAAAGCTTCGAGTATGGACCAAGACAACAATTCTGAGGTTTGTGTATATATCTTTCCTTTCTTTTAAATATATATAAAAGTGTGTATTCTGCCATGCTGACAGATAGGTATCTTTAAGTGTTCGCTATTTAAAACGGATGCTATGCTAAACACCAATGATTCTTTGCTGAAAAACAAAACAAATATAAAAAAAAAACACACACACTTGCAGTCAAACTGGAAAGACCTGTGACTACTGTAGAGTTTCATCTCGATTTTAAGCTCTCACATAACTTGTCACAGGACCAGTCTGTGGGACGATTGGAGGATCCTTCAGAAATGGCACCACTTTCTCTTCCTCCAGGAATTTGTAAGATTCGACTTTTTAACCTCTCTTCCAAAGATATCATCTGTGTTTGCTGGTTTGTAGTTTTTTGTAACCCAGAAACTAACCTTTTTAAAAGATACCACTTCATCATTTTGTCAGTTGTAGTTATATTGATAACTACTGTATATCAGTTCTTACATGTGTCAACTGATCTTTCAAAGCACTGTCCATTTACTCCCCAAACAGTTGCAACTCACGTCCTGCGAGTGGCAAACGCAAGGAAGAATTTAGTGAACAGTATACTCGACTCACCCATGGTTATCTCTCACGCACGTACAAGTAACTATAAAATACAGAAAAAAACCCCGATTCCTAACATTATAGTACTCACTAAAGTCACAAAACAAATCAATGCGCATCATATAATATGAAAGGAAGGGAAACTGGTCTTTGCAGCTTTAACATGAAGGTATTGTGGGATTATTCAAATTCACATTGTGACATCATCGTTTTCCGAGCATGGACTAGGCACATGTTCATAAACAGGAAAGAGAGACAGTTGTGTTTTCAAGCTGGAAGTACAGTCACTATTTTCAGCAAAGTTCATTACGAAAAAAACCAAAAAAACATGCATCCCAGTGCAGTACGCATTCAAGCTTAACGAGAGAGTCACACCAGATTGTGTGAGTCCAGGAGGCCCACATTTAATCATTATACTTATAAACAATGTACATTAGAAATGTTGAGCTTTGCCTTTACAATAGTAAGAGTTAAATATGGCAAGGAAAAAAAAAGAGTGCCTTGATTTTAGTCTTGAAAGACTCTTGTTTTTTTTTTTTTTTTTTTAATTTTAAGTGAAATCCATAAGACTCACTTTGTTTTACTCAAAGTAATTATGATAAGTCAAAAAGGTTT
Source organism: Hippocampus comes (assembly GCF_001891065.2). Taxonomy (NCBI): domain Eukaryota; kingdom Metazoa; phylum Chordata; class Actinopteri; order Syngnathiformes; family Syngnathidae; genus Hippocampus; species Hippocampus comes. Next base: position 4,107,811 of record NW_017806072.1, read on the forward strand.
TCTTTATATAAAAAACAAAAAACATTATTCTTAAATGTCACTGTTAAAAATGCATTTCCAATTAAGTGGCAAATCTAGGTATTAATTTTATGTTTAGCATGGTTGTCGGTATCTGCTGAATGTAACTATAAAGGTAACTTAGTTACTTTTAAAATCAAGTAGTCAATAAATTAACCAATTTACTTTTTCAAGGTAACTGTGGCAACCGTGATAAGGAGTAGAACGTACAGAATCAGGCATGAACTGTGGAGCCAGAGGTATCTCTAACTTTCCATTTTTGTTGAGGTTATTTCAGCATCCCCGAGGTCTGACTCAAAACAGTATTTGTTCTTCATGCAAATCTACCTGTGAGAACTCTGAAAAGACATTTATGGCCTGAACATTTATGTCTCCTTGTTTTTCTATATATGTGGGTTCTGTTCTGGTATCTACATACAATACATACAGTATGTGGCATATATGGGAGAGTTGAATGTCCTCTTGAGGGGTTCCATGCTGATAGTAAATAAAATGAAAATATGATGAGACATTCAAGCTAAGTGTTAAGTCATCTGTTTCTAGCGGACAGTGAAGCAATGGAACTGCTTTGGAAATATCGAGGCCAGCGTCGCCAGTCATCACCTGACCTACCAGAGACAGTGACCCGTCTTATTTCCCCTGATGGCAGCCTTCTGTACTTAGTGGGCACTGCCCACTTCAGTGACAGCAGCAAACGGGACGTGGCTTCGGTGAGCCTATTTTACTTTGAGACTTTGCAAGCCATCATTTTTTGGGACTATATTCATTTCCTCTGTCAATAAACATTTCTATTATTTCCTCTTGGCCCGTCTGTATTGCTTCTTATTCGATTTTTTTACTCTGCTGCAGACGATCCGTGCTGTGCAACCAGATGTGGTTGTTGTGGAGTTGTGCCAGTACAGGGTGTCCATGCTGAAGCTGGATGAGAACACATTGCTGAGGGAAGCCAAAGAGATTAACCTTGAGAAGGTCCAGCAGGCCATCAAACAGGTGAGACTTTCATAGAGCAAAGGACAATCCATACAGTTTATTGGGCATTTTTCCCAGTTGTCTTGTTTTGGGGGGTTTTTCAGTCACAAGCAATTTTCCAAATAGAAAAAGTGCATTTTCTCCTCTTCACTGAAAAAGAACACACCAAAAATGCATTCCTTGTTGTCGGTTTTCTTCAATGCCGAGTTCTTGGGCATTTAAGGCTGCTGGATTCATAGGATATTTTTGTTAATTACGTAGTGATTACCATCTTCACAGCCACCATATGGATTAACGTTACGAATGCAAAGAATAAAAAGTGTGTTTACTGCATGCGCGAATCAAGATAGTAGTGTAAATGCAGTTTTCACGCGATGTCGTTTTGGCAAAGCAGCTTTTGTAAAATGTGCTGTCAACTGGAGTCAGTATCTCAATTGCATTTGTTTCTTTGTGTTTGTCAGAATGGCGTGATGTCTGGCCTGATGCAGATTCTCCTGCTCAAGGTTTCTGCTCACATCACTGAGCAGCTCGGCATGGCTCCTGGTGGGGAGTTCAGGGAAGCCTTCAAAGAGGTGAAAATATTGTCACGACTTAACCAACACTAAACCTTATTGATTTTGACCTCCTGACAAATCTTGTCTTTTTTTTTTTTTTTTTTTTTTTTAAACGGGTGGACATTGGCCCTTCTG
>NW_017806072.1:4110366-4171014 GCF_001891065.2 Hippocampus comes
TTTGTGTTTTTTTTTTTTTTTTTTTTTTTGTAAACAGGCTGGACATGTGCCATTCTGTAAATTTCATCTTGGAGACAGGCCCATTCCTGTGACGTTGAAGAGGGCCATCGCTGCTCTCAGCCTGTGGCAAAAGGCCCGTCTTGCTTGGGGTCTTTGCTTCCTTTCAGACCCAATCAGGTGCCGTGCACATTTTTTAAATTTAGAAATAACAAGGATAAATTATTTGTTCTTTTATTGTTTTGTTTTTTTTTTTTTATAATTTCATTTTTTTAAATTTCAACAGCCATACCTCTTAATGTATTTCATCCTTTTCTAGTTACAGTGCTGTGAAAAACCTGTATATCCCCTGCAACAAAGCTATTATAGTAGAAGTGGTTAAATACACTTTAAATGTGTGAATAAACTAAACAAGTTTTGAAAGCTTGTTGAGATTATATCAAGCCCTGCTGGCTTCGTCAAGTTCCCTATTTCTTTTTGTCAGTGAACCACTGCCGTAGATGAGCAAGAAAACTATCATTAGTACTGTACGTGACACTGAATTCCTCATGCTGCACTTTTTGCCAAATTTCAGCAAAGAGGATGTAGAGAAATGTAAACAGAAGGACCTGCTGGAACAGACCATGTCAGAGATGATCGGAGAGTTTCCGGCTCTTCACCAAACCATCGTGGCTGAGAGGGACATCTACCTTACGCACACACTGCGCCAAGCTACACGCTGTGTGGAGGCTCCCCCTAATGCCCAGAGTAGGTGATACATTGTGTCATGAGAATGAGTGCGCGTTAACAGCTTTCCTGTCAGCGGTTGCTACACGGGCAGGCAGAGACCTTTGGAGCGGACGGTGCTCAAAGGGTTTGCAAGCTCTGCAAGACAATTTAAAATGCTACGGGGGCTTATGGGTCGTTTAGAAAAGGAAACAAAAGAAATGAAAGCCATTGTAAGGAATGGCTCATTGCTACTTCTGGTGTCTGACAGGAAGTCACTCCCACAGTTTTTTCTCCATGAGAGCCATCAGGAATAAGGTGGATTCCATTGTGTCAAATGGTTCATATTTGCTTCAGTGCAATTTTATTGAACAGAAGTTGTGTCTGTTTTATTTGTATTTTTTATTAACACAATATATTGTCTTGGTTTCACATTTCAATATTCTTGAGGATAAAGAGTTAATTTCTCTTAAAAAAGATATACCTGATTTAATTAAGATGCTCTATCATAATGCCAGAAGTTTAGAAAAACATCAACTATATTATTGTGTTTATCATGGTAGTTTTACCATGATAGTTTCTGTGAATATATATCCTTCTAAAAAAAATGTATTATTATGAGAGACCGAGGTGAGTGACGTATACCCATGAAAATAGCTGCGGATGATAGGTACGATTGACACTTCTTGAATGAAAGTTGAAAGTTACGGCCCGATATGTTTCAAAATCATAACTAATACTTGAAGCGCCCATACGTTTGAGTAAGTTACCTTACCTGTCTTCTAGAATTGAGCTTTAAATGAAGGTGTGTGTGTGTGTGTGTGTGTGTGTGTGTGTGTGTGTGTGTGTGTGTGTGTGTGTGTGTGCGCGCGCGCGCAGTATGTGTGACAGCGGGGGTACATATTTGATGGTGCCTGGATTCTCTGCCCTTTCACAGCACCTCTAATTCTGATGAAGCATTTGTAACTTTTATGGCTGATATCGACAAAGAAAACTACACTTTTTTTTTCAAACAGAAGGGCTGGGGCTTCCAGTGTTTTAGTTTACATCTACATTTGCTCTGGGAATTACCTCATCATCAAATGTACATCTCTTGTACATTCTTGTAGAAGTGCCTGCTGTTGTGGTGGGAGTTGTCGGAATGGGTCATGTGCCTGGCATTGAAAGAAACTGGGATAAGCAGCTCAACATCAGCGAAATTATGAGGTATGTTTGTCTTTTCATTCAGTAATAGCAGAGGTGGGTAGTAATCACCATATTTACTCTGTTACATTTACTTAATTAACTTTAGGGATAAATTGGACTTGTCAGAGTTTTTTTTTTTTTTTTTTTTTTTTTTTGAGTATTTTCATAAAAAAATAAATGATACATCGACTACATGACGTTGACCTACATTCCGCTCGCTAGCTTTAGGCCTGCGTCTTTTAAGCCCGGTTAGAGAGTGTTTTACACACATAACGAATTTTGCCTTTTAGTCATGGTTTGTTCAAGGTTTTAAAGAGTTGTCGCAAACCATTTTCCTTGTTGCCATTGAAGTACGAACATGTTCAAAATTTCTTTGCAACAAGAAAAACAGTTGGCAACCGTTAAAACTGTTTTCAAACGAACCGTGAACAAAAAACCAACATTCGGGCTGTGCACAAACACCCGCAAGCCTTTGTCGCTCAGTGCGATGCCACAGTGTTTTGCATCTATCTATTATTGCTTGCATAATGTATTTGTTTAAGTTTGTGAGAAAGACCTAAGTCTTTGGAACTGTCACATGACTGTCTCAGCACTCCAATGTAACCACTGGCGACTTTGATTCCTTTTCACCAATTAAATGGAGCCAGGCAGTCATATGTCTGCGCTGCCAACAAAGTTTCTTGAATTAACAGTTTATTTTACGTGAAGCATGGCACAACTACAAAAGAAGCAACAGCATGCGACTCACAGTCAGAAGAGGCAGAACACCCCTGGCCTCCTCACCTTCATTTCAATTTCAAATCAGCTTCATCTGTATTGCACCTTATCCAACTCAAACAGCTTTACAAGAAACAAAGTTCAAAACAATAAAACCGAACAAGACCACCCTGCCCACCGAAATATGCTATGTTAGAAAAAAACTATTAGAATACCCCAAAAAAATCACTTCTGTCTGTCTCTTTTTCTTCTGCAGTGTTGCACCCCCATCTCAATTTGGTTGGGTTTTGCACACTGTAGTTAAAGGTGTCATGATCGGGATGTTGGGGTATGTCTGCTACCGTGCTGGAGGGAGTTTAGTTCGAGCCCTGTTGTCTTCATCTGCTGTCCGATCAGTTGTGGACAATCTACGACCATCTCCTGCTTGACCTCACAGGTCAGCTGAAAGCCATCACGGACTGACACAGCAGTTGCTTCATGAAAACAGCGCATCTTTTACCAGTGGCCTTAAGAGGATGTTTGGCTAAAAGGCAAGGTTGCTCAGCCAACAAAGACCTCAGGGGGGCACCACAGCGCCACATCTCGCTGTGGTGCCCCAACGGACATGGTACAGCCTTACTGCCAAAGAAACCAACACACACATGATTGTTTTGGCATTTGTGGAACAGGCTTTATTCTCTAAGGTTTAAAAAAAGACAGTGTTTATGATGCTTCAAGGTTTATTCATTTCTAAAACTAGGAACATTTAAAATTAGGAGGAAAATTTAATTTTATGGTTCGTCAAATCCACAAGAAATCATCTTCAGCCAAATCCCCCGGCAATGTTTTCATACAAGTTTCTCCTCTTTCGTCTCTCCATTCTAGTGCCAGTTTTTGGTTGGCAATCATTTTATATGCAATGCATTGGGAAAAAAAAGGCTAATACCAAATGGCAAAATGAAAATGACCTTTTTTTTTTTTTGCAACTTGTTTTTACATTATTGGTACAGTGAGTTGTCATTAAATTCTTACCAACTTGATTATTTACTTGGCATGTATTTGTAGACTTAAGTTGGTGAAAAAAAAAGTTTTCCATGTTCACAGACCTGCCTATGCTTAACAAGTGCCTCTCAATGCATCAGCAAGTGTGAATGCATTTTTGGCATACTGTACTTTATGACCCCCAGAGGTCAGTACAAATTTAGAAACTTCTCAAGGTATATTTTATATGTAGTTATTTTAAATGTTGACTTTTCAATGTGTGATACATTGATTTCAATAGAATCAGTACCACGGCACCTAGATTCATGTGAGACTCATTGCATGCAAGGCTTATGTTTCTCAGGGTGAGTAAAGTATGAACAATAATACTGATCATTGCCCCCCTCACAAACCTACAGCACTGTTAATATAACTTGTCCAGAGTTTGTCATGAATCAGTTGAGCCTCAATCCCTTGTTTAAGGTTCATTCAGGAAATTGATTTTGTGTGTAGGAAATCATCCGTAAAGCCTGCACATGACAGCATCGAACATTCACTTCACCAGCTCTTTGTACTGCAGTACTGCATACCCCCTTCCAGCTATAATAATTGTCTTTAAATGTGTAAAATCGTCAGTACTTTGGAAACGCTTCTCACTAGACTGCAAACTTGGATACTCTGGCTGCCATATCTGTTCTGCCTTTGAGAATTTCATTTCTCCGTATCATGATACAGTATTGATTCTCTTTGAACCAACATCGAAGAGCATTCATAATGCAGGTGATGCCACATTTAACTAGAAGTCTAGATAATTTCATGGTCTCACAGCTGTAAACCTGCATTGACAGACAAAATGCGCCTCCCTTGTTAATTTGCAAAATTATCCTTTGTTGATTAAGCGCAAACAATGCCCCTTTGTCAAATGCCATTGGACCTTGAAATGGTGTCACTAAAAGCGTCATTGTCCTTCAATTCATGTTTACATAAAATCCTCTCTCTAAATGCTACACTGTAATTGTGTTATTGTACTGAGAAAATGTCTGCTTTTATTCCCCAGTGTGCACTCACTGGAAACCAAATGTTAAGTCTAAATCAGATTTCTGTTTCCAAATAAAAATGTAACGACAGCAATATTTGCTTTAGATACTGAATGAAAGTAACGCTCTACGTAGCAGTGTTTGCCAACCTTTATTGAGCCAAGGCACACATTTTACATTTAAAAAGTCTCATGGCACAACACCGAACAAAAACGTCACAAAATGTATGAATACTGAATGAGCACATTTTCTTAACACAGTTACTTATTTACTCAGCGTGAAATCTGGCCCAGTTTAGTTGAACAAAATATGTGCTCGCCGACTTATTCTGTTAAATTTTAACAGGTTTATACACAGGTTTATTACCTGTGAACAATTGAGATAAGAGGAAATGGCTTGCACGATTATTATTTTTTTTGCCCTCTCAACCACTGTAATTTGTATGAAATGACATTTGAAAAGAAAGTGTTCGGTTTGATGGGAATGCTATCCATCATGTAGGATAAGCAGGCAGGTTAATTCAAAAGTAGACATGTCGGAAAATCTGAAATAGTTAAACGTGAAAAGTATAAATCGCCTACGTTATTATTAAAAATAAGGTCGCAATAAAGGCGGTCTCATGTGCTCAATTACTCAAAGATAGCCATAAATTTCATCGAGCTAAATGTCAGGTTTTTATGAAATTTTAGATCACGATGAATGTGTTTGGTTTTGTTGTCATACATTACTGGTGTTTGAAACTGTTCAAAATTTCCTGCACACATCACTTCCAATATGTTAATGTTGCTTTTGCAAGAAAAGTTAGCCCTTTGTCTAACGTAATTAGACTTTGAAATAGGAACACTCAACGACAGACGTCACATTGTCTTTCAACTTATGTCGTTCACAAAACAAAAAATGCGTCTCTCTCACTCGCCTAAGGTTAGTCTACGTACTAGTAAACGTCTACGCACGACCGTGATTTCAAATACGGAATAAAAGTACAGTACTTTACTAACATGCATTTCATTCCGTCGTTTTTTTACATTTTCTGGTGGGATGAATAATAATGCAACACCACCTGAACACAAACATCCGCTGTTACTTCCGGGTTATGAAAGCATGACGACGAAACTTTTCTACTAACTGCGCCAGCCAAACTGCAGGCAGATGGGCGTGATCTTAGTTTGATGGCTCTTGTCGTACATCGACTGAGATCAGGTACGCCCCGTCTTTTTTGCCCAGGTGTGTTTCGATTCCGAAACTCGGTCGGGATGGACAAAATGGGTCTGGCCATGGCGCGTTCACCGCTGGAGCGACTCAACTTTGAAAACGTCGCCCTGAAGAAACTTCCTTTGGACCGCTCCGAGGAGCCCGGGGTGCGACAGGTGAAAGGAGCGTGTTTCTCCAGAGTCCAGCCGCAGCCACTGACCAATCCTCGGTTGGTGGCGGTGTCCCAGGAAGCTTTGGCCCTGCTCGGGCTCAACGGGGATGAGGTCACGGAGGACCCACTTGCGCCAGACTATCTGAGTGGCTCCAAAGTAATGCCTGGATCCGAGCCCGCAGCTCATTGTTATTGCGGCCACCAGTTCGGCCATTTCGCTGGTCAGCTGGGTGATGGGGCGGCCTGTTACCTGGGGGAGGTAAGAGTGCCACCTAATCAGGACCCCAACATATTGCACGAAAACCCAAGTGGCCGATGGGAGATTCAGGTGAAAGGAGCCGGACTTACCCCCTATTCAAGGTACTAACGTGTTGTGGTGGTGGTGTTTTTTTTAAACATCTGTAGATTCTGTACCATTTAACAGGATCCCTATCATTTCACAAACGTGCAACTGAGATATTGTGCATTCCCAATGATAATAATGATACATTTTGATTGACACTGCTCCCAAAATTTTAATTTGTGATTTAAACCTGCACACTACAGGTATGTTTGGGTTAATCCAGAAGTGGAGACCAGTTTCCATCTGTTATGAAATTGGATGAGGAAAAATAATTGTCCGGAGTGAGTCAAAATGTAACAGTAGCTGCAGTAAAAATGATTCCTAAATAACGTTTAAAATAATAAAGACCCACTGAGTATTTTTGTTAGGTGTCCCTCTTGATGGCCAAATTATTAGATAAGGCACATTTTAAGTCGTTGTACTTCAAGCTCTGATGTTGTCTCTCAACATCCATCCATTGTCTGAACCGCTTATCATGCAATCGTTACGAAAAGCTCATACATCTAGACTTGAGAAAGAGAAATAAACTCGAGCTACATGACTCAACAGAAATGGCGTCATCAAGCTAATTTTGAGTCCCTGTTTTTTCAATGTTTTCAGCCATAACTGAGTGTCACTCATAGCAACAAAACGCTGCTAAATCATATTAGAAACATATAAAAGCTTTCTCTTTCTCTTCAGCAAATCAGAACAACAAGCATTGGTTAGAATGGCACTTGCAATCTGCGCATCGTAAAGACCTGCGATTATTTAATACAGTACTTGGATCGATGGATGCTTTTATCTGATTTTGACCAATCAGATGGAACCTTAAATGCGCCTTGCCATCCAATAGAACAGTTTGTAGGCAACACACACACACACACACACACACACACACACACACACACACACACACACACACACACACATTTATTTATACACATGCATACACGTATACTGAAAAACATTGTAAGTGATTCCAATTAACATGAGACATTGAGCAAATACAGCTGCCTGATGTACTGTGGCTCTCTCTCAATAGACAAGCCGATGGGCGTAAGGTGCTGCGCTCTAGCATAAGGGAGTTCCTTTGCAGTGAGGCTATGTACTTCCTGCACGTGCCCACTACAAGAGCAGGCTCTGTTGTAACATCAGACAGCAAAGTCGTAAGGGATGTCTACTACAGCGGACACCCTCAACATGAGAGATGCTCGGTGGTCCTCAGAATCGCACCAACCTTTTTAAGGTGAGTAGTTTATGCCGATGAAAGTATGATGTGTTCTTGTGATTCCTATATTTGATATTTGCTGTTGTCCGCTTTCTCACCAGGTTTGGTTCTTTTGAGATATTTAAGCAGGCAGATGAGTTCTCAGGTCGTCAGGGTCCCAGCTATGGATATGATGAGCTCCGAGGACAGATGCTGGACTATGTCATTGAAACATTCTACCCAGAGATCCAGCAGCAGTACCCAGATCGCGTGGAGAGGAATGTGTCTTTCTTCAGAGAGGTTGAAGCACTTTATTACACGCGTATCTCCCAAGTGACTTTTAGAAGATGTCTGTGTAACCTTGGCAGGGTTGTGACCTGTGGTTAATTTAAGACTTGACGTCACAGACTGAAGTCAAGACCATTTTGATCCTCTTAATTGTGTTAAGCTGTAATAAATGACTTGGTGACCGCATGAGCTGAGTCACTGTGTCCTTCCTCTCTTCACTTTAGATGAGGGCTCTTGAAAATATTCAAAGTAACGTTGCTTCATGTAAACATAATATGTACACATTATTATATCTTCTTCTTTTTTTCCTTTCGGCTTTATTTTATTTATTTACATTACTATATAAGAGTCATTAAAAATTATGACATAAACTTCAAAACTCTCAATCCAAAGAAATGTTATTTAGATATGTGTTTTCTAGTACAAGTAAGACTTAACAACACTGTTATATTCTGTTCTGTCATGGCCATGTCATCGTATTAGCTGCAAAATTGGCAAATTATATTCGTAATCACGTTTGAAATTAGAATAATAATCAATAACCTTGCATTGGTATCAGAAAGTATTCTGGCATTCTAGCTTCATAATAAAATGAAAAAAAGCTTCGATTTAAATAAATTCAAAACTCTTTCCGTCCATTCCAGCGAAGCCCAGCTATTCACAAGGGATAGGGACTGAACCCCACCTCACTTAGTGAATATCTGCGAATAGCTGACATTGCTCCACATCCGATTTCTAACTGTCTGCAGATGTCATTTGATGCTTACGCAGCACGATGCTTACGCAGCACATAAAACAAAGAGGTTCGTAAAGCATCAACACCATGCTTCTAGCATGTACACAATCCTGAACCCATGTTACTTAAGCGACTGTATTCACCAGCTAAACTATTAAACACAAACGAACCACCAACACGAGGCTCATCAATATTATTAGCCTAAATAACACACGAGAACAAACTGCTGTGACATCACACATGGGCAAACAAATATGCCCACTAGTACTTTACACAAACGGTATTAACTCACCTTTTGGCATTTACAAACAACAATAACTGTGAGGTAAAACAAGCAAATTGTAACACCAAATTAGACTACTGCATTTGGAGAGAGGTCGAAACACTTTTATGCATACAATGCAGACTATCATAAAAAGATGATTAAGTTCCCCAAAATGCGGTCTTTTGACTTAATAAAAGACTAAAAAGGATTCGATTATTTATTTTTAACATGTTTTTATTCATGTCAGAAAAAGAACATTTCTTCCCACTTTCACTTTTCACGACTTCTTGTTTAAAGGTGATGCGCCGGACGGCTCGACTGGTGGCTCAGTGGCAATGTGTTGGATTTTGTCATGGTGTCCTGAACACAGACAACATGAGTATACTGGGCCTCACTCTGGACTATGGTCCCTATGGCTTCATGGATAGGTGGGATTGTAATGAAATAGCTGTTGTTTGAAAACATTATTGGTCTTGCATGGTGGGGAAAAATTCAACTCCACTGTAAATTGTTCATCCATCCATTACACTGGTATATACTGTGCACATGCACAAGGTCTGTATTTTCTCCTTCTTCATTCATGTTTAATTCCACGCAGGTTTGATCCAGAGTTCATTTGCAACGCTTCAGACAACTCTGGACGTTACTCGTATCAGGCTCAGCCCGCTATTTGCCGATGGAATCTTGTCAAGTTAGCAGAGGCCCTGGATCCAGAGCTTCCCCCTGATCGGGCAAAGGCTGTTATGGAGGAATATTTGGATTTGTATAACAGCTGCTACCTTGATAATATGAGGAGGAAGCTGGGTTTATTGAAAAAACAGGAACCGGAGGACGAGATCCTCATCACAGAGCTGCTGCAAACCATGCACAATACAGGTGAGACTGGAGTGTTCGTTTGCTTTCCCTTTTCCATTACTGGAAAAAAACAAATCTGCCTTTACACTACAGTAAGACTCAGTTGAAAGACAGATCTTCAACAAGGGTGACCACCTTTGTCTTTTTAATGTTATAGTCTACTTTCTTCTCTTTTCATATTGATATGTGAAAACTGAAAAAAAATCTTACACTCCTATCCAGTGACTCATCACCAATCACAGAGTGGTCAAGAAGAAACCAAATATATGATGTTATTTACTTTTATTTTGTCTTTTTCACTTGTGGTCTGTTACCGTGCAGGGGCTGACTTCACCAACACGTTCCGCAGTCTAAGTCACATCTCCTGTCCCTCGGAGGGAGAAAGTGAGACGGAAGAGGAGCTTGTCAGAGACGCTGCAAACCTCCTGTTGGAGCAGTGTGCCTCTTTGGAGGAGCTCAAAGCTGCCAATAAACCCACCATGGACCCACGGTGGGCTACTTAGGCCACTGCAGTTTGAACATTTAACAAAAGCATTTGTAGTATAAATTTGAGTTTAGGATTGTTTTTTTAAAGAATTTGAATCTGAATACTGCTAATCACTGATTAAGAGTGAAGTTACATTACTGGTGTGGTTTTGGATGAAACAAACGCTCCATATGTTTTTTTTTTTTTGACAGCCTGAAGGTTTAAAAAAAACAAAACAAAATTCCTTTACCCCTATCTGATAAAAACTGGATCGAAATTGGGCGATATTTTACATTTTCTGCATAATTGCCAATGGTCTGAAATGTCATGATTTCTCATAATTTGCACAATCTATCAATGACGTCATTGATCGGAGCTGCAAAATAAGACATGACAGCAAACACAGTGCCCTAAAGCTAATCTATTTTTAGTCTTGTCACATGTCGTGCGAGCGGAAAGCCTATATGCCCTCGACCATCCAATCACAAAATAATATTTCATTCATTTATTTATTGATTGATTGAATGATAAATAGTCCAAACCCATTTTATTTACATCCCAAAAAGGAACTAGCTATCGTATGTCTATCATTTAATTTTAACATCTCTTTAATTCAAAATAGTTTTCATCACTCAGTGTAAGTTACATGAACTTCTGACCACACACATTCATAAAGGGGCAACCAGCAGACAGGCATGTTGTTTGAACAGACACGGAAGTAACTCAAGAGGCGCGGAACTTTTGCTAAACGTAGATATGAGATACACAATGGTCATACCAGACGTGAGTTGAGCTTTTCTCGTTATGCAATTGCATATAAAGTCAATACTTTGTGTAGATAGCGGTGAAACCATTAAACTGAGTTGTTATATGCATGTTGTGCCTGCTATTTGCAGGGAGTTGGCGATGCTGCTTTCTATGGCACAAAGTAACCCAGCGCTGTTCCAGATGATCTCTGACAGGATGACAATAGCGAGGCAGCTCAGCCGACTCAACAAACTGAAGGAACTGATGGAGACCAACGAGGAAGAAATCAAAACCAAACAAACTGAAGAGTGGACCAGCTGGATCACACGATATAGGTGGGATGTGGTGGTGGGGGAGGGCTGCAAGACCCAATGATTGGGCTGTGGACTGTCTGGAGGCAGTCATGGAAAAAAAAACCCAACAGCAGTATTTTAAAATGAACATGAGGCGGTTAAACTGCATGAGCCGGATAAGAGGTGGAGCTGTCAGTGATAAAGTTGTCAGGGAGTGACAATTAAAAACAGGAAATGGGTCATTGGGTGTTCCGTTGCTGTTCTTATGAGTGTTCTTTGGTATCACCACTACAGGAAGCGTCTGGCTCAGGAACTTGAGGGCAACACTGATGTGCAGGCTGTGCAGGAGGAGAGGGTGAGGGTGATGGACAGCACCAACCCTCGCGTGGTGCTACGGAACTACATTGCCCAGAACGCTATAGAGGCTGCTGAGAGTGGTGACTTCTCTGAGGTATGATCAACTGATGCTTGTGGTTTGTACACTATCTCCAAAGGCATGCATTTTTGTTGGTATTACTTACAAAAATATGAATTATTGGAACAGTGTGCTGTGGTCTGACGAGTCCAAGAATAGCCTATTTATTTCTGACGATGTCATCATGGATGAGTGGAGGATTTCAGTGTTGTCCCATTAAAAGATACAGTATTATATCATATTTATAAAAATGTGAGAGGTGTATTTTGTGAAATGGTGCATGAGTATACAGCATAAAAAATGGGCAAAATGAGACATCGAGCCGTTATACCTGCAGGACGTCTTATTTTTCCTCTCCAGCTATGACAGCTTCCGCTGTGCTGGAAAGAAAGCCATTTTTCTGAAAAATTCTACTTTTTAGTCTTATTTGTTCTTGCAATATATCGACTGGAACTTTTAATGGTTGAATCCCAACTTTGACATTTTAAAATGTATTTTCAAGTTTTGTGTTTTTTAAATCATGATCATTCCCAAACTAGTGCAGGACACATGTAGACAAACAAACATACACACCCACATTCACGTCTGTGGACAACTTCCTCAATTACCCTGTCGTGCACGTTATTGGAAATTGAATGTTGCCGACATATGTCCATATAGTGTGGAAAAGTCTCACCTTCACTTCCTCTCAAGCTGCAGTGTATACTTCCATGATGTGTAATATCTGGCTATACTGTACTTTAGGTTCGGCGAGTGCTCAAAGTTCTGGAGAAGCCATTCTCCTCCCAGCCAGGTCTGGAGGTTCCTGCTTGGGTGGGCCAAGGTGGTGCCACCCAACAGGGGGAGAGAGACGATGGTGAAGAGCAACAGGAAGAGGTGGCATCTGCCTCAACAGTTCGAAATCCTGTACCGTATGACAGCAAACCTCCAGCTTGGTCTCAGGCAATCTGTGTCACATGATCATCGTAATAACTTCCCTGAACTTCATCATCTGGCCTGCCCAAATGTGAGGGAAGTATTAGCATCCGCTTCCTTTTTTTTCCACATTTTAGTATGCCTCCTGATTATTTGCACAACTCTATCACTGTGTGGCAGGCTGGTGTCAGGGAAGCGGGTCGGAGATTCAGAGATCACTCCATTCAGAACATCAGTGACACAGGGTAGTCAGGGAAAAAGTTGGGTTTGGTGCCACGAATGTGTCATTACTGTCATGACCATGCAAGGACCTAAAAATATGACGTGGTCCTGCACAAATTAAGAAAAAAGAGATATATATATGTGCGCATCACCCCATCATGTTCCCTGTCTGTTTGGTGCCTGGTGGCTGTTAATGACGGCTCAGACGGAAAGTCTTACAAGGACCTGTCTGAGGCTGATAAACTATGGAGGCGATGCCTGAAAATATACCAAATAGAATGCATTAGGTCAGTTTTATTGTTAAGAGCGAGTGATTAAACCTACATTGACCATCCACAACATCATGACCACCATCAACATCATCACCATCATGATCCAGTATACATTTGGCATTGTTAGAGAGCTATGAACTGAATGGCGCCTTGAGGTATAAGCTCAATTTGTTCTGTGGCCATAACTCACAATACTGTTAAAAAAAAGTTCCCCATCGAAGTGAATCGAAATGCTATCCATTTTTTCCAACTTCCCACAATACATAACAAATATGTAATTTATTTGAAATTAGAAATCAATCACTCTATAATCCAGAAATGTATAAAAACAAACAATACTGACATACAGGTAATTACATAGAACGTAAAGAAATCAACCTGGTTATGCTACTTTTTTTTTTTCCTTCAATATAGTGGGCATTGTGCTGCTCCTTGTGCCCTGGCTGGCTATCTGGCGGCAGTGTAATACGGCCGTATGGACATAGTGTCCATGGAGATGGCCTCATCTCCTCCATAAGCCATAGAAATATTAGTCATTCTTTGCAGAGGATAAATATTATAAATGTATGTCGGTATCGTCGTATCTGTCTGGATGTGTTGCTCCACCTTTTGTTTTTGAATATCCGTCAACACACATGCTATTCGTTAGCCTGTCTGTGATGTTGCCTATTATGTGCTCGCATTAAGCTTGTGGACTTTAGGGCAAAGTTAAGCGGTTGATTTCAACGCACAATGTGTAATTCTCTTCGTTTCATGTTTAGTTTGACTGCAAGCTTCAAGCTGCAGTGCCAATGCGCAGCCTCAGCCATCTTTTTTGAAGATGTGTTCACGATCAGCCAAACTGCTGCTTGGTATGGCGTGACTTTAGTCAAGTTCATTGCTACTATACAGTGCTCGTATCTCAATTTTTTTCTCGCCAATAAAAGCAAAAAAATCGGTCCGACATTGGCTCATAAAACTCGTAAATTGGGTCACCTGTATCTCAAGGCACCACTCTTTGTGGTTCATTTTTATCATACTGATATGTTTGCAGTGGCGTAGAACTGTACTCTGCCATACAGAGTAGTTATCTAAATAAGCGCTGCGATATTAAAATGTTTGCATTATGCCACTAAAGCCACAATAATAAACATGTGTCAAGCAAAACTACTGATTCTTGTTTTTTTTTTTTTTTTTTTTTTTTACAGTTCTTGTATTGGATCATATTAGACAGTGCAGGTGTATCTAATGTTGTGGCCAATTGGTGTTTAAATGCTTTCATGTGAAAGTTGCTTCAGTATTCAAATATTGCCATTTTGTCACATCATTTCTTTCCCTGATACAATTTGAAGGTTGATCACAAGGATGATGATCGGTGGGATTAAATAATACGTTGTGCCATAAATGTGACAGGATTGAAAGGAGTCTGTCAATTTTCATTTATTTACCTCAATTTGCTTGGAAAGAAAGTTTTACTGAGATTTTCCAAAGTTGTACTTTTGAAAGGTATGAATTAGTCAAGTTTACTAATAGCTATTAAAAGTTCATACAATGCAAAATCCTCCCCCCAAAATAAAGAACTCAAGTGGCACATTTTCTTCTGTGCTTGCATGAAATCCTATCTTAATCTCAGATGCCCTCATTTACGCAGCACAACTGTGCCTCTTCACAGTTGTTACATAACGGCAGCAGCGCTGGAAATGAATGGTCCTTTTACCAACATAAACATTTCTATTTGCAGTAAGGCCACGTAGGCTGAACTTATGCAAGCTGAATTTTTTTCTCGTATGTTCAGAAGACGACGTAATAATGTCTCAGTAAGTTCTAAACCTTCGGAACTTGCTTCCACGAAGCTGCATTGACAGTCACTCTGGCCGTCATCTCAACTCTGGGGATTTTGGGCTGCTTTTTGCGCAGCGCTTGCATCTTCCTTCCAGTTGAACGAGCGTATTTTTCTGCACGTAGTGTCGTGTTAAACGCATTCCAGGTGTCTCACCTTTCATGGCAGACGTCCAAACTGGAGTTGGGAGTGGCTTTGTGCGACCTTAGGGTGCGCCCAGCAGATAGCCCGACGCACGCGCATCCACAACCAACACAGGCGCAATGATCGACGCGCACGAGCTGGAACAATGGACGTGTAGCTCTCAAAGAGATTAAACTACGAAAGAGAAGAATAAGACGCCTCTCGTGGTTTTCACTTTCACACAACAAGAATGTCTCGACGAGTCAGACCGGGCTACTATCGGCAGGAAATCAACAAAACCTCATGGGAGGTACCGGATAGGTACCGTGATCTGAAGCAGGTGGGGACCGGAGCATACGGAACTGTGTGGTGAGTATATTTGTAACAAATCTTGTCAATTTCATTCAGACTTTTGTGTGCGTTCGCGGGCGTGCGACGGCGACGACATGGCAGTTGTCGGGAGGAACAGATGTCATACCGCTCCAGCAACCATGTTGTGGCACGTTTAACAAAGGAGATGAGCGTTTCATCTTGACACGCTGCTCTTTCATCTCCGTATTACATTTGAAAGGAAATAAAGATTACGCTGGCCGCAAGGTTTTATATAGGCTTATTCGTGGTCCTCCAGACTTGTAGGCTGCACAACAATCCAAGGCAACATTGAGAGTCTTACTGATTTGCCCTCAGTGGTGTGCATAATGATTTACTCAGTGGGAGGGTCCAGCCCGCGTGCTGCTGTGCCTCAAAAACACCCAATAACACATGAACAACATAGCAAAAGTTGTTTGCTATTTGGTCGCAGCCCGAAAAGACCCTCCAGTTGTAGCAGTGAGGAATTATGTGTCTTGTGCAGCCATTCATCACATACAAAGACACGAGTCTCAAGAGAGACGCTTTTTGTCTGCCCACTTCATTAGGTGCCCGATCTGTTGAATATCATTAAAACTGCACAAATACCCCTTGTATACTGTAATGATTATGTGTGCCCATGTGTATGATGTGGCTCTTTGCAGTAACACAGTAAAAAAAAAACTGTCTCTTAGTCTCTGACTGGTTGGCCACCCCTGCCCAATAACGTCGAGTCGATTCTGTTAATGAAAGTCAGTTTCCACTCAACATTAGGTACACTCGCACAATTTAATGAGACAAATAAAAGAGCTGCACATAAAAAAAGAGTGACATTTGGTATCCAACCACCATATTTTTACTATTTTACTACCTGTGTTGATTGTCTGACAAAATCCAAACAAAAATAATATTACATGTAATATAAATAATGCGGTTGTATGTAGAAATGAAAATGGATGGATGAATGGATTGTTTCGTTTCAAATACAGCATCCTTGATGGGTATTACAAAATAGAACTCCTTATATGATGCAACGTATCCATAGTTGCACTCCAATGCAAACTACAGTCAACCAAAACGATTAAAACTATTGTACCTCACTGACGGTGTCAATCAAAACTGAGCAGTACTGTATTTGTAAAGGCAGAATTTGCGGTGTATTATGCCACAGGAAATTAAATGTATGCTCTACACATGAAAATATTTGCACCGTCTGTTGGCCGTAAATACTGTACGGTGAATGTGAAAATTACCTACCTATGCCATGCAAATGAGCATTTACTGTAAATTATAAACATACTACAGACACTAAGACATTTTCACTAATGACCTGACTCCATTTAAGCTTTTGTAACTCACCAGCACCTGCACAGCAAACCAAAATATTATTTTTGATACAACTTTGCCTGGTGCACCCACTGCACAATAAACCACACCATCAAATGAATGTTATGCCCCTTTGATATAAGGCGCTATTATTTGATATTTCTCAAGTGTATCTCATGTTGTGCCTGCCAGAAGAGTATCTTCACATCAAGCAATGGACACAGAGAAGTGTATTAATTGACTGACAGATTGTTAACTTGCTCAAATGCAGTGTGCCAGTACAAATTAAACCATTTAAAAAATATATCATATACATAGGGCGGCACGGTGGACGACTGGTTATCACGTCGGCTCCACAGTGCAGAGGTGCATGCAGGCTTCGATTATGGCTACGGCCTTCCTATGTGGAATTTTCTCCATGCCTGCGTGGGTTTTGTCTGGGTACGGTATTCCGGTTTCCTCCCACATTCTAAAAACATGCATGGCAGGTTAATGGAACACTCTCAATTATCCCTAGGTGTGAGTGTGAGTGCGGATGGTTGTTCATCTATGTGTGCCCTTAGATTGGTTGGCGTCCAGTTCAGGGTCTATGCCCAAGACCGCTGGGACAGGCTCCTGTGAAGATAAACAGATTAGAAAATGGAGGATATAAACATTTTGTAACTTTTCTCCTCTTTTTAAAAAAAATATATTTTAGCTCAGCAGTGGACGTCAGAACCAGAACCAAAGTGGCCATCAAGAAGCTGTATCGACCTTTCCAGTCTGAGCTGTTTGCTAAACGAGCCTACCGCGAGTTGAGGCTCCTCAAACACATGAAGCATGAAAATGTGAGCGCCACTACTGTATTTCTTTTTTTTATACTGCAGCGTCAAATGTTTTAATAATACTGCATGTTCCCTCCGTTGCAGGTGATCGGTCTCTTGGATGTGTTTACCGCTGATCTCTCTTTGGACAAATTCAATGATTTGTAAGTGAGAATTGTGGTGCTGCTGATATGCAATACATGACTTTTCAACCACATTACTTCTCACGCTTCCAATGGTCCTTACCCCTCAAGTTACCTTGTGATGCCGTTCATGGGCACAGACCTGGGCAAAGTGATGAAGCTGCAGAGGCTGTCTGAAGAAAAAATCCAATACTTGGTTTATCAGATCCTCAAAGGGCTCAAGGTGAAGAACTCTCATTTGACCTGCTGTTGTATGCCATTTATGACCTGTGGATCCCATTGTTCTGTTGAGTAAGGCCCACATATGCATCTTCTATTACAGTATATTCATTCTGCTGGTATCATTCACAGGGTAAGTTTACCTTTATTGTATCAACTTCCACCATGTGTGTAATCTATTCAAAACCAGGTGGCTTTTTATGAGCTAACTTGCAGTTAATTTATCGCTCTCTTGTTTACTTTGTGTAATGACGCTGACTGCTCATGTGAACTTTTCAGGACCTTAAACCAGGAAATCTTGCCATTAACCAAGACTGTGAGCTCAAGGTACATTCACGCACCCAAACACATGTAACAACGGTTTAAAAAAAGTAAATACAATGTTATCATATTCGATTTTCTTTCTTTACTGTAAGGCAAAGAGTCGTATTTGGTTGAATAGGAATGGAGACCACAGGCCTCACTGATAAGACAGTAAATGGGACACAGCCAATTAGCAGGGAATGGTAACAAAAACAATGACAACATGTAATGCTGCACAGTGACTTTACGGCTGGCAGTCGACTTCACTGTCAGGATATCTTGATTCAAATTTCTGATGGAACATCTTGGTGTGGAGTTAGCTTGTTCGCCCCAAGTTTGCTTAGATTTACTCGGGTAAAAGAGTTGTTACGATTATCTTATTGTCAATGTTTTACATTATGTGTTCTGTTTTATTATTATTATTTTATGTTTAATGTTCTGTAAAGCGCTTTGTTCCAGGCGCAGCTGCTCTGAAAGTGCGATATCAATAAATATGTATTGTATAGTTGTCAATATCAATGGTTGTTTAATTAACCCATGATTAGCTGGTAACCAGTCCAGAGTTGGGGTAAACACTTTTTCTTTAAGTTGTCTGGGATGGTCTCCAGCACACCCACAACCCTAACAAATCTTGGCTTTTTGGTTAAAATGTGGAGATACTGCAATGCCCTTTACTTTGGAGTCACCCAGACCTCCATTAAGCGTCTCCAGCTGGTCCAGAATGCCGCTGCTCGCCTCTTGACCGGTACTCGTAAGAGGGAGCACATAACTCCTACTCTGGCATCCCTTCACTGGCTCCCCATACATTTTAGAGTTATTTTCAAGATCCTCTTATTTGTTTTCAAATCTCTAAATGACCTCGCGCCACTTTACCTCTCTGAGCTCATCTGCCCCCACACACCTGCCCGGCGCCTCAGGTCTGCGGACCAGACATTATTAGAAGGCTCAGAGGGGATCGAGCCTTTTCTGTTGCTGGTCCCTCTCTCTGGAATGACCTCCCACTGACCATTCGGCAAGCCTCCTCGCTGCCCATCTTCAAAACCCGCCTCAAAACTCACTTGTATTCTTTGGCATTTGACTCAGCATGACTTAGATTTGTTCTTGGTTTTGCTGTTCGGTGCTTTCTACCGTCTTTATTACCGATTTGCTTTACTGTTTGTTGTATATGTTAAATTGCTCCATGTACAGCACTTTGTATGCAGCAATGGCTGTTTGAAAGTGCTCTATAAATACAGTTGAGTTGAGATTTCTCAATGTTTCAATTCACACCTCATCTCAAGTTCAGCCTTAACACACGTGGAGAGATGTTTTTGCCACCCACCACCCATAAGTTCTGAAACAGCATTTATTCAGACAGGAATGTTGCACTGTGACAGCTGATAAAATGGCGAGGCAGTGAAGAAACTTTCTGTTTAACTCTCATTATCTCAATTACACATTCATGATGGCATCAATGTGATTTCATTTGTCCTTTTTTTGCCAGATCTTGGACTTTGGTTTGGCACGTCAGGCCGACAGTGAGATGACAGGCTATGTGGTGACTCGCTGGTACCGAGCCCCAGAAGTCATCTTAAGCTGGATGCACTACAGCCAGACTGGTAATAGATCCATTTGTCAAGTGCTCTCAATTTACTGACATGTTTTGACTGGATGTACTGCACATAGAGAAGGTATGTGTTCTTCTGGTGCACTCGATGCGTTTCAAGACAAGGCTGCTAAGACAGTGATTTACCACCAAAAGTTGGCAACCTCAAGTGAACGGGCTTGAACATGTGCAGATGTCAGTGACGTGGATCATTGGACAGGATTTTGCAAGTGAAGTCAGTCAGGCACCTTTTTTTCATGTTTGCATTATGAAGAACATCAACTATTGAGAAGAATGTAAGTTTTCAAAACACCTCATTTGCTTTAGTGTATGCGTGGCAATGTCATGAAGCGCGTGATGGTAGAGGACCAAAAAAAGCAGAGTCTACTGAACCAAATATAATATTAACAGAAACACTTAAAATTAAATCCAAAACACAAACAAAAGTCCTAATAACCCCCAAACTCAAACTAACAAACAAAAACATATGACAGCAAAAAACACAACAATGTGACTGCAACAATGATCCGACCAAGACTGACAGAAACCATGGAAATAAATATGAGCAAACTGGCGAGACAACAAGGACCACGTGGACAAGAACCGGTGGAGACAAAAAAGGCACATGGAGGTCACAAAACCGAATGTCATCTAAACAAAAATCATGACAGGCAATAAGTTGATCCAGCATTTCTTTCCCTGCCATTTCACTGCACTTCAAAAGAGTGTACATACTTGTTTTTTAAGACTCAGTTCAACAAGAGCTTGATAGATTCTGACTCTTATGTTGCTGAATACAATTTTAGAAACAGCTGTCAACATGATTCAGTGACTGCAAATGCCAATCACAATATTAGGCAGAAAGTAATAATTTATTTGTATTGACTGGATCGTTTGAAAATGTGCTTTATTGGTTCTCATTCGAGTGTTGATGAAAATAATTAGTGCCATTGCTGATATGATGATGATCAGGGAACTCATATTATGAAATGTGTCAAGCAAAAACAGTCATGACTGAATTTTCCGTAAAAATGTATGTAATGTTTATTTTTATAATTTCCTTTTGGTACTGTGAGTCGGACTGGCCGCGTTTGTGAGTGAATCGCATGTACTGTCACTTATATTCCACGAGGGGGCACTCACGCAACATTCAACTTGATCCCATTGAAGCAAAGCGTTGAAGTTTGTATTTACGGTCTGTCTTGTGCTTCTTCCACAGTGGATATTTGGTCAGTTGGCTGCATCATGGCAGAAATGCTACAAGGGAAGCCTCTTTTTAAAGGGAATGACCGTATCCTTTAATTTTGGGCATTCTGTTCCCCTGTTTGTCAGCAACTATCGTGTCTTGTTAATTGATCCCTTAACCCCAAATTTGTCAGACCTTGATCAGCTGACGGAGATCATGAAGATCACAGGAACGCCATCTCAGGAATTTATAGCAAAACTACAATCGGATGATGTGAGTTTAAATCACACAACAGCAAACAAATGCAAACTTGATCCATCGATCAAGTTTGCTTTCTCATGAAGGCCACGTTTATCCTGCCTGGAAGAAATCAAAACCTGGATGTCACAAAATTTCTTGAATTTCAATGAAAAGAAGACAGAGGTGATACTGTTTGGTCCCAGTGACCCTTGTACATCCCATGCTGTAGATTTGTGCCCCCTGTCTCCTTATCTTAAGTCAACAGTCTCAAACCTTCACTGGCTCCCTATACATTTTAGAGTTCTTTTCAAGATCCTATTATTTGTTTTCATATCTTTAAATGACCTCACGCCACCTTATCAGATTTGATCTTAGTTTTACTGTTTGGTGCCTTCTACCATCTTTGTTACTGATGTATTGCTTTATTGTTGTATGCAGCGATGGCTATTTGAAAGTGCTCTAAATACAGTTGAGTTGAGATGATTAGAATCAACTTGTATTTGATATTACACCTTACAGGTGACCCAAGAATGATTGATTAACGAATGAAATCATGAGCTGCCTATTTCTGCTGACAATCGAATTTTACATTCATTGTGAGTCCATTTTTACTTTTCTTTGAATTAAAATGTAAATGTTCCATTTTCAGGCCAAATGCTACGTTAAAGGTCTTCAAAAAGTAGAAAAGAAAGACCTTCATAAAGTGTTCTCCAAAGCCAATCCCCAAGGTAAGACATGTCTACTTTCTAGTCAGATGCAGAATTTTCCTCACCTTTCATTAAACACCTTTCAATGGACCCCCCGACAACCCTGAATTGATTTCCCGTCCCACCTCAATTCTTCAGCTGTGTCTGTGCTGGAACGCATGTTGTTGCTGGATCCGGAAAGCAGGGCAACAGCGGCGGACGCCCTCTTGCTGCCGTACTTCACAGAGTTTCGGGAACCTGAGGAGGAGACGGAAGCTCAGCCGTACGACCACTCGCTGGATAACACAGAGCTGCCGCTGGAACAGTGGAAACGTAAGGCTGAAGGGAAGGAGAAATCAAACATGAATCAGTGCAATGACAAATATTTACTCTGGTTGTGTGTGTGTGTGTGTGTGTGTGTGTGTGTGTGTGTGTGTGTGTGTGTGTGCATTGTGTTGTTTTTCTTTAGGTCACACCTTCACAGAGATCCTAACCTTTAAGCCTGTTGTGCTAGAATCCAAGGAAACCTCTCTGTAAGACACAAAGTGCCCACATTTTATTTGTTTGTTCACTCAAAGAAATAAGAAAACTTTTCATGATTTTATCAGGGGCACTGCTGCTTTCCTTTTGACTTTCCAGCCATTGTTTGACTTATTCAAGTCTTACGTTGGTCCGGCAGCTTAAAGTCGCGCCGCTCCTCTGGTACTTCAATTTCAACTTTCAAACTTCAAGTTTGCACAGTTAACTTAAGACAATCAAATCACTGCGTTTCGCGCTTTTGCTTTGAATGCAAATGCAAAGAAATATGATTTCGGTTAGAGGTACACATAAGACTAGATCAGCACAAAGTACTGTAAATCGTTTTGTGTCTCTGTAGAACTCAGAAATGAGTTATGATGATTTGTTAAACTTAGATTGGATTCGATTCAGTCATAGTCTGGTCGAGAGTCTCTTTTTCTTTGTGATAAGATTTATTAATGTGACCAGATGCATTATCCAGCATTCCATATTGGTGACCTTTTGCCTTGTTGTTGTAATAATATTGTATTTTACATTTGTGGGAGATTTATTTGGACACATGTTCAGTCCAGTGTCCTTAATAATGACAGCTAATATCATCCCACTTTCATTTACTCATTTAAATTTTCAAATGCATTTGTGAAGTTAGTCGCGTGTTTTTAATTAGTGTGTCTTTCAGAGAATCATTACCGTATTTTAGCCAGACATGCCTGTTGTTTTGAAACAAACAGAATCTTCAAGTTTAGCAATAACAGAAGAGACATACATACTGAAGCACTATTCAGAGCTGGTTAATGCCACAGAAATACAAAGAGAGAAAGATGCTAAACAAAGTACAAAACAAAGCGAAGCGTGCCAATATGTACATGGATGGCTGGGCGGTTTTGTTAATAAAAGACATACAACAGTTGTCGACCAGGCTGCGTTGTTTTACATTTTACCATTGTTTAGAATAGAATGTGCATGTCTTCTATTGCGTTTTTTATATCACACTTTTAAACCACTGAGAGCTCACAGACAACAAGAATCCTCTATTAATAATTCATAACGGCGTAGAATTGCTCTGTTTCAATCATAACTGGCCAATAGGCCAATGAAAACAGTGAACGACAAACTAGGAACTGACAGCGCTGTGAGAGCGGTTGGGCAAAAACACACGAAGGAAATTACTCCCCACAAAAAAAAAAGAACAGCAACAAAACTGCACACCACTGGAACCTCTAATTGAAAGATGAACTAAGCACATCGAGAAAAATGGAAATCTAACTTATGGCGATGTCGGAAAGTACAACCCTCATCTCTATTCTGGCTGTTAAATACAATACAGATGAAAATGACCATGAAGACGATGTCAATAATAAAACATAATGAACTGGGCATTATGTTTGCTTTGTTCAATTCCAGCTCCGGTTTCCCTGTGTGGTGGTCGCATGTTCTCCCCGTACCTGCGTGGGTTTTCTCCGGGTACTCCGGTTATCTCCCACATTCCAAAAACATGCATGGCAGGCTGATTGAACACTCCAAATTGTCCCTAGGTGTGAGTGTGAGCGTGGATGGTGGTTCATCTGTGTGAGCCCTGCAATTGGCTGGCAACTGGTTCAGGGTCTCCCCGCCTACTGCCTGAAGACAACTGGGATAGGCTCCAGCACCCCCACCCTGCAACCCTTGTGAGGATAAGCGAAGGGGAACATGGATGGATAATAATAATGATGATGAATAAAGAATAATCGAGTGGCATCGTGGATGATTGGTAAGCACGTTCACCTCACAGTGCAGAGGTCTTGGATTTGAATCCGTGCTCCGGCCTTCCTGTGTGGAGTTTGCATGTTCTCCCCGTGCCTGCGTGGGTTTTCTTCAAGTACTTTGGTTTCCTTCCACATTTGAAAATCATGAATGGCAGGTTAATTGAACACTCTAGATCAGTGGTTCTTAACCTTGTTAGAGGTCCCGAACCCAACCAGTTCATATGCACATTCACCGAACCATTCATTAGTCAAAAATAAAAACATGTTTTTTTTTTTTTGCAAAAGCATTTATTAAAAACAGAAAAAAGTAAACACAATTAGTAGAAGTATAAAGTACATGTTTTTTAATTGTGCACAAAATGAACCAGCCAGTGATGGCCAAGCGGGCATGTCATAACTACCAGTAATTGACATGTTGAGTCCGGTGGTCTTCACCTCCATGGCAGAGGCTCTGTCGAACCTCTGAGAATGATTCACCGAACCCCTGGGGTTCGATCAAACGCAGGTTAAGAACCACTGCTCTAGATTGTCCCGAGGTGTGACTGTGAGTGTGAATGGTTGTTCATCGATGTATGGCCTGCAAATGTCTGGCAGCCATTTCAGGGTGTCCCCCGCCTACTGCCCGAAGACGGCTGGGATAGGCTCCAGCACCCCCCACAACCCTTGTGAGGATAAAGCGGTTCCCAGAATGGATGGATGGATAAACTGGTCGGTGTTTTGTAGCCTGAAACAGATTTATGTGAAAAGCATGTGAACATTTGGAGATCTGTGGAACAGTCAACAAACCATTTTGAACACTGCTTTATGTGAACAATGCTTGATAGTACATACTTAGTAAGTACTAAAAGGGATTTGAAGAGTTGAACAACAACCAAAACACTTTTGAACTTGGTCACACTGAGAGTGTCACAACTAACCCTTGTTTACAACCATCCCCGTTCTCCCCTATACTATTACGTTTTATTAAAAAGCTAATTTTACACTTATGACAGTAATGAATGTTAACTTGCTTCTTATAAGATTGCCTGCACAGGTAATACATGTTTTATGATCGCAAAATATTTTAGCCTGGAATGGATGAATGCAATTTCCTTTATTTCCTAAATTGACAACATTACATTTGATTTGCCGGTGCACTGCATAAACATTTTGCAAGATGTATGTGACTGTATCGAACTCTCTGTGAAATAGCGCCCAAATGCAGGGTTACAATTTTCATCCCCCTTTTTTTTTTTGTGGCTTTTTCATAATACATCTTGTACCTAGGTTATGATACTTTGCCAGGAAAAATTGCCATGAGCATATATAAGCATCAGCTGACTAAACGAGTCAAAGATGTGCCATCACTGCACTGCTCTATACAAGCTAACTTCAAAAGTGACAAATTTGTTTTCCTATTTAAGATGACTGATGACCTGAATAGCAATCATTTCTGCATTCTTTCCAAATGCTGCTCTGCCGTTCTGGTTTTGGCTTATTGCTTCACTTGCATTCTCCTCTGCTGGGTGTTGAATTTAACAAGCTTCTCTTGCATGACCTCCGGGTGCGTGACCCTCAAGGGGGTGCTTCCTTCCTGGGCCTCCAAGCCAATCTTTGTGTTGCTTGTTGTGTCTTCCCAATCGCACATGCAGTTGACAGTTCACTCAGAAGTCAGGGAGTTCTGCCGTTCCCGCTGCAGACAGAAAAAACATTCCGCGCAAGTCCTCCCTTCCAACTCACAGCAGCAGCAGCAGCACATGGACAAGCTCCCTCTTTCTGTCATGACCCTGCGGTTTATTTTCAGAACGTGTCAAATCGCATTTTTCCATTCACGGAGTTCACACGTGTATCCACATACAGATATGTATGGCATTCACATTTGGACTCAAATGGACCATCCACAGGCCGACCTGAGGAGGGAGTGGATGTGGAATTGCAGCAATGCTAAAACAACTGATATGACCCAGGTCAGCGTGAAAAAAAAAAAAGAATCTGACTTTTACATTATGTTTCTGGGTGAGGCAGGCATCGCCCTGCTAGGAGGATCAACACCATCTTTGCTATGATGCTTCATCCTTCGTATTAATCGGGTGAGCTTCATGCAGCACCACATAAGCTTGTCTCATTTGTCCATCGGAAAAAATGGCTGGCAGAATAAGCGCATTGTTTCCACACTTTGCTCATTAGTTTTAATTGGAATAAATCCAAATTACACAGTATAAATAGCGACACTGTTTATTCATCAAATCATTCGGGTTGTCATGTCCTGGCTGCTGATCAGATAAACAGAATCAAAGACTCTTGCAGTTGCATTCGATGTACATGGAAATCAGTCGGTCCTTGTTTATGTCATGGCTTTACACTGATTTATCTTTTGACACCACAGAGTATTTGTGTACATTATGTTTGCTCGCTTCCAGATGTCAGTTGGCATGCAGATGTCTGTCTTTGCGTGTAGCAATGGACATGTGACAACAGTTACTGTGTAAATGCAGACAATGCGTCTTTTGACCAGCTCAAATAACAACATCGCTGCGCAACAGATTCAAATATAATCAAAGAGCACTTGACACTCACACAAAATTCAAATTAAATATCCGAAGGAAAAATCGATCTCAAAGAGGTTCTGGCCTCCTTTTTCAACAACAGAGATGTATTGAACAGGATAACGTTGACAGGAAGCATTAGGTCGCAGCAGAGGTCCGTGTGGCTATGGCTCAATTTATCGTTAGATTACATAATCGGCTTCAAACATCCATCAAGCCTCTGTTGGTTTTTCTAGCCCAGTGTTTGTTTGTGTGCAGGCAAGCTTTGGTGGAGTGTTTTGGAGGTCAAGCAGAAGATCCACAAAAGTGACTCATGTGACCTGGGATACTGTAAGTGAGGTGTCCCCCTCCCACGCTCCTATGAGCCTGATCTTGTCAGTGCACGTGGCTTTCCTTGTGTCTGTATCCAAATCTTTGTGGAATGTCTACAGAAGCACACATGGGAGAAAATTTGACTGCTGGGGCGGGGGGGGGGGGGATCGTCGCTTGTGGGTTGTAGGAAAAGGAGGAGCATTGGGGGTGTTTGAAAATGTTCATAAAACAGGAAGGTTGAAAGAGGAGAGGGAATGGACTGAGAAGAACAGGGGCTAAAAGGAGTGCTGGCAAATTGGTGACATGATCTCATTCATTAGCCATCCAGCCATATTTGAAGATGCCTGAAAAGTATGCAGTTCAAATAGGGCATGCAGCTGATTGCGATCCATTTTTTTCCCAAGACAACACTGTCCATCTGTGATGTGTTGATATGAAGAGCTTTTTATCTTTGGACGAGAACGGCCCTCTGACACTCAGGAATAATGAGGGCCATCTGCTCAACTAATTACTGTACAGTGGTTTATATTTATCAGGGCTCAAAGTCTCCATATAAAGTAGCGCATGCACCATCACTCTGATAAACACTACAGTTTGAAGTGTTATTCTATTGTTCCCCTCAATCATCAGTTTTGTTTTGATTTTTCTTCTGGAATCTTCCTCTGCCATTGGGATTTTCATTTCCATGAGGTTGTCATGATCTCTTTTCTGATTTATCATTCCAATCCCTCACACATAATGTATACCATATGGCAGGGACCCATATTTGGTAACTATGTCACAGAAGAACCACTGGGAATTTGCAAAGCCAGTCAGCAAATATTAATGATGACAATGGGGAAATCTAGAGCGGAATATCGTTGCCTATTTAGAAAATAATCATCCCTTCATTTTCAAAATACCGCTTCCTCATCTGGTTTACGGGCTTGCTGACAACCTGAACTGGTTGTCAGTCAGTCGCTGAGCACACCTGTTCACACCTTCGGCAATTTCGAGTCTTCAGCTAATTTAAGAAGCATGTTTTTCCGATGTGGCATGAAGGCAGAGTTTCTAATCCGGATCTCTCGACTATGCGGCAGACATGCGCACAAGGACAAATAACAGGACCCACTTTTGAGAGCAGATCAGAGCTCCATCGGGAAGCTGTGTTGAACAATGTGTACAGATGAAATAGAGATAAGATGGGCATAAATGTCAGTTCAGTGTTTCGTAAACACGGTTGATCATGCCCTTGGCTGATCTGAATATGCTGGAAGAGTGTAACTGCAGTTACTTTGATAAAGTTTGTGATGCTATGTGACATTTTCCATTCTCAGTGTGACAAAGATGACAGTCCGATTCAGTATTTGATCTCTTTTAGATCCAATACAAGACCATATCAAAAAACAATCTGAGAAGTACGTCCTTACTTTGTGGCCACTGATTGTATAATGCATGTTGACTTGTACTGTCCAAAATATTATATGAATAGAAGAAAAAAAAAGTTAAATCCTAACTTGGGTCACAATTGCTGTGAAATTAAAGTCACTTCATGTTAAGAAGAATCTGCACCAAAAGTGAATGAGCACACCCCCAAAATCTCTGCAAACTTTCATTTTTTAATGTATTCCTATCAACAAACGTGCAAACAAACAACACAGACAGAGTGAAGAGATGTGAAAGTTTGAAGAAATCTGGATTTCAGATTTCTTTTTACCACTGTGTGTTTTTTCACACCTAGGGGTAAGTCTGGGTTCAGAGGTGTCAGGGTGCTGAGCTCTTGCCAGGCACGATAAATTCCACTCTTACAGTTAAGGGTATACCTCGCCTATTGCCCAAAGACAGCTGGGATCAGCCCCAGCACGACCCTTGTAAGCAGATAAGAAAATGGATGGATGGATGGATGGATGAATGGATATTTTAACGCCATTTCATTCCCACATTTATGTAAGAGAAGCGCAATACTTAAGTGGCTCCTAAGTGAACTATGAATCCCGATTGATTTTACAGTCAAGTGCCAGCAAGACCTGGTGACCTCGGAGGTGACTGTGGCGAAGGTCACAGCTTCTTGGATTTGATCCTTCACTTAGGGCGATAAAGCAGGCTAGACAAGGGCTCCCGCTGAATCATGGGAAGAACCTTGCTGCGAGGGGAGAGGTCAGCGTATATGAGGAGGCCGGTGTTTCTCTTCTTGCATCGAGGGCACACACTTCTGGGCAAGGCCAATGTGACTGGGAACAGTTAATACCCGTAAATGCCATCCAGAGGGAGGCGCAATGTTTTTCGTTGTGCAACAGCAGGCGAGACAAGAAAACTAAACAGGCGTTGGTTTTAATACCACCACCTTTTAAGCTTATATAACATGAGGTCACAATATACCAGCCAATGTTGTCCACATTGCAAAAACAATCTACAGTAAGAGCAACTGCCAGATCACACGCCACATGCTAATGAATTAGAAGAGTGCTTTTTTTTTTTTTTAAATCAGGTGAAATGTGAATTCTTTTCCAAACAACACTCCCAGACAGAGTTGGTTATATAAGTCCCAGAAAATCTTTGGATTCCCACTAGCCTGATGTGTTTGAGGTACATGATTGCTTTCAGTTGGACAGTCTTTCTGGGAGAGTGAGATAAAACAGAAATTATCCTTGCTGACTTATGGCTTGCAAATTCGCACATGTATCAGTGGTATGGCAAAGAACAGAACATGCTGTTTTTCCAGGGGGGTAGCGATGATGGTGGTGATGAGGAATGTCAGCATCTGTGTTTGGGATTTTTGTTTCCATTTTACGGCTCTTTTTTTCCAAAGATGCCAGCACATGGACCACACTTCGAACGTGTCCTTCCACGTGGCCAGCAAAACCCCTCAACTATATTAAATGGATTACCTTTAGGACAAATATCTTATCAGTTCTGTTCAATAATGGACTGGATACATTCACAGATAAGCACAAATTACTCTCTGACAGTCAACACGGTTACAGAGCAGACACATCAACATCGCTGGCAATGTCAAAAGCTATTCAAGAAATAGCACACGTTATTGATTAGACATATACAGCTGTGTGTGTGTGTGTGTGTGTGTGTGTCTCTCTCTCTCTCTCGCTCTCTCTCTCTCTCTCTCTCTCTCTCTCTCTCTATATATATATATATATATATATCCACACACACACTAGACTGGTTGACCAGGGCCTGTGAGTGCTCCTTTTATTTTATATTTATTTTTTTATGTTTTACAATGCTATAGGCAGCCATTATTTGGGGGGAGAAAATGTGACACTAGCAAATGGATTGTGTTCAATCTTACAAGTTCTACATTGAGTGTATAGACCTGGTGACTCCAACTTTCTGTTTATGAAGTGCATAATCATAACAAGCCAGACACACTAGAAATCTAGATCTCATCCTCACATGTTAATAATAAAAAGGATAGAAAATTGCTGTTTTCTTTGCGGTCGTGTTAATCTCTCTTCTAATGTTACAGCTGAAGTCACATGTTTCTTCACTTGTTTGGTCCTGCTCTGATTACACATAGCTGGGGATTGGTTTCCCCATAAATACCCCCATACAGAAGTTAAGTTTTTCTCTGGTGTGGGGGTCTATAAGGGATATAATTACACGTAACACTGTGATTACATAATTTTCTGTTTTTAGAAAACCAGAGAAAGAGGGGTGACTTAGCCTGTTTCTGAAAGAGAGGTAATTTAAGCGCTCTGTCAGTTTACTGGTAGAGACAAACATGGCATATCCTGTTGATAATGATCCCTTGGATGAAGCTGTTCCTGTACTGAGAATTGAATATTCATCAGGAGATGGTTATCAGATTGCACATAGATGTTTTACCATTTTCAAACATTATCTTTTTGAACAGTTTCATTTCATGTCCATCATCGACATACACAACCTAAACTGCCCTTACATTTGCAACATTACCAATCGTAGTCATGCTCTCACATCTCAGCAGAATTGTGCTTGCGTTTCTTTGCAAATTGAGGTGTTTTGGGGTTTTTTTGTTTTTTTTCTTGCACAAAGTTGGAGATGCTCAGAACTTAATGAAGGCAACTGTATGCGGGGCGGTCAGAAAAGTGTTTTATGTCGATGTCTTAGCTGTTTGAACAATGTTTTTATATTTCATCTTCAGCTGTTGCCAAGTGCCTCAACACTTTTAGCACAGGCACGATTGATTTATTCCAGTGAACAACAAATTAACTTGCCAGAATCATTAATAGTTTTTAAAAACAAAATGTGTTTACCAGAGCCTTCAAAGATGAAACAAACAAAACAACAAACATGTTATTGAAGTCTCCTCCGAATAACTTAACTATTTCGATGGTTTTCTTATCACACTACTGTATATACTGTACAGAGGCCCTATTGTCAATCACTCAAACCTGCAGTGATCATTTTTCATATTTGTCACTGCTACTTTGTGATAACTTCACAGGAACTACAAGTGGTCAGTACTGTATTGGGTTGATTAAAAAAAAAAAATAACAACAATGTGTTAAAAGGAAATTGAGTCATATTATGAGGGGTGTAGCTATTTCCTGGACAAAAGCAGTGACTTCCTAGACGTAACGGTTGCCCGACAATAGTCTGTGATAGGACCAGTGGACTGGTTGTAAGGAGTACTACATGGGGCCAAAATTAGACAGAGCCAAATAGTCTCTCTCTCTCTCTCTCTCTCTCTCTCTCTCTCTCTCTCTCTCTCTCTCTCTCTCTCTCTCAATAACAATTGTATTCATAACCTAAAACAACTGACATTGTATGAGACAATACAAACATTAAATCAATATGGATCAAGCATTAAAACCAATTCGAATGTATGTAAAAGAAAAATCTGAAGATTGAGATGTTGCCGAATATATGTTGTAACCAACATGTCCTTTGCCATTCAAATCCGAGCTAATCTAATCGTTGATGATCATGGCCTATAATATAGGCCCTATATGTTTCCTGAAAACTGTAAGATCACCATTAAAACGAGCGTGTTTGAACACACTCGCAGGCGCGCAGACACACGGAGGAAATCCTGCTTTGCATCTCAGTGAGTTGTACCAATAGGAACACGCGACTTCACTTTTTTTGCATGGGATGAAGGGGGACAGAAGGGGAGGAGGGTATTTTACTCCTCGTTCCCTCCTCCTCCTCCTCCTCTTCAAACCCGTGAAGATGCACAAAAAAATAAATAAATAAAAAAGAAAGCCACGACCCGCCCCCCTTTCCATTCCCATGGATCGTGTTACTGGAGGCTCCTCGACATCTGCTCCTCCTGCTAACAACAGTGCGCGCTCCCGCGTCTCGAACCCGCGCCTCCGGCACCTCCTGCCCTCTTCCCAGGACCACTGAGCTCTCTTATTTTTTTTGTGCCTGCGAGAGATCATGTGGAGCCACTGTGCATGTGCCCTCCACCTTTACCGGCTTTAGCTCTCCTCTCCGACGGAGGACGCGCCTCCCGGTCTCTCTCCATCCAGTCCCGTACGTCAAACCGAACCCGAGGTCGTTACCATCGAACGGAACACCGACTGCTGCTGGCCGGAGGTTTTGCCGATTTGCGTCCTCTGTTTTCCGTCAGAGGACAACTAAGGACGGATGCGCGCAGCGGTGGTGTCTGATGTTTGAGAAGGCTGACTATAGTGGTTTTAAATTTACATTTCTGAGAGCATGGAGTCTGTGGAGAAGGAGTGTGGGGCGCTGGGTGGATTGTTCCAGGCAATCGTCAACGACATGAAGGTAAGAGAAACATTTGAATAGACTCTGATCTTGTTGTTGCTGCACAGTTTGTGATCAGAAATAATTTTACTGCCTTTGTGTCTTTCCTTGCCCCCCTCCTCCGCTTCCCAATGTCTGCAAACAACCCTGCAGTACAAACTGGGAGATGAATCATGTTTTACTTTGTTTTATTTGCAGAATGTGCAGCAGGTTTTACCCATGTATGGTCTTCTGCAAGTACTTTTGAAAAGATGCTTCAGAGGCTATACACTTTATTTTTTTAACCCCCCCCGCCCCCCACCCCCCTCCACACACGCACAAACAAATATATATACAGTATGTGTTTTTTTCTTATTGTTATGATTTATTTCTATAGGGTTATATAGTATATTATTATAGTATATGAAAAAATACTGACAACTAGCATACTATTTTGTATTTTTATTGTTGAAAAATTATAATAAATGAATGAACACCTCATCCCTATTAAAGATCTCATACTCTCTAGTTGAGTAAACAAACAAGCCTAGCTATCATATGAACCGCAATCTTGTTTATATGTATTTCAAGGATACTTCCATCATGAATGGAGATTTTATGGATTTACAAAAGGAGTCAAAAACAATAATTATAGTAGGTAGTGGGAAAATAAAACCATCAATTATTGCAAGTGAGACAATTTTGTGCTCTAATAAAAATGTTGGAGTTGACCTTTATCCTCTTTTATCCCATCTTGTACATTATTACGAGATTAAAATCTCAGCCATGGAGGGATGCTTTTAATAATCGACCAGCCCTTTACAGAAAAAGCTACTAAGAATTGTTATATAATATGCCCTGTAGTGTAATTGATTTGACACGCATGGTGAGTTTTTTTTTTATGTTTTTTTGTTTTTTTTTTAAATCCCCAAAACTTAAGTGAACTAGTTTCTAAAGCAGCAACTATTTGCATCCCATTATGTTCGACACAAATTCAAGCATGTGTTTGTTGTGTGTTGGGGGAGGAGGTTTTCAAGTGAGAGAAGTTGAATCCGTCGTGGTCCGTGGTTGTTCACGACAAAAGATGGAAAGTGCAAACACGTTCATTAGGCCTGAGAGACAGACCTCCAGAAAGTGTTCCTGTTAGCTTGTCTTACTTGATGTTTACAAGAGCTTTTCAAGTACGTCGAGCATCAAGCAGAATTGTTATTGATCGCTCGGTGGCAGGGAACCACGTTGCCTTTGGACAAACTATTTATGGACCCTCCGTCAAGCTCCAACCAAATTAGCTCTCAACAATTGGCAGGCTCTGGTTTAGTTTCATGTATTTCCTTTTGTGTTGGGTACACACACATAGAGACAAGATCAGTAAAAAAAAAAAAAAAAGTATTGAAAAGCAGATGAATGAGGCTGAAGCCCTGAGTCAGCAGTGTCCGCGTCCACTGTCGTAGACAGAGAGCTGACCTCATTCATGCCGCCTGGCTGGTCAATACAAGCCTGCCAGACCAGCTTTGCCCCCAGGGGCTGCACAGAACTACAGTTTCCTGTGGTGATCTCAATTGTTTGCAAAAGACTGATTAATGTTACTGTCTGGTGTGTAGTGCTCCAACACAAAAACAAAGTACAAAACTTAAGTCACTGAACGCACGGGGCAAATTGTCTTGATTCTCGCTGCACTTGCTGGTTATGTAACTGCAACAGTAAAAACATATGGAAGCACATGGAGTGGAAAAAGATGGTGTGGGTGAAGAAAAGTAAAATTATTCATCAACAATGATTTGAAGCACCCGAAAAAGGGATTTCCTGTGAGGAAAAACAACTACCCGGCCACTCACTTATATGATGGAACCTTTTAGGTCGCAGCAAATCAGTTCTGAAGAGTGAGGATTGCTAGAGGTGGCTTGACTGCTATTCAGTATTTTAAAGCTTATAAAAGAACAAATTGGTTTACTATTTCATTAACTGTTGATTTCCCGCTCAGATTTGTGATTTTTCTTCATATTCTCAACATGTTGCTGCTTTTTGCAATATTGTACTAAGCAGACACCTCAGACCACTTTTCTCTTGACCTCATGAAGCTCGCTGGTGAGCTGGGATACCCCTTGGATTGGACGGCTGCCAATGTCAGGGCATTTTGGTGCAGCTTAAGATGTGCAATTTTTATTTTGTTAAAGAGGTTCCTCTGTATATCTGTACATACCAACCTGGACGGACGACATCTGTATCCTCCTCAGATGGTGGCTCTGGTTGAAAAGAGATGTGACATCCCCCCACCTCGGCCCTTTGCTTGCATCCTCTGTGCCCATCATTCTTTGTCGCCTCCTTCAGCTGTCTTGGCATCACAGCCTTCCTTCAACAGGGAGCTACGAGCTAATAAGACACCTGTTAGAAAGTCAAGTGCAGAGCGCATGATAGGATGGTGCCTTGCAAACCCTCTAACTTGGTCGCCCCTAAATCATTGGGACAACCGCAAAACAGGGCCTGAAATAAATGCTAGAGGTAGAGTGATTAAAAACAAAAGCAGTGGCCCCACCGCTGTCAAATGATGAATGATGAATGAGAGACCGGCAAACTTTATTGACGCATTGACCACTGCTTGTGCCAAGGAAAAAAGACGATTACATTTTGATTCAGCTTTTGAATAAATGGAAAGTCAAACAAAAAAAAGGGAATTATTTTAATGAAGTCATTTTTTTCCCTTTTTGCTGTTTATGTCACGATGGAGTCTATCTCCACCGCCCCAGAGTTAAAAATGGTCCAGTTTTATGCCATCCTCCATAAACCAAGAAGTATCCTGTTAACGCCTAAAACAGATGGGCAAACCCGCCACAAATGTGTTCACTTGTAATAGTTCAGCTTTGCCAGAGCTCTTGAGCTCCGAGATATCCCATTCTTGTGATCTTTAAAGGCAGAATATTTAATGCTTTTACTCTCATTAGATGTTGTGGCCTGTCAGTAAAAAGTGAATCTTTCAGTCTTAACTTCCCCCTTCGCTGTGGGGGATCCAGCCTTGAATGTGTTTCATGTTTGGCTCCTGTTCTCCTGGCTCAAGGCAATGACTGATCAACCTGGGCTAAATCCTCGACAGATTTCTTTCAAGACTTGCATGGGGGCACATAATGATAGAAGCGCTTATGTGGATCTTAAAGTGTGGAACAGCCATTTAAATAGCGGCTCAGCGCAAAATAAAAAAACAAAAATGGATGTTTGAGTTCCTTCATTGACCTGTTTCCCGCCTCAGGGTAGCAAGTCGATGACTGTTGGCACTGTTAGAACCCTATTTGAATCAATTTCAACCAATGTGAATACTGTGAACCTGAGCAGCCACAGTCACGTAACAAGTTGAAACAGATTAAATGATGTCCAAGAATATTATGTCTGACTCATTCCTTTTTCTTGTTCTGTCTCCGATTAGAGCTCTTACCCCGTGTGGGAAGACTTCAGTGCCAAGGCTACAAAACTGCATTCTCAACTCAGGTGAGGAGTAATTTTATCAGAGGCTTGACCTTACTGAATTCTTACTGAGAATACATATATTATCATATATTATCAACATGTTTTCAGGACAACAATTCTGGCAGCCGTGGCCTTTTTAGATGCTTTTCAGAAAGTGGCCGACATGGCTACCAACTCAAGAGGTAAGGCTGTTGTTTTAGAAATACAACTCAATGAAAATGTGAGTTACAACGTATACTGTGTGTACAACCATCTCAGTTTGCTGTTTCCAGTGTTACTTTGGAATTCTCATTTTGCAACAATAAAATCAGTGTTTTCAAGTTAGTTTCTTTGAAAAGTGTGTAAATATACATACATACAATATATACAGTTCTATCGAGTAATTTGTATCAATTATATATGTTAGGGCTGGGTGATAATTCAACATCAAGATGTATTGTGATCGACACGTGAATCACATCAATATAAAATGTCTTCAATAAATTGCGCGATAGAAAAAAAAATGAATCAGGAGCGATCTTGGTATCGGGCTTGTTGGAGGCAGGAGACTACGATGTGGCGTTAGATTGTACCACAATTAAAAGCATGTGCAGTAGGAGGTCATTCAAATGAATGACCAAACAATTTAGTCCGACTCTTGCAATAAAAAAAATTGGGTTTGCAACCTCTGGTATGAACTGAAACCGGCGTTTTGTTTACATGGGAACTGTTTGCATGAGTCCACGTTCGATGACAGTTAGACTTAAACAATGTGAGAATGACAATTGTTGCAGTTTAGCAGAGAAAACGGTTCAATCCCTCTTCCTGCTCATGTATCGGAGTAGGAAGATGACATAAAAAAGAGGCCAGTGACATCGTCGTCACATGTTTAACTACTTTACGAACTCTGTCAAACTCAGAAGCTCTGTGCCATATCAGTACCTAGTACACAGTAATAAAGTTGGACGCGTTTCGTTAAAAGAGGTTGGACGCAGTCTTATTTAGCTTAAAGCAGACAAAGGACTCAGCCAAAGTACTACTTCCCACTGCATGGTCACCACGCAAGTATATTAACACAAAGTGCAATGCGCATGTCCACAAAATGAAAAGGAGCACATGTACAGAGTTAAGGTGGTCTTTTCAAACGAAGACTCTCAAACTAATTTTTTTATGATCCTCATTCTGTGCTGGAAACATTTCTCTTGTGGTCACAGATTCGACTTCTTCTGCTTTGTTAGTACAACCTGCAACAGCGCATCAAGCTCCCGAGACAATTTTTCACTGCAATGATCATTTCAAAAAGGGGGGCTGGCGATTTCAAATAAAGTGCTATATGTTAAAAAACAAACAAACAAACAAAAAAAAAAACACTGTAACAAATACCAAAATTCTTACCGGAAGTGTCTAACAGGAAGTCGCAAAGATAATCGTTTCTCCATGAGAGCATGAGAGCCCTGAGGAACAAGCTGGATAGATCTGGTGTTAGCACAATCAGGCAAGTAAAACATGAATGGACGATGGTAATAATGGGCTCGCTAAAAGGAAATTGTAGTCCTAAGGCTGGATTGAGTCAATGATTCTTAATTTTTCTCACAGTTAAACACCCATCGCGAATGGTCACTTTGCATGCATGTCACGTGAGGCACAGGCCACAGAGTTGAATGTCATTTGGATTTGTATCACCCCTTTCAAACTTTCATAGCCATGTTGATTCTTCTCTCAATGCTAAACCCGTGCTTTGCTGCCACGCTGCCGACTGGGATAAACAGTGCCAGGCTGAGCTTTGAAGTCAAGAAAAATGTTCTCTCAGGAAAGTGATCAGAGATCCGCATGCCTCTTGAGCGTGGGATTGCATGATCCTGAAAGCTCCTGTTTCACTGGTAGAAAAACCTGCACTAACTTTGTACACCAGGGCCACAACTATTTATGTCTGATGCTATCAGTCTTCAAAATAGCATGTGCTCTCTGATTTATGTTTGTGACTCTTTGTCAGTGAAAACTAACACCCAGATAGACATAACAACGGATTAATGCAAGCAAATAAGCGGTGGTTGTGTCTTGTAACAGTGTTTATCAAAACGTTCAGGGCCAGTCATATTTTTCAGCTCGTTGTATCGACTGAAAAAGATTTAAAATTACATATATCTTCTTTTTCAAAGGTCACAAAACAACAAATAAATATAGAGGCACAAAGATCTTACCAAAACGGAACAGTGCTAGCTTAATTTTATATTACGCACTGTTTTCAGGGATTGAATGGGGCTCGATGGTGGCAGTCACTCAACTTCAAGTGACTCAAAAAGAAAAAAAAAGTGACAGGAACATCCATGGTGTTGTTTACATAAACATTTCCTTTATTGTGCAGTTTTTGGAATCATTTTTCTTTGCGACTGTGTGACTTCCTTTTATTGTCAGCTCTCTGTGGGCACTGTGCTGTCAGCCTTTAGTTTGTCATTCAAAATGATCGTGCCTGACAGTATGCCATGTTTTTATTGGCCCATGGGGCAGTTATGAATGAGTCCTCCGAACCAGCCAAATGTGATGTGACCACTAAGAAGAATTCAACAAATTGTGTTGAATCGGCAAGCAACTTACTCAACATTTTATTTCATGCTATCTGTACCGTTTTCTAATAAATCATAGCAGGATGAGAAATTAAAACATATTTCTTAACACTTTACTTTCTGTCCCAATAATATTTGTCACTTATCACTAATAAGTAGTGCAATAACCGTTGGCCTCATGTGACCTGCAAGTCTACAACTACAATGCTCTTAAGATATCCAAAGTTCAGGGGCAAGGCTGCTCAGAGAAGTGACTATCCAAGCTTATTGTTTCTTTGGTCCTAATGAAGTCTGCTGAGCTGCTTTGTTATCCAGCTCGCCGCAACAGCAGCACCAGCAGGCAGACTAGCCACAGGCACAGCTGATTAACACAGATTTCTTTGGAGTTGATCGTCGAGAGCAATATGTAGGTCAAAACCCCCTGCATGAGTACAGGCGAGCCTGTAAACACCCCTGGCATACGCACACATGTATTAATGAAACAGTCCATGCATGCACATAGACTTATATTTAAGGCCAACAGCTGGTAGATGGATACTTGATCTTTCACATGCTTTGAAACGCCCTGTATTAGTACTTACACACTTAGTACTCTCCACTTGCTGCCGTGTGTTTATGCATTGTCACATTGCCTTTTTGTTTCTCCGCTAACTGAGCGTATTGTGGAGACACCTTCAATTACCTAAAGTGATTCCAGCAATGCATTATTTCTGCAAAACAAAACAAGGTTTTGGGGGGGTGGTTAGACAATGGAAAGGCACGACTTCAAAGTAAACAGTAGTTGCATTAAATCGAAGAATACATCAAAATGATAGATGGAGCAGGGCGATTGAGAGATGATTGAACAGACGTATTAGTGTGTCATTCAAATGTCCACTCAATTCACTGCTCCCCCTCTCAGGGACATTTACTTTATGATTAGTACTCTCATTCTCAAGCAATCAGCTGTATGGTGAATGTGGGAAGTGACATATTATGATACTGTACTGTTGCGGTATGCTTTGGAAAGTGTGTGAAGACGAGAAATGTAGTGCGTCTACAACAACTGTCGACAGGTAAATGACATTATTGAATGCTGATGGTCCAAAGTTCAATATTGAGATGACAATATCCAATATTATCATCCATCCAATCATTCGGGTTTTTTCGACCACTTCATTCGGGTTGCACATGGGCTGAAACCTATCCCAGCCTTAACTAGCCGTCCGCCAATCGCAGGGGTCTTATGAACAAAGAACTCAATCTTACATTCACACCATCTTTAAATTTACCGAGGAAGCACCTTTTCAAATGTTGGATGAAGCCGGATTGGCATGGAGAAAATCCACACAAGTGCGGTACTCAACATGTATTCATTCGCAAAGGAGGGTCTGAAATGACAGCCAAACCCAGAAATTCTGAACTATGAGCTCGCCTCTACCCCACTCTTCTGCTCAATGGAATTCCTTTTGATAAATGTTGTATTGAATCGATTCAGGCTATTTAGAGTGCACTTACTGTCACCGATTGATTTAATGTTAATTAGTTTGCGATCCAAAGAAGAATGTGATATCAAGGGAAGTTCCACATCTCCGCTATGTCTTAATCCTCCGTGCAGCCTAAATCTGCTAAATATAACACTGAGAATCAACACAATTATTCCAAACGTTGAAGATTTAACATGGTGCAAATTAGTTGTCGATTTTGTAAGGCTAGTCTTTGAGTTGTGATCCCCTGGGAATTCTGTTAGTCCCAGCAATTTGCTTGAAGAGAGTGTGTCGACATTGACTGGAGCTGCCCTTTGTGTTAACATTTGACTAGGTTACATAATTCCAATCGTTTCGTATTAAATCATTTTTCTTCTTATTATAACGCACATTACATAATAGAAAAATAGATGGAGCCTATCCCAGCTGTCTTCGGGCAGTAGGCAGGGGACACCTTGAACCGGTTGCCAGCCAATGGCAAAGCACATTGTTTTGTTTTTGTTTTTCATGTCAGTGTTAGCACAGGTCACAACTCCCAAATGATTTTCTTCGAACTTCTACCGATTATCTGTGTTCATCAGATCCCAAACCTTGTTAGTTTTGAATAACATTTGATGCTCTGGGAGCTGAGGTTAGAGAACATACAGTAATGGGAACATGTTTATTGCCCTGCTGGTTTGTAGCTTCTTTGAGTCAATGTACATCACACAATACAAATCAGGAAACATAAACTTACATTTAAACGTAATGTTGTCTGATGCAATATTTTTTTTTAACAAATAACATCAAGCCTTATGGAAGAAGACTTAAACCTAGCGTCCGCAACCAAAACTCAAGTGGAAAATATGTCTGTATAGTTGGATGTTTGATGTTTGGAAGCTATAAATTGCTCCCTGTTGGATATTAGAACTGTAGAAGGTTTACAGGCACATCTTGGGCTTCACTTTTCAGACTTTAGAAATCCTTTTATACACAGAACTTTTGACATACTCGTTTAAATTCAAACACAAAGAAACACCCCACTCAGACACACGCACGCACGCACGCACGCACGCACGCACGCACGCACGCACGCACACACGCACACACACACACACAGACACACACACACACACACAGAATGAACACATGGTTGCCAAAAAAAGCCAAATTTCACTCCAATAACAATTTCCCTGTTCCTGTCCAAAAAGGGAGAACAGTGTATAAACATTTCATGATTTCCCTTTGTTGACTTGTGCAGCTTTTCCGACCAGCAATAACCTTA
This sequence comes from Hippocampus comes, assembly GCF_001891065.2. Classification (NCBI taxonomy): domain Eukaryota; kingdom Metazoa; phylum Chordata; class Actinopteri; order Syngnathiformes; family Syngnathidae; genus Hippocampus; species Hippocampus comes. The sequence continues at coordinate 4,151,618 of NW_017806072.1, forward strand.
TTTAGAGTGCCTCATAGTCACGGCTTACTGCGTGCGTGCGTGCGTGCGTGTGTGTGTGTGTGTGTGTGTGTGTGTGTGTGTGTGTGTGTGTGTGTTTTGATATATCAAACTGCCACGCTCTGTGTCCCGTGTTCATCGCTTCCTCTTGCCTGTGGAGTCCATTTATGGTTTATGGTCATGGCTGTGTGTGTTTTATGAAGACTCAGAAGGAAGTTAGATGGCAGGCTTTCACGTCGATGGTTCTGCGTCTTCAGACCCGTCTGAAGAACGATCACAGCTGGGTTCAATAAAAGTCCATCAACCACAGAGCTGAAAATTGTGATTAGAGAATTTTCAAGATAAAATTGGTCCATATTATAACCACCCTTCCTTGATTATAACTCTGAGGTCCACTTTAGGGGAGGTTATATTTTTAGGTTGCTCGCCCTGTCGGTTTCTGTGGTGACCATTTTTATCCCTCCATATTAAACTGATGTGTGGTGTATGTAAGACTTCCGCAGAGTGCCGCTGTCTGTGTTTGGTGTTTAACTGTTGCTATGTTTGATGGCATATGTTTTATGTACTTCACTCCCATTTTGGACATGGCTCAATTAGAGAAAGGTCAAAGGGCAGCTCGTGGAAGACTAATGTTCCATCAGGGTATGGCATACATGGTTCATCTTTTCAGCGAGCTGGGTGAGTTTTGTTAAGGTGGGGGGTTTGTGGTTGGAGTGGGATTTCCACAGCTCTTCGTATCCAGGCTCGCCATAGGCGTTTCGCTAATCCTCTTAGTCCAACTCTACAACACACAGACTCAGACTGGCCTTTCGTCCCTCCTGAGCGGCCACCCCCCAGGTTTAATGAAATTCACACACTGGGATCTTAAGGCAGACTGCTTTGCGACTTTGTGTTCTGCCTTTATTTTGTGTGCCAGACAGTGACGCCGGAGTGTCAACGGACACAAAATGTCCCTTTGGTTCATTGAAATCCAATGTTTTTACTCCTTATCCATCCCTGGTGCATATCGAGTGGAGGCATGCTAGTAGATCAGTGTGTCAGTGAAGTAATAATCTGCTTGTACGCTGTGCCTCTCTGGGCTGGCAGATGGGACGGATATCCCTACCCGCCATCTGGACAAGCTGGCACGGACGAGTTACGACCCTGGCCTCGTGTAGAGCGAGATCAGCGGATTACTGTTCTCCACACTGTGGCTATTTTTTATGGCCATGTCAAATAATGAGTGTGTGCATGTGACCAAGATTGACATCCATCAAGCTTGGCATGTCATGTTTGAAGCCTAGGATGAGGATGAGTACTGTATTGTCATGTAAGCACCACAGCTGGATAGCTATCGCCACATCCTATGTGGCTTTGACTTAGTGAAAAAAATTAAGGGGGGGGGGGGATGACCGCTCGCTAAAACGGAAGACCCTTTTCTACTGTCGTGTTTGCCAATCTAATTCAACCCCGCAGCCTGTCAAGCCTCATTTCTGAGACCCCAAGTCTAGTTTGGTTTTCCGCAGTATCGTTTGGAACAGTAAATCGTGATAAGGTAGTGGTTTGGCAGGATGGTAATAGCTCTGTTAACTAGTGTGACATCATTTTTTATTAATATCCAGAATAAGAATGTGACAAGTTAGCATATCCTGTGCTTGTCATGACGGTAATAAACAAGCCACAAATTCCTCCACAGGAAGAATGTTATGTTACTAAGGAACATCAACATTAACCCTTATCACTGTAAAGAAGTTCCATAGGTAAAATTAACTTAGTGGGCATCTTTGCTGGAGAGCAACGTGTCACAATGTTTACAAAATTGTTGTAGCATTACTATTCAGTGCGGTTATATATTAAATGCAAATTTTGACTCGCAAACTGCGATGTGAACCTGTTTTTTTTTTTTTTTTTTTTTTTTTTGAGGCTTGAAGCGACGAGTTGATGACAATAATCAAACTAATAATAGTGCATTCAATGAATTGATTTCAACTGTGATTCAGAGGGTTCACTGCACGCTGATATCACACATTCTGTATCAGCTGTGCGCAATGTGTTTGCCTGCGCATGGATCAAATTCAACAAAATTGCATTCCACTGCCTGCGACCTGGTTTCACTTAGTCTAAAGTCTAATCTACTTTCTTTCACCAAATTGTCAGGTGTGCTGGGGGCGTGGAAAAGAAAATGTACTATGTGCACCTGAAAACCCAGCGATGCTTCGCATGGTTTGCTGAATCCCCAAACACGGAATACTAAACTTGCCCTGGCACAAAAATGAAGACACGCTAGTTTTTCCTTTTTTTTTTTTTTTTTTTTTTTACACTAAGTGCACGTGTGCCTGTCTAAGAAAATATGGCCCCATATCTCAATTGCACTCTTTGAGGCTTGGCCCACAGATACGACTACATTCAGAAAGCAATGAGTGAAAAAAAAAAAAAAAAAAAAAAAGAAAGGCTGCACGGAATGGTTGAAAAAGGCTGGAACAGTTTTGCAAGAAATAGTTGAAAGCGGAGCATAATAACTGAAGAGAAAACAAATCTTTCATTCTGAGGCTGAATACCAAACTAAGCAGACAAACATGAGACTTGAGGGGAACACTTTGTTCAGAAAGATTAGCACACGAACTCTGGATGTGAGAGGGCTGGAAGGAACGACATTGAATGAGGAAAGAAAACATTAATATGCATTCTTCTACTGATTATCTACTGTGATCTAGTCAACATTTTTACAGTATGTCTGCCTCTGGATAAATGGGGGCATTTGTGGTGATGCCACCCACAACTGCCCCCACTCCCACTACCACCCTCGGTTTAATCTGTCATCAGGAGATTTTAGATCATTGTAACACTGTACTTACTTGATGAACACTAATCGCACATCAGTCTGTGCTATACTTCACACGTTTTTGCTCAAACATTGTATTAACATGATCACACGACAGCGCAAATCTGAAATACAGCATGCATGTGAGCAGTCATTGTCAGGACCTTGTGAAGAAGATCCACATTTGTTTGTATGATTTTTTTTTCTTTCAATCTTTACATCGCTCGAGAGGTATTTAGAATCAATCAGTTTACGTTTATTCATAAAGCAATAACTGTAGAAAAAGAAGAACTGTACAAAGAGATCACATTAGATAAGGAACAAAGTCAAATAAACAAGTAAACTAAAATATACAAGGACGCAGAGGAAGATAAAAATCCTGATTTAATCCCAGGTTGAAAAGCCAACGAATCAAAGTGTTTTTAAGTTAGATCAAAAAAATGCATGAATTGAAGGAGCCTCTCAAATTTGAAGTGGCAGTTTGTTATGTGAAGGACTAATATTCAAAGCTATTTGTCATCATCAGTGGAATTAAATCTGGGCCCACAGTAGTGAGGATCATAAGGAACTAATATCGATACGAACAGTAGTCCATTTGAGTGTTTTAGGGCAGTAAAACTATTCAGCTAAAATTCTTAGTTGACCTTCTTTGGATGATACATGTTTCAACTATCTCTGTAGTATCTGAAGTATGGACCAGTGGCGTGTTATCCAATTTTCCGTCGAAAAGGTTCCTGTCCCGTCGACTGTCGTTGAAGGGGCATCAAAACATTTGCTTGTATTTGGCATATATCCCATCACACGATGGATACAGATACTCCCTGTTCAACCACCCAGAATTTCACCGAATGTTTAAAAAGTTGCTAGTGGGAAGGTGGTATCAGAGGCCACAGGCGGAAGAGGTGCGACAGGCGGCACTGCTGTATGAATAGAAGATAAAGCAGCACCTGTTAGTGTTGTTTTCAGAACTCTTTGCAAATGAGCGGCTCAGCGGAAACTAGGAAGCGTAACAGAGTGGAAGGAACTATGTCAGCAAGGGTGTTAACATCTGGATTAAACTGCTTCCAGTATGCTGTTTCTTCTTTTGAATACAACTATTTAGCTTCCTCGCTGTCAGGTTAGTCTGGGCAAAAGTACTGAGACAATTTAGCAGCCATAACTTGAACAACAACCTTCAGTTTCCGGTGAATCTTATTTCTTGACGTTACTAATTGGCCACAACATCATAAATTTGGCCCTTTTCATTTTTAGTTTGACTGTGCCTAATTTGTGAAGCAGTGCTTCCCAACCGTATTTGAGCCAAGGCACATGTTATACATTACAAAAATCTCACAGCACACGTTAATTTTGCTTGTTACTGTACATTGTTGGCATGTACAGAGAAACAACGATAGAACATTTGCAATAGGTTTAAGGTTTCATTTTTTCAGACAATGGTCTTTTTTTTTGTAGAGAAGAGAAAAACTCTGACCTGACTCACTGATCAGAAGACAAGATGAATGTCATGGCGCTATAACATTTGTAATGAATAAATAATGATTTCCAGGCAAATGAAGTACATTTGGATAACTTCCCGCGATGCTCTCTCACGGCACACTAGTGTGTTGTTACACCCTGGGTGGGAATCTTTGCTGTAAAACGTAAGCCCATAAAGGCTTGCCTTGATGAGACTTGTGTGGAAGATCTTGAAAATTTTAACCCCAACCTCATCAAAGACCCGTAATGAACTAGAACAAGTTAGCATGAGCGAGCGGGACTTTTCTCAGGTCCAACGTCAGTGATCAATGGACAGAAACTCCCATAGACACACTTGAAATTGAATGGATTCCTCCTGGAGTGGAGATGCAAACAGGGAAAAAGTCAATGTATTCATTGTTTGTTAAAGATCCCTATAAAAAATACAAAAAAACATTTCCACCCCTGTGACTGACACTCAACCAGCCCAGGGTATACTCTGCCTCTTGCCCAAGGTCAGCTGTGATAGCCTTCAGCTGACCCATATGAAGAAAAGCATCATGGAAGATGGATGGACCTATTTCTGCAAAACTTTGTGCAGGCTTGGGGCATATACAATTCTATTCTGCTGTTGTTTTAGGGTGTTTCCATTGTTCAACCATGACTCCTATTATTATCTTAACTCTAAGTAAATCATTATTGAATCCAAATGATAGTGGGTAGTTTCTGGCATTTTCAGTTGTACCAATTATTTTGTTGATATAGTGTATTTGGGTACATCTGGGTTCATTCTGTGACATAAAAAGGTCTTTCGGTCTATGTTTAAATGTCTGGGGATGGAGTGTGGACAATCCCGTGTGGAAACGCGGCTCCTTAGATTTATTGCAGAGTATAGTACCACCCCCCCCCACCCCCCTTTTCAACCTCATGAAAAACACACTTAGACAAGGAGCTGAATTTATTTTTAGAAACGTTTATGTTCCTTCACAGGAGGTTCAACCTACAAAATATCCCTCCCCCATGTTCCCCCTTCTCCACATAATACTCTCCAGAACATGGTTACACCGCATTACAGCACAACTGAAGTCTGTCTGCTTCTCAGAGTGCCTCAGGTCATGACTTGGGAGGTGGAAATTGCCGTGCGTGCTCTCTGGCCCAGACAACAATAGGATGAGTGTGTTTGACTCCTCATGTGTGGACTAAAACAATCGTTGCAGAGGTGGCTTCCTCACCCTTCCAATAATGTTGCCGCTGGTAAGAGAAGACAGATGCAAGGAAGTGACGCACAAGCTGGAGACAGTAAATATAGCACATAATTGCTCCCATTCCCCTGCTAAAACAGTTATGCAGTTAATAGGAATTAATCAATAGTAAAATGTGGCAAAGACCACCCACCCCTTGTCACTCTGGCCACTCCCACATTTATGGGGAGATTTTGATACCTGTGACTTTTCTGCCATTTTCGGAGAGATGCAGAATATTAGACCCCTTCATACTTACTATGCCTCTATTTATCACAGAGATTGTACCTCACAATTCAGTCAGAGTACCAATAAATTGATCTGAATAAATTAATCAATCTGCGTTCAGTAAAGTAATTCTCATTCATACAGCCAACAACAACAAAAAAAAAACTGTATTTTTCACACCACAGCAAGGAAAAAACATGGCTGAGAAGTCATCGTTTTCCATAACACCAACAGCCACGGTTTCATGAAATAAAATGCACGTTTTTGGAATGTAGGAGAAAACCAGAATACCTGAGGAAAACCCACACAGACACTGGGTGAACATACAAACCACACAGAAAGGCCGGAGCTTGAATTCGAACCCTGGACGTCTGTACTCTGAGGCGGACGTGCTAATCAATCGTCCACCGAGCTGCCTGCACCTGTACAAGTTAACCAACAATCTCCTCTGCCTGATGACCAGCCAAAGCTAGCCAGCACCTCAGCATCAGTGTGTGCCCTCTTTCATCCGCTTCTCTCATCCCACCAGCTCGTTTCATCCTTCAGAGGCCTCTGCTGTGTGTCACCCAATTGACATTCAGCAGCAATTGAATAGGGTGACAGAAGCAAAAGGCACCAAGCTAATCGTTGGCCAGGGTGCTAATGTGAAGAATCACTGTTTTTCATAGATGATGGAAATCGCTGAGCTCAGCAACAGCTGTATAAGTGCAAATAAAAGGCAACTGGAATTTTGTGCAAGTGAACCATGGAACATGCGCCTTTGCACCTTATAAAAGCTTTTCTCTCGACAAAGGTAAAGAACAAGGGAGCAAGTGGCCGACTCACACTGCAATACAGAGCTTGAAATACTGGTTGCAATTCGTAGTCTGATTCTCGCTGCAAATCAGTAGTCCAATGAAACCTGAGAGAGAGATAGTTCACCAAAGCTCCCATATTGAAGACATCAGGAATAAGGCGCTGTAGCTCCTGGCTCCTTGGTAGGGGAGCTCGCGATATAGCAGGCCTATTAAAGGACTCCCCTTTCCCAGAGGAATTAGGGAAGATAATCAGAACCAGAGCTCACTGAATGTTTAGACCACACTTCGCTGGACCTCTTTACTGGAGCTTTGCAATTTTCCCACCACGGGCTTCACCCTACTGTCGGCAATATCAAGCTCTTTTAATCAGGCACAGGAAAGCCGATGGAAATTTGGATTTTGAACCATCGACCAATGTATGGTTCAAATGAACTGCTGCGTCACTATACCGGATGTTGGCTGTGCTAAGATAATGACGGAGTTGCAAAACATGGCCCCCCGCCTTACCCCACTCTAGCCTGTGTTTGACTTTGTCCGTTCACATGTGTGTTTGCTAAGGGGTTGGCCTTGCTTCCTGTTGCACCACAGGGGGCAAGATCCGCAAAATAATAACTTTCCCAGCTCCTCTGTATAAGTGAAGTTTTAATGCCAAGAAAGCCAAGCAAGAGACAGCGGACCGACCGGCTTTTAGTTTTGACTGAACAAAATTCTCAAGTTCTCTTCTCTTCCTTGCTTGTGTGTGTTTGTCACGTGCGAGGGATCTGTCGGAGTGATTCATACTGTCCCACTCCATCCGGTGGGGGCCAGAGGCCAGAAGGGCTGTCGGATAGGGCCAGGAATCCTCTGGACCTCGCCAGGATGTAGCTGTCAGTTGATCCTCCTCAGAGAGGCAAAGGAAGAGAGGAGATGGGTTGAAGAGAATATGGAGAGGGGGTGGTGGGGAGTGAAATGTGCTGGTGTGGGTGAGACATGTAGCTGGGGGTGCCTGGCGGTGACTTTGCAACGGTCTGTTATAGAGATGAGTCTACATTTGCTTTGCTCTCTCGCGCCGTGTGATGAGCTATTTCACAGCTGCGCATGCTGTGTAATGTTAGCGAGAGATGCGTGACCTGGGTCCACGGGCCTTGCGTGCATGTGCATCCATGACACGGCATGCTTTCCTTCAAGTAAATTTCCTTATTACACAATAAGGTCATATTGTCCATCAGCTTTCTCAAAGATTCTGCTATTGTTTTGCTTCCCTTTTTACAATATTCAAAACCGGTCTCATTGAGATGCAGTAAAGTGGTGACACCTACAATCAAACTGAACATTAACTTACACAGTATGTATATGTATATCATTGTAAAGGCACATTTGAAAAAAGTGTATCAGGCAACACAATTATTGTATCTTAGTGAGGGGGATGTAGGTCCCATACATTAACACAAACATCATTTTGGTGTTTAATGCCTGATGCAGCTGTATGACCTTTGAACTCCAGCAGTCATGCGACATAAATGTTTCAGTCAATGACCAAATACACTGAAGCGGAATCCAGATCATCTTTGGACTGCAAAGGTTGACTATGTGGTGGTCTTTGTCTCCCAGTAACACCGTTTTATGATATCAGAAGAGAGCACAGATCTAGTGGACAGCAATCTAGAGCACAACGTGATTTTTTTCGAGTTTACAGCCCATTCTTGCGAGAAGCTTTCGAGTCAGTTTCTGTTTCTCCAGCCTGCATGAATGGTGTTTAGGAAACAGAGAGAACAGGAAAGGCAGAGCAACCAAGGAAGAATAGAGGGATATCCCCTTACGTTCCCTCCTTTTTCCTCCGGGACAGACGGGTTTGAGAACTTTGGGACGAATGAGGGGGTTTGGTTAATTGCAACACCTGTCCATACAAAGGCACGAACATCTGTATGGGGGACCTGTGCACACACAGTCAAGAACAAGCATGCCTTGGCGAGGTCTGTATGTATGGTGAGAGACTTTAAGATTAGCAATGTGTGGCCCAGATTACAAGAGGATCAATGCTTCCACGTACAGCACTCGCCTGTAAACCATCAGTGAGACGCTGGCCCGACTGAGCTTTAGGGCTTAAGTCTCCATTTAATTACACTTCAGCAGAGAGGAAAAGTACAGTACGTAATTTTCACAAGCTGTTATTTACACTGTGGTGCGGATCACATCTGCAATCTTGGTATGTCAGGGGACAACGTATATTTCATCAGGAAGGCCATTTAGCTTTTCTTTGCCGACAGTGTCATATTTGCTTTCACCACATAAATGTGACATTTATGGTCTCTGGTTTTACACTTGCAACCTTGTGGTTTCAAGAGAAAGCCATCTTGTGAAGAGAAAACAGCCCTGACTTACATTATATCGCAGCTTTTTCCTCATGTGTCATACTGTATAACGTTTGTCAAATGATGAAGACCAATCTGCTATTTGTTATTGCCGTTTTTTTCACTTGTAACAACATTCTGTAAGAACCCCAAGGCTAAATACATTCTGCGTGGGAGGCGGCAGTGTCACAAAGAAATCCAAAGAAAACGTGCAGTTTTGTAAATCTGTATTGTGGGATTTAAGATGCATCTTTCCATTTTTTGTAAACTATGTTTTTTCTTTTTCTTCTGAAGGTGCCACCAGGGATATTGGCTCTGCTTTGACTAGGATGTGCATGCGACACCGCAGCATTGAGGCCAAATTGCGCCACTTTACTAAGTACGTGTCATGTGAATGTTGTTTGTCTCCCCTCACCTTGAGTGGGGATTTGTGCTCCTAGGTTCCATTCCATCTCATTTGGCCTTCATCTCTCCCTAGAGTGTTTCCTGCTAGACAGTTAAAACAATTTACAACACGTCCTTCAATTTCTGAGTGTCATCCTATCACTTTAGTGCTCTAATGGAAGGCCTGGTTACACCACTCCAGGACAGAATAGAGGAATGGAAGAAGACTGCCAATCAGCTGGACAAGGACCATGCCAAAGGTGACTGACATGGAAATTATAGCTGAAGATTTTTTTTCTGACTAAAATAAGTAATAGATTAAACATTCGGAAATGATGACAGTGTGAGATTCTTCTACTCAACAGAATACAAGCGCTCTCGCCAAGAAATCAAACGAAAGTCATTAGATACCCTCAAACTTCAGAAAAAGGCAAGAAAAGGTGAGAATCCCTTGAGCTGAGCTTGACTGCCGGCCCATGTGAATGAATTGAGTCGAACTAGCGCCATCTTGAGTTAGATGCACGTGTTACAACAGCAAGCAATCTGATGGGGGGACTGACAAATTTCCAGTCGGCTTCCAAGCTTTGCACTTCTTTTCAGCTACTACTCTGTATTGGAAAAAAAAAAAAACATCTTCAATTAAAAATTGTAAAATAACTCATTTGTACCACTCTTCCTGCATCATTGGTACAATTTTTTTTAAACATAATGTGTCCTGATTTCACACTGGCTAACATTGCTTGTTTTTCTCTCCAACCCGCCCCCTGCTTTATCCCCATGCCCCAATCCCTTTCTTTCTGGCTATACCCCATACTTTAGAGCTTCTCGGTATGTCTGCTGATCTTAGTTTACAACCGGTGCATGTGGTAGTTCTTCAAGGCATCACATCCATTATCACACTGTCAGTCAGACAACATGTGTAACATTTATGTTAAGCACAAACTTCATTGCCTCGTTGCCTACAATTGATATATGCTCACTGGGAAAGTTCAATAAGACATCCATCCATCCATTCTCCGGACTCCAAGGTCGCGAGTGTGCGGGAGCCTATTTCGACTGACTTTGGGCGAGAGGTGGGGTACACATTCTGAAATAGTCACCAGTCAATCACAGTACTTGAGAAATGTCCTCAAAGTATTTGTCCACGTTGTCCATTCATGGTTAGTGTTGCTTATTAAATGATGGCCATCGGGCCAAAAATGAAACATCCCTGTCTAGGCTGCTCATTTCAATTTGGCCAAGACAATCTGCCAACAATCGTATCAAGAGACAAAAAAAAAAAAAAAAAAAAATCCGAACAAAAATAAAACAGAACATACCCCAAACGCAGAATCTATATCCCAAACTGTACAGCTATTAAAGGTTTAATGATGCCATTTTCTATGATTTCCTATGGGGAAGATGAATACTTAATCCCAACAAATTGGACCTCGGTTTTGCAACAAATTGTGTTTGACCTGAGAGGTTGTGTGTCAATCCATGCGATGGTATTCCCCATTAGGTACGCCTGCTCAATCTAATAAAATCTGCGCACCCTAAATCTGTCTGACAATAAACAGAGCGCGACACAAATACTTTGTAATACGGGCAATTGATGTCAAACATATTGACATTGCCATCAACGCATCACAGATAAGCCAACTATATTAGTGTGGACAACAATTTTTACAATTGCTCACGAGGTTTATATTTTGCCATATGTTTCTTAAGAAATCTGTGTTGTAAATCAAACCGCTGGCATCGTACTCGTGTACTTCACATCCTTCTTTCATTTGTCATCGCCTCTGTTCATCTATCATAGTGCCAAAGTAGAATGTACTGTGCAGCGTGCCCTTGATTAACACTTTTGTAATGGAATCCATTCGAGGGTTTTCGAGTCATCACCAGTAGCTCTGCATCAAGTCATTATCTTCGACATGCTTCATCGCCCTCCCACTGCCATGTACATGAACCCATCAAATAAATAAACAGTTTCTCATTATGTTTTCTAATCATCTTTCATTTTTGACTCTCCCTTTCTTTGCTCCACTGCTGACACTCTTATCTCTCCTCTCCATAATTTCCCATCTTGTTCTGTTCTTCATGCTCTCTTGCCTCTTTCCTCCATCTCCTCATCCTTCCTTCCTTCCTTCTTCTGTCTCCGCTTGTCTTAACCCAACACAGGGCGAGGAAACCTGCGCCCACAGCTGGACAGCGCCATGCAGGACGTCAGCGACCTGTACTTGCTCATGGAGGAGACGGAGAAGCAGGCCGTGCGCAGAGCACTTCTGGAAGAGAGAGGGCGCTATTGCGCATTCATTAACTTGCTGCAGCCTGTTGTGGTGAGGAATCTTGAGCAACGTTTAACTTTCGTGCACAAGAATGAACATTCATTCATTCATTTTAGTAACCGCTAAAACGATGTTTAATTAAATTTCTTTTGGGATGGTGTATAATAAGCTCAGTTTTTCTGTTGCAGAATGTTGAGATTGCCATGTTGGGAGAGACAACACACTTACAGGCCATTGTTGATGACCTCACGCTGCTAACAGAAGACCCACACAAACTTCCTCCAGCTAGTGAGCAGGTATCAAAAATTGAATCATTTAAATATCCAAACCAAGCTGGTCATCTGACATCATAGTGCTTGGTCTGTAGGTCCAAGTGTTGTGCTTTTACACCGACGGTGATTTTTCCAAATTACTTGTAAGGTAGACATGAATTAATTGATAAGCTAGTCGTAGGTCACAACAGACACTCACTGGCCACAATATTACTTCCGCAAACACATCGAATACAAGACCCGATACAAAACTTGATGAATAGTTCCACCTTGACAAAGTGGCAGACCTATTCATGTGACAGTATGTTCATTATTACGCTTGTAGTGTGCATTGCTGAAAAGAGTACGGATGGAATAGGCATCCTGTTCTACTTAATACAGTGTCTGTTTCCTTTTTTAAACAGAGTGAGTCAATACTGCATTCATGATTTTTTTTTCTCTCCAATTGTCAGAATCATATTGTTGTGTGTGTTGTGACAGGTAATCCGGGACCTAAAAGGTTCTGACTTTACATGGTCCTATCAAACACCTCCCTCCTCGCCCGGCAGTGTCAGCTCCAGAAAGAGCAGCATGTGCAGGTAAGTCTAAACACACACACGCATGCACATTCACACAGACATACGCGCACACATTCATAATCAACTGTAGCGCTCCCGAGCCAACCAGAACATGTTGACAATGTTGCACTTAATTCTCATTTAGCCCTTAAGAAGTGTGCAAATCAACACTTGCCATCACCACACCGCCTCAACCAGTTTTAGTATAACTGTGACACTTTGTGCCTATTAACACTGCTGCCTATATACAGCGCTCATTTGTACGTGAGTTCCTTGAATCGATCCATCCTTTGTCCCAGTGCTTAAAAAAATAGCCACAAAATGGTTCAAGTAGACCGAGTTGGAGTTACCTGCAAGGTAATAGCTTCATAACCTCAATACAAACCTTTTTTTTTTTTGTGCCATGATTCAATCAAGAATACGATACCACTTTTGTCAGATCGTTCAGATTACTTGAATGAGAAATGCTGTCTTTGTTGTTAGTTGGAAACCGTCATGGGAAAGAACGTCATCTATTGTTGCATGACTGTCCTCAATGTACAAAGCAGGTTACATAAACGTATCCTTGGACGAGTCTGATGTTGAATAACACGAGAGCCCTGACCTGGACCCCATCAAACAGCTTTGTCATGATCTAGATTGTGAACCAACATCTGTGACATTTTGTATGAACAGACAAAAATCCCCACCGAGTTTAGGGGGCAACTCCCTGATGTCAACATCAATTTTCAGTTCCAAGATTAATAATAACCTGGATTCCCGAAGCCAGGGTATTACAGGAGGAAGACAACAATCATGTGTTGAACAATATGATGAGACAGTTGGGGTTAGAAAAGAAGAAAGGAATACAAAAAACATGAATTTTCACAGCAAATTATTTTCTGGGGTTTCTGATGTTAAACATCCTGTCAACAGTCTCCTCCAGATGCCCTCGGCAGGGGCCCATCGACTAAGCAGCGTCTCCTCTCACGACTCAGGATTTGTCTCCCAGGATGCCAACACCCACTCGAAGCCTCCTTCTCCCATGCCATCTGACGTCACCAGCCAGGTAGCGGTCATTCTGCCCTTTCTCATTTGCTGTCTTGTCAATCAGTGATGAGAGCATCTTGTTTGTATTTTGAACACGAAACATCTGAGCTCTTCGACGCAATACGGATTTTTGGTGATGAATGTTGGCGTTATTTGTGCCTCAGAGAGGTATTCGCTCGCTCAGTGGTGCGAACACATTGCAGCAAGTTTCTTGTTTGAATTAACATTCTGACAGGTCCTGTAAGTCACTGGTGTTGTGGTGGAACTCTCACCTGGATTGTGGCTTGTGTGTGGGCAGCGTGGGATCGGTTCCCACTCTGTGACAGTGTGGATGTGGGTGTGAACGGTTCTTCGTCTGTTCATCGTCTAGCCCGCCTTTCACCCTAAGTCAGCTGGGATAGGCTCCAGCACACCTCGCGACCCTGTTCACGATCAGCGGTGTTGAACATGGATGGATGGATACAGGTCCTGTATTTGGGCTGTATCGGCTCTCAAAGAGGCAAATGCATCCCTTCTCCTTAAACTCATCAGCAGTCCTCTCCAACTTGTCCTCTTTGCTCTCATCTCCGACACCTTTGTCTCTCTTCCTTAATTGTCATCTCTCTCCCACTATTCCTATTCCATCTCCCTTCCCAGAAATCAACAAGCTCGGCCTCCTCTGAGGCTTCTGAAACCTGCCAGTCTGTCAGCGAGTGCAACTCCCCCACTGCGGTTAGTAGTGCATGCGAGTCGCCAATCAGCCAAGCTTGTTGATAACCCAATCACAACACTATACAGTACAGTCACTGTGAGCTCGATCTTAAAGAGGCCTCCAGGCGGCCTCAGTGCAATTGACTATTTGTGGATGGTGAGCACTCTGACTCAGACTTGTGTGTCATCCTGCAGTTTGGCTCATGCTCATCCTTCGGCACCTTCCGCCCTGCTTTCTCTCACACTGGCACCATCAGGCCTCTGTCTGTCATACTTCCTGCGTCCCCCACATTTAACCACTCCCCTGGAACCAACACCCCCTCACCCACATCAAAGGTTCCTAGCTGGAAGGTTTGTTTTCATTTGCAGTTTTACTTTTGGGTTCCCTCACTTTCAAATCGGATGCTTCTTTGCTTCTTGAGTTGCACATGTTTAGATTAACCTTGCAGTCACCTTTCTCTTGCTCATCAGGTTCAGTTTTCTCATTTTTCTTCCCTCATAAAGATATGGTAAACTGAGGTGGCTCACTCATTTAACAGACTTTAACTGGCTCAATACGCACTGTAGTCTGCCCATATCTATCTCGGCATCTAACTGATCCATGAGCCAAATCAGAAGTTTTAATCAAAAATGGAGGGATTGCACGTGTTTGGTGGGTGTCTTATTGTTGCATGTGCTGCTTCAGGATTGGGCAAAATCAAGCCAGTGCGATCCATCATTAGCCAGCACGTTGCAGCGAAGGAGAGAGTCTCTTGATAAAATAAGAGACATGGACGCTTCGCCCAGTTCGATTGGGTATTCTGGCATCCAAGGAGATGATGCACACCGAGCAAGAATTGGTCCAGGAATGATTACAGCAAAGGTAAGAAATCTTAAAAGCACACACGCATTCATTATGTGCAGACCACAATCAATAGTTAACTCTAAAATCAAAGAGTGAACAACTATAATTTAGGATCATAATAAAAGAGAAGAAGTTTGATCTTGAGTGAGGATATGTTCAGATTTGTCTGCATCCAAAGAAACGAAGTGATGAAACCCTCCATAACAACAGGAAAGAACTTGATCTAATAATATTTGACTGTTCAAACCTGTTTAGTCACGTTCTATTCAGTTCTGTTCTTTGCAATTCAATCCAAGGCAGCAATATTTCCTAATCTATAAAATCTAAAAATGAGATTAAACAAAGAAATTTTATTTTGTGTATCATTGTGTGTTATGTTGCTGTTCAATGTCCAATGCATGTCAATAAAAACAGGGCCCCAGGATGGCAAATTTAAAGATGTACAATTGTATGAATTGGGAATTTGCATGTGTTGTTCTACAGCATGGTGAGCCTCTGTCGCCAGCAGCCAGTACTCTGGCAATGGTACTGACCAGAGGCCTAAGCATGGAGCAGCAGAAAAGCAGCAGAGACTCTCTGCAGTATTCCAGTGGCTACAGCACCCAGACCAACACCCCCTCGTGTTCTGAGGACACCATCCCCTCCCAAGGTCAAACTTCACACTTGGTCACTCATACGCTACTCACAACAAAAAGTTAGAGATATTCGGCTTTCGAGTGAAATTTCAGGTTTTAGTACAACTTGCTGTTCTCTATCAAGGAGCTGAACAGCAAAATTCACAAGAGTTGTTTCGCATGATGCTTATTGGTCAACAGTACCGCACCTATGCGAGACTAGAAGAGTCACAGAAAAACAGGTGTGGATGTCTTTACAAATGTATCGGTTGATTCATGGCTCAAACACCTGTTGTAAATTTTGCTCTTCAGCTCCTTGTAAGAGATAAGCAAGGTGCGCAAAAATAAGTGAAACAAACAGTTGGACATGTACATTCAAAGACATTTCACCCCCCCCCCAAAAAAAAATGTGAGTAATGTTCTGTGTAAAACACTTGAGTTACTATCATCCCTAGGTTCTGATTATGAGTGCTACTCTCTAAATGGGGATGCTGACACTGAGGCCCAAACAGAGTTTGACAAGTCCTCCACCATCCCGCGCCACAGTAACATCGCCCAAAGCTACCGCCGCATGATTCAAACCAAAAGGCCTGCCAGCACAGCAGGCCTTCCCGCAGGGAAAAGCCTGCAAGGTGCTCCCAATGGGGTTAGCAACCCCGGAACAGTCGCCTCTGGAACAGCTACTATTCGTCGGACGCCATCCTCCAAGACTGGGGTGAGACGCACACCTTCCACATCTGGCCCAATTCCCATACGACCTCCCATTGTGCCGGTGAAAACCCCCACAGTGCCGGACTCCCCGGGTTACACCAGCCCATCCCAGCATGGTGTATGTAGTGAAGAGCTGCTATGCCCAGATGATCCGTATGCGAGTGAATACATAAAGGCTTCTCCTCAACAACACACACAAGCGTGGACTTGTGGAGGTGCAGACAGGACTTCTTACGATCTACAGGCCCAAGTTTTGGCCGCCCAGAGTGCTGAGGAGGACTCACTACTGGCCGCCAACCGCCACAGTCTGGTGGAGAAGATAGGAGAGCTGGCGGCCAGCGCTCATGCCCTCGGTGAGGCTCAGTTCCCCTTCCCTAGCTCACCATTAGGGGATTCAATTAAGTGTGCACTCCAGGGACCATCTTCTGAAGCCCAAGGAGGCGTGGACATGTTGGTTACTATACGTCGAGGCGTTAAGCTCCGCAAGACAGTCACTGATGATCGTTCAGCCCCAAGGATCCTGCGGTAAGTGTCTTGCAGAAGAAATACGGCAGCACTCACGTAATACAACAACTAATGCACAAAATAAGAAGAGTATGTAATATGTGCATGAAGATCATTTGACAGTGCGAGGAGTGACTCTTCGACGACATCCATCATTTCATGTCATGTATGTATTACGTATGTACGTATAAAGTAGCACCTATTTTTTTTTCATAATTTTGATTTGATTTGCTATTTTTGTCTGTGAGTCTTGTGACTGTTGATCTCTGCCCCCCCCCCCCGCCCCCCATTGTTCTTCATGCTTCGGTTATCACAAATCTTTACTGAAGCATGTAAAGCTCTGTGACTCTATTTCCTCTTGCTCTTATGATTAATATAAAATTCTTTTCTTCCTCCACATTGTACCCTTCAATGGAAAATGATGGTCGAAGAGCTCTGTGAGCCCATCCATGTGTCGTGTTTTCCTATCTTTACTGTACAAGCACCATTATTACTGCTATGTTTCATAAGCTGAACAGCAGCTGGGTGATTCATGTATAGTAGGAGCAATATGGCAGTGTTTTTATTGCTGTACTGTACTGTCAATATATTCTGCTATTAAACAAGCCTTTTACTGGTAACTGTGTTATTGTCTTTGACGCAAAATGCAAAATCCATAGAAAGCTTCGACAAAGAAAAAAGATCTATCTTATGGAGTTATTGCTAATATTTTTTACATTGTTTATGTTCTTAATTTTTTACCATAGTGTTGGCAGTAACATTTTACTAGTTCAATTTTTTGATTTTTATGGTCGAGGTGAAAGTCATTCAGTCTTAATACCTAAAGCTAAATTATAAATTCTGCTTATACAATGATAACAATGGCCCATTTGATTGACACTGCAAAGCCCTTTATTAAGAGGTTTGTAGGTTGTTGAGTCGAAATGCAGTACTAGTAATTTGAAATACAGTATGGAATGTGGCAAGTGACATGGTTGTAGATTGGTTAACACATCCGCCTCACAGTGTAGAGGTCGTGGATGGATGAATAATAATAGTAATAATAATAAAAATAATAATCCATCCATCCATATCCGCTTATCCTCACAAGGTGTGCTGGAGCCTATCCCAGTTGTCTTCGGGCAGGTGGCGGGGACTCCACACAGGAAGGCCGGAGTCAGAATCGAAATCTGCACCTCTGCACTATGAGGCCGACACGCTAACCAGGTGACCACCGGGTCGCCAATAATAATAATAATCATCATCATCATAATCATAAATAATAAAACATTGTTACATTAGTAATGGTACAACTGGCTATGATTTCGATACAGCTGTTCAATGGTCACACACTCAAAAAACTCAGACAGGATCTCTCCAATGAGGCCAGAATCAATCACATTTGGATACTGCAGTCTTTCAAAAATGCAGATGAGGGCGCTGTAGATCCTTGACGAGCTGGCCAAAAAGCAAGCCATGAAAGATTATTTTTTGCCAAGGCTGCTTCATTGCTCCAGGGAAGACATTTGACAGGTGTGAGAGACAGTTGATGAAAGTAAGAACAGGGGAGGAGATGTATACCTTCCTGGAATGACACCTGTGCTGTTGTCAATACAAAACTGCTGGAGTGAGACAGCATGCAGCAATCATCAGATGGCAACCAAAAAAACCACTGCACAAACCTGTTCACACAACCTGTCAAGAGGGAATACTTTCAAGAAAACAGACTAACCTACATAAAGGAGAAGCAGCACAGATTTGACCCAACCAACAACATAAAGATATGAATGAATAGACTTGTTGAATAAGCAGAAATTATTCAAATAATGAAATATCCTGTCCATGGACTGGAATGGACTGCCAGAAGGCAGCAATCTTACTGTTACTGATAACTTCGGTTGTTGTTGTTGTTTTGTTTTTTTTCCACTGAAAACACTGTTATCAGTGCTTGTTTTACCCCAAGTTCCCCGAATGGAGTAATGACAACCTCTCAAAGAACAAACTTCACTGTTTGCATCGAACCTTCACATTATATTATCGCTGTAGTGAATTTTGATGTAGAGAACTGGGATGGGTTTTACATTCATTTCATTGTTCATGGTTCTGACATCATTACACAGAGCAATCGTTGAATTTATAATCGCATTCTTACCTATGGAATATGCATATTGCACTCCTCCCAGACTTATTGTTACAACTCTATGCCACACACTGTGACATTTTAACTATAGCGACAAAAAAAAAAATTGAAAACGCCACGGAGAAATCAATGCGCACGATTCAAGTTAGGCAATCTTAGTGAGAGGCAACATAAGATGGTCGCCAGTGACTTCCCTTCTGGTGATACATTAAAAAAAAAAAAAATCCTCTCATCCCTCTGGTGGTGTCCTTCCCCCATTCAGCTCGGGTCCGCTACCAGAGGCCAGGAAGCTTGAGGGTTCTACGCAGTATCCTTGCTGTTCCGAGCACTCCACTTTTCTGGACTGAGATGTCCGATGTTGTTCCCGGGATCTGTTGCAACCATTGATCTAGTTTGGGGGTCACTGCCCCGAGTGCTCTGATCACCACAGGAACTACTGTCACCTTTACGTTCCAGGCTCTCTCCAGCTCCTATCTGAGCCCTTAGTATTTCTCTAGTTTCTTGTGTTCCTTCTTTCTGTGTGTATATATATATATATATATATATATATACACA
>NW_017806072.1:4171619-4205927 GCF_001891065.2 Hippocampus comes
GTGACCTCACAGTGGTGAGGTGCAGGGTTCGATTCCAGCTCCGGCCTTCCTGTGTGGAGTTTCCATGTTCTCCACGTGCCTGCATGGGTTTTGTCCGGGTACTCCGGTTTCTTCCTATATTCCAAAAACATGCATGGCAGGCTGATTGAACACTCTACATTGTCCCTAGGTGCGACTGTGAGCGTGGATGCTTGTTCGTCTCTGTGTGCCCTGCGATTGGCTGGCAACCGGTTCAGCGTCCAGAACCCCCCCGCAACCCTTGTGAGGATGAAGCGGATCGGAAAATTGATGGATGGATGGATATATATACGGTGTATGTATACAGAGAGAGAAAGAGAGAGAGAGAGAGAGAGAGAGAGAGAGAGAGAGAGAGAGAGAGAGAGAGAGAGTCCACGATGGTGGACTGTTCTGGACACTTTAACTTGCAGAATATCAACATCTAAAATAAATTGCAATGCCCCTCCCTCTCCAAACACGCAGGGGATCAATTTTAATGCCAGCAACACCAACTCATCCCTGACAATTCTCTGCAAAGAAATTTAAAGCTAAATGAGACGCAGACAGTTGGAACCATGGTTTAACCACAGCTAATGAGGGGTGGGAATGTGCTTGGTCGCATGTGTGAATGATTGCGATGCTGCAGGTCCACCACAACAATAGACATTTGTTCTCTCTTGACTTCAGTGTGTTTAAAATCTCCCTTTTCAATGTTATCACCTTTACCTTTGAATATAAAGCACTACATTGATGGGAAACAAAGGACCGTAAAAGAAATTTGTGGTATTTGATTTCCAGCCATTTGGACATCCTTTTAAATCAAGTGACCCTGAAAGTGTGTTTTCTCTCAACATAACACACTGCATTCATACACTCCTTTTGGACTTATTACTTTCATACCTGTTTCCTTTTTATTTTATTTACGGCGTTCAAGCAATCAAAATACAGTCCTGGTTCTATTCAACGTGCTATTTCCAAAAAGCATAAATACACGCACAACAATGAGGTGGTCTGGCTTGGATGTGGTTTTTGTGCCACATCTGACACTTTGAGAACATCTTGCTGCACTGGATGATTATTTGTGCAAGTTCATTTTGAACCAGGTTGCACACATTGCTCCATAATTCATAATGCTGCTGTTTTCGACTCGAGCACAGTTTAAATACTATGGTGGGTGGTAGAAGCCTTCGGGGGATCACAGATCAAATCTAATTAGCCGTACCTAATACATTGGAGAGATGTCTTTATATTTATCTAGCTCCTTAACTGCTTTTTGCCTGAGGATCTGATGAGAGATATCCTGAGGGACTCATATACGCAAGAACACTACAATGATCACTTCAGTGTTGCTGCTCTTGTCAGCATTTTGATGGTGCCAGAAATGACTCCTTGAAGGGGGATGCGTGGTTGACTGTTTCAAATATCCACTGTTACCTGGCTACTGAATTACTTGAAACAAGAAAATCAAAGCCGCATACTTTTACATATCATTTGACATTTCCTACCATTCTCCAGTAATCATTTATGACAATCTCACCCTGAATTTTGTGAAGGTAACTTTCTTTTCGGTGAATTGTAGGCACAACCGTCAATATGGATGGGCCACAGGGGGCCGCGCCCACCTATCAAGACGCCAGTGCCCACCCACTCAAAATTAAAATATACCGTATGTGTTTTATTTGATCATCCTCGCTATTATGTGTTCAAGAAATACTAGTGTTGAATTTTTACCTGTATCACATTAAAAAGCTAAAGAAACAATGGTGTGATTTTGTTTGATTGATGGCCAATCTAATCTGCAAAAACCTACCAATGCCTTACTAAAAATATGTGAGATTTTTGTGTGCCATTGTGTAATGGCATGACATGTCTGTACGTACATATATGTAAATAAGTATGTATCAGGTTTTTATTGAATATCACATCATATTAGCCACAAAATCAGCAAATTTTATTGGTAAAATTGAGTGACAATGGCCTAGTACAGTACAAACAAAACTAATGTTTCAGTTCAGGCTTTGAGTGTTAAATAGGCGATACATCTCCAGACAGCAAGTGAACGAGAGCTCTTTACACATGGTCCACAATTTCTTTATATTCATTGATACCACTTTTTGTGTAAAATCCTCATGAAGTACCTGTAATAATACATGGTTGTTACATAACTGGAGTCTCGACCCTTATGTCTGAATACAGGGCAGCATGTAGTTTTTTTCACTACAACTTGGACTTGAATTGTTTGTCTTAGTTTGAGTGAAGGAAATAGATTTGGTCAATTATTAATGAAGGTAGCATGAAGCTTTTTTTTATGTTTATGCGCTGCTCTCACCAGTATATTCGCCTTACGCCCCTGAGCGCTTCTTTATCTGTTAGAAAAGACGGATGATGAGGCCGCTTCATGTGTTCCATCTTAAAAGAAAAAAAAATCATTAAGGCTTTATGGTTCTTGTGTTCATGTTGGTCTTTCAACTCTGATAGCTCTCAAGTAAATCACCCCTGACTCTCTGGTCAAACCTTGTAATTGAATTAGACTTTGGCTACTGCTGAGATAAAAAAAAAAAGAAAAAAATAGATATGGTCTGATTTGCATTCATTGAATAGTTCAAAGAAAAGTTTGAGAGGAACTGATTCCACACTGATTTAGATGCTTTTCCACTATTTGAAGTTAGTATGACAGTACCGCCGAAGCCTTGTGGTTATCTCCCATCAATTGGTCCTCTGTCATATTTCACCCAGTGGTTATTGCAGTTCTTTTCATCCACAGGCCAGCGCTTGTAAAAACACCAACGGAGGTGGGATGGCTATTGTGCTGCGGTGACATTCCACACAGCTTGCTCCATGTAAAAGGCCGCAGTGATGCACCAACATGAGTTTTGTGCTCCAGCTGCTGCCTGCGATGCAGAAATATCTAGGGGCTCACTTCTGGTTATTGCCTTGAAAATAACAATTTGCTACTGATAGCGGATTCTACTAAAATTACGGTGATGGATTGCGCCTTTAAATTGATATGGAGTTTTCACCCAACCCTTTGATGAATATTCACAAAGAATACAGATGAAGTCGAACTTTGGTATGGAATCGACGTGCATACATATGCCATACAACGCTCCACAGTCAAAGCATATAAATATTGATCTGTGTGTGTGTCAAGTAGCAAGACAGGATATGTCAGACTCACAGACGGGCCTCTGTGATTTCCAATTCAACATTCCCCTCATCTGACACTTTGTGCTATGTAATATTTACACTTAGGATATATGACTTGTCATCTCGGGAACTTTCTTTTTGAGTGAGACACATTGATGCAGTGCTTTGGGCAGTTGTAATACACGAGTAAATGAACAGCAACTGTGCATCGGATGTAAACATACACTCTGAGGAAAGAAGTCTTCTGAAACACTTTTTAATCAATAGGGCTCAGTGTGAGATGTAAATCTCCTAGCAAGAGATTCTGCTTCCATTCTGCTTTATGAATTGGACGAAGGCACTGCAACCTTGCAAATCTTCACCCAAACAAATGGACAAAAACCTTCCTACAAACACACTGAAATATAATGTAGACAAATGGAACGGACTCCATATTTATTCATCTAGTTCATTATATTTCTTTTCAACCATTTTCAGTGTCTGTGGAGATGTAGCAGCCTGTCCAAATGTCTTCAGTGCTTTTACAGACTGGCTGTTAAAAGCCCAAATCAGACTGTTCGCACTTAACAGACATAAATTAACTGGTCACTGACCATTTAAGGATTCAATGTCTTTATTGTGTTTTTAGAATGTTTTGATCATTTTATAACTTCGCTATAAAGTATTACAGCATTTGGCTGAATGTCACGATCCATATACCATACCATAACCATACAAGGCTCAAAATATTTTTACTTATATTGTTTGAGGATTAGTTTTGCTAATCAGTAACTTTAGTTGAGGAGCAACTACCCACTTGAGTAGCCGTTTTCTGCATTTTAATCGCAGCTTAATTGCAGCAACCTGACGAAAGGGTTTTATAAAACAATAATAATATCACAATACAACAAATGAACAATTGCTTTCTCCTTTTTCATATTTTTTTGTTTCTTAGGTTCGCATTGTGAATACCCCTCCACGAACCGTCAGCTTATCATGATGAACGGGTTTGAAAGTCCCAATGATGCTAGGAGCTAAGTTGTCTGGGGCTTTATGGCCCTGGCAGGGTCCTGGGTGAGGGACCACACCATGGGCAGCTCAGAAACTCCTTATGATGAATACAAAAAAATGGATTGAGTTTTCCCTTGTCCAGACGTGGGTTACGGCGGGCTCCCTCTGGAGCCAGGCCTGCAGGTGGAGTTGGGTGCATACAGAACTGGGCAGCGTCTGATCCCCGGCTACAGAACGCTAGCTTGAGGGATGTGGAATTTCACCTCTCTGGCAGGGAAAGAGCCTGAGTTGGTGTGCAAGGCAGAGATGTTCTGACGTCATGCTTTTCAATGTGTTTTAAGGAGATGCAAAATGTGCATTTCGACTCACAAACTGTGATACAAAATCATTCATTTTAAACCCTGCTATATCGTAGCATACCAAACCATACTGTTGCCTGTTAGAAAACTACGGTTCACTTTCAAACTCAGCTTTTAGGAAATGTAACTGACGTCATGCACGCTGTGATCGCGAAATCGGTGATCCAGGCGCCTTCATGCTGCTCAATGGTGTTGCAATCCTTCCCCTCTCTCATTTACGTACAGCTGCCTTTGGCTTGTCCCGTTAGATGTCGCCACAGTGAATCGTTCTTTTTCATCTAAGGCTATCTTCATATTTCTCCTTAAAAGAACCAACTGCCTTTGTGTCTTCCCTTAATGCATTTATCAATCTTCTCTGAGGCGCTCTCTTGCCTGGCAGCTCCATCCTCTTCACCCTTCTATCAATATAATTGCTATCGTTCCTCTGGATTCGTCCAAATCATGACGTCTGTTCTCTCTAACTTTGTCCTCAAAACATCTAACCATGGCTGTCCCTCTGATGAACTCATTTCTAATCCCGTCCTACCTGGTCACTCCTGAAGAAAATCTCAACATCTTCATTTCAGCCACCTCCAGCACTGCTTCCCGTTCTTGCTCTTCAGTGCCACCGTCTCCAAGCCATACCTCATGGCCCAATTCATCATGATCTAAACTTTACCCTTCAGCCTTGCAGAGATTATTTTATCACATAACAGACCTGACACATCAAGCCAGACAGATATATACGAAATTTCCTCTTGGAAGGCGCTATATTGTTTATTTATGATTGTATTATTATTATTTTATGTTTCCTGTTACAGCCATGGCCGTTGTGAAAGCGCCAGATAAATAAACTTGAGTTGACTCCTTCTGTCAGCATGCAGGCACATCCTCAAAAATGTTTTCATGGCAAAATCTTATTATTATTTAAACCTGTTGTGTTTGGCTGCTTGGTCATGCAGAAGCTCTGATATGCCTTTTATGACAGAACATATTGTGGACCGGGGAAGGCAGTGCAACATCCTGTGAGCAAGTGACACAATAAGTAGCCAAGAGGACAGGGCAGGAAATTACGGGACTGTAAAGGGTAGTGAGCCAGGCGGCGCCTGGTGTGTAATGGGAGTGCCTGAACACCTGAACCCCTGGTCAGAAAGCCTGTGAGGGAAAATAAGATGGACAGTACACGAGCACAAAAATTATGAAACAAGCCATATGCAGTGTACGGAAAGCAATTACTTTGTCTGGCAAAAATAATCAGATTTTCCTGTTCTTTAATGTTACCAGTGCTTTGCACTTTTTTTTTTGTAAACCCTCCGTATACAGTCCTGTTTACTTTCGTCCAAATATTCTTGACATTTGTTCATATTGTGGATGAATCAAACTGTTGATTTGGCCTCTGTGAAAATTCTATTCCTCCTTCACTTTTTTATGCATATAGTTTCAAATAAGAACAGTGCATGAACACAAACAATAGGTTCACAAGATTTAATAGAGACTATTCTAGAGCAAGGAGCAGCGAACCAATTTAGGGCAATGTTGGAAGTCCAGACAGCTCTTTACAAGAACATATGTGTTTGCTCGACTTGCTCATCCGTGACAGTCTGAGTGATTTTTCCCTCTGTCGAGAACATTTTAATCTCAGGGCGGATTTGTGACACGAGTGCATGGCGAGGCTTTTTTTTTTTAACTACTTGTGTACTGGCAAGGAGAATGGTGCTGGTGACCATCATGCAGGGTGGGGCACGCAGAGGAGCAGCTTCCCCCCACTCACTCCAGCAGCACGCCCCCCCTCTTTGAGCCCCCTCCCCCGTTTATCCTCCTCCCCCTCCTCCCCACCGCTTGGCGCTGTCCGGCGCTGTGGGTTCTGAAAGCTGTATCTGAGCACAGCCAACAGCCTGCAGCGCTGTGGACCGTCTGCACAACGCCGTGCTGCGTGGGGCCAACACACGAACCCCTCAGCATGCAAAAGCTTTAACTTCAAGGTTTCTCCAGGAAGGATTATATTTAAATATGAGGGTGAATCTTTTTTTCTCTTCTTAATTTTCTGTCCACCCCCCTGAAGCTCTTGGAGGCAGCTTTTATATAACTTGCCACCAAGATGATTTGGGCTGTTTTCGTGTTCCTGTTTTGCCTTTTGACGCCAGCGGCTGGACACGAAACATCGCAGCGACTGCCTTTCTTTCACGGCCATATTTTTGAGAACTCACCCGCGGCTTCGAAAGTGAACGGACTGAGCATCCCGGTGAAGCGCATCAACGCGCAAAAATGGTGCCCGGTGCCGGGAATGCACCTCAAAGTATACGGCGACGGCAGCCAGGATTTCCGCGCTTTCGCCCACCACAAGCGGGGGAATATATTGTTAAAAACTTCCAGGGTCCTGGACCGGGAGCTGCGCTCAGAATACCTACTGAGAATCGCGTTGTGCTGCCACACCTGCGCGCCAGACTCTGCGCTTGTGGATGTAGCTTCGGTAAAAGTAAACGTTTTGGACACAAACGATAACGAGCCGACTTTCTGTCAACCAGAAGCCGTGCACATAACTTTAGACGACACCACTGCTATTCGAAGTGTTGTTTACAGGGTGAAAGCTGTTGATGCAGACAGTGGCAAGAACGCAGACTTGACATACACTTCACTGCCCCAAAATGGCACTTTTTATGTCGTCCCCAAGACCGGCCAAGTTTTGCTGCTCGACTCCATTCTGGGGCTCCAATCCGCAGTCGAAGTCTCTATTTTTGCTACGGATCACGGATGGCCTGCGCTGAGCAGCAAATGCGTGGTGATCACCTTTTCCCCGCGCAGGTGGCTGCAGAACGCGGGTCGAGAGAGGCCCAGGCGCGCGCCGAGAGCGTCACTTCACCCGGCGGCTTTCGTCTCCCTCAACGTGTCTGAAGATGCCAACATCGGCTCGGTCATAACGAGCCTGAGTCCCAACAGGTTCCAATCGGCCAGCTTTGATCTCATCTATCCGGATTCACAGGGCTCCCCTGTGTCCGTGGGTCGCGACAGTGGAGATATCACCATCACCAGAAGGCTGGATAGGGAGTCAGAACCCTTTGTGGAGCTCACTGTTAAGATTCAGGATAAACGAGGTATGCAAATATTGCACTATTACCAATCCCCACTTAAGATACATCATGCAGCCCGTCTCTTTCTGCTGTTTTATATGATTTCTTGTATTGATGTTGTGTGCCACACTGAATGCTCACTATGCATATCTTGATGAGTCCCTTGAAATACTTGGCATGCCCATCAGATGCACAAAGAACTGTCAAAGCAGGAAGGTTTCATTTCACAGGTGTGTCTTAAACTTTAACCTCATTGCTTCAGCTAAGCGGAATTAATGTAATCATTTTTAATAATGTAATATTTATTTGCATTACACTGAGGTCTGGCCGTTCAGGGTTTGAATCTCTTTCTGTGCCATCTTTTCAAATCAAATCAAAAGTTTACTTGTATTTGTATGGCACGTTTCATGCATTAAAAATGCAATATGAAGTGCTTTTAAGAGAGAGATAAAAGCAACCAACAAAAATACAAAATCC
This sequence comes from Hippocampus comes, assembly GCF_001891065.2. Taxonomy (NCBI): domain Eukaryota; kingdom Metazoa; phylum Chordata; class Actinopteri; order Syngnathiformes; family Syngnathidae; genus Hippocampus; species Hippocampus comes. The sequence goes on from NW_017806072.1 coordinate 4,179,637, forward strand.
ACCCAACAAATAACAGAAACCTACCACTCTGATCTCCACATGTAAGCACAAAACCCACTCATATGAGCACATTCTTTTAATCTTCTATCGCTTGCATGGGTTTTCTACGCTTGCTTCCCCCTATGAAACATGCATAATGTCTCCAAGTTGACCACAGGTGTGAATGTGAATGTGGCCGTCATTATGGCCTGTGATTGACCAGTCCAGGGTGTACTCCACGCCTAGCCCAAAGTTAGCCACAAGTGGTGTAGAACATTAAAAGGAGGCATGTCAGTTATTGTGGCTTTAGTACCATTATATCCACTTCAGAAAAACCATATTCGCCCAAACTACTTTGAATAATATGTCACTATTAACAATTAAGATGAAAATCTATGTGAAGACACAAATCATGTTAATGATGCCTCACGATAATTTTCAACAATTATTTAAGAAGCTCGTTAACACGTAAATAATATGCAACCCTCACTGCAAATGTTTCCATTTTCAAATTAGCACTTTGACAACATTTATAAGAAATCACAATGTCTTTACACCAGTAAGCTATTTTTAGAATAAGTTACTTTTGTGATCCTTCGGAGCTCAATGGTGCCCTGGGGCACCATTTGGTGACTGTGGTATGGCATTGCCAGAGGTCCCTTCGAACCACTTTTAATATACTCAAGTTGCTGAAATTAAAGTGTTTTCAGCATGAGTGTATTTAATGAGGTTGTAAAGCTGTGCATTCTCATACCTGCACACACACAAAAACACACTCAGACACACGAACACACGTACACATTCACGACACACAGCGACAGTCATTTATTGATTAAGATGACAAATTATCAATATTTATTTGGATTTATTAACAGAAATTTTATAAAATAGTTTTTTTGTTCTTACTTTTCAAAGAAGCCAAATATACTGCAGGTAAAAAAGGTGAATGAAATGAAATTCCTTCCTCCTTGTCAAAATGGTTCAGCAAGAATTTACTGAAAATAAAATAATGGCTACATTAAAACATTTTCTGAAGCTTGATTGTATAAATAAATAATACATTTGTTTTCTACATCCTTTATTTATCTACACTGAGAAAGTTTTCAAATGTTCCTTTCGAATTACTGGTGACCAGTACAGGGTGTCACTGCCTTTTGGCCAAAGTCAACTGGGATAGGCCCCAGCTTCTCCCATGACAGTAATGAGGAAAACAAACTTGTTGGATGGATGGATGGATGGATGGATGGATGGTTAGCTATTTTAGCTTCATCGGTTGCACTAATTGAAACGGGACAAACAATTTTTGTGGAGAAGTGGAAAATATATATTCAGTCTATACCACATTTGAATTCTCTCCAACCTGTGTGCATTTTCAAACTATCCAAAGTCAAAGGAATGCTTTTGCAGTGCATCATTAGATTCAGCAGATGTAAGAAACTCTGTCGCCAATCACTGTATATACAGTAGGGAAAATCCTTTTTCTTTTTATGCAGAATAAATGTGCTCACTTCAAAGGAATTCACAGTTTTGCATAATATGGTTGTTGATTGCCTGTAGTTATAGGCTCCTGATTCTAAAATAGATGACAATTATAGAGATCACTAGCGATGAAAAACAATATAAAAGTTGAAAAATATTGTGCATTTTGTTGAGTGGAATAAGTATGTACTGTGATTGTTATATATTGTTCGCAAACACAGCGATGAAGATCCTCTAGATGGTCACAAGGTTGGCACATAGTACATGAGTGATTTTGTTCACACGACCGAAACTCTCCAATTCCTTCAAGTTTCTCTGCTGCTGCCTGGAAAATGGAAGCTTCCACTGGCTCTGCAGGTTTTCTATTTCACTGTAGATCTGGAGGATGACTATTCCTTGAGCTCAATATTCTTCTTCTTGACCACCCCTTTTGTTGCCCTAGCAGTGTATTTTGGGTCATTGTCATGCTGGAGGCTCTATTCACGACACCAGAAATGAGATTTTAAAGCAATATTTTACAGCAAATGGCTCCATTCAATGGCCCCTCTATGAGCTAAGTCACTCTGTACCCTTTGCAGAAATAGACTAAAAACATGCTTCCACCTCCATGTTTGACTGTGGGGATGGTGTTATTTGGGTCATACTCAGATTTTGGCCTCCACCAAACACAGCATGTCTGATTGATGCCAAATAGCTCAACTTCGGTCTCATCTGACCACAGCTCTTTCTCCCAAGCCTTCTCTGAGTCATATGGGTGTTCACCGGCAAACTTGAGGCAGGCCTCTGCATTGCCTCTCGGAACAAGGGGGCTTTGCAGCCACTGCAAAATTCCACGCTTTTATGGCTCAGTGTGTTACCAACTGCTTTCTTGGTGACTGAGGTCGTAAGTGCCTTCAGACCATGAACAAGCTTCTTCAGTGTACTTTGAGGCTGTGCCCTCAACTTTTTCATGATCGTCCTCAATTCACAAGGCAAGCTCTTGTATGGAACTCTAAATCGAAAGCAATCAATGATCATTTTGTGTAAAGGAGGTTAGCAAGTTCCTGTTTGCTAACAAGAGTTTCTCCATCATGCTGGTGGTTTATGCCCGGAACACCTGACGAGGGAGGCGTCCAGGACACATCCTAACTAATACATGAGGCACCTCATCTGGCTCCTCTCGACATGAAGGAGCAGCGGCTTGCCTCTGTGTCCATCCTGGCTCACCCTATCTCTAAGGGAGAGCCCGGACACCGTGCAATGAAAACCCACTTTTAAATAATGCTGCAATTAGTTGTTACCTTCTCACCAAGCTTCGCAGATCGTTTTGCATTTCAATGCAGTCTTGTGCAGGTCTCTTTAAACTTGCCCATGGCCATATAAAGTAGAGATTGGATAGTAAGAAATTGAGTCCTGGGACAGGTGTGCTTCACACGACACGTTGAGATTGGGAGTATTGGTAAATTGGATTAATGTGCACAGCTGGCACATGGGCACCTGCCAATCTGTGGGAGGCAGAATTCTGGCTGAGGTGGAGTGGGACTAAATCCTACAGTAGGAGACAGAGAAGGCTCGGTCCCCCCAGGTTCTGTACTATATATCAGTTACTATGACGCTGTCCTGTCTCGCATTAGATTGCCGTGACATTTTGTGCACTTTTGGAGGAGGAGCGGGAATGCATATTTCCCCTCACTCGTGTGTAACATGTTGGTTGTGATTCAGCGTGTGACTAAACTACCATGGCAATATAATCTATAATTTTAGTGTGAATAAGGCAATTTTGTAAAATAAGGTCTTTATTGATAATCTCTCCTGCAACCCATTTTCCAGATATTTCAATGAAGTCATCCATCCATTTATTGCTTGGAGATGGATTTGATGTTGAGGAGTCTTTGGTTGACTGGGCGGCTTATGTGGTTGATTGACATGCAGTAGTTGGTGACTGTGAAGTAGTTTTGGGAGCTAATCCTTGCAGAGTGGCACACCACTGTGGCCCTCCTGCTCTCATCTACTGGCATTACCCCTCTAATCCTCCTCTCGTTCACTCTCTTGGCTGAGGGATTTGAAATCGCACTGCCACAGTCTGACAACCCCTCAAATTAGAGCTGGAAAGGTGGGGCTCACATGTTGCTCATATCGCTCTTCTTTTACATGTTGCAGCAGGTGACGTTGAGGAGAATAGAGAAAAGAAGACAAAACAAATTGTAATTGTGCTGCGCACTGCAAGAAACATTGGACCTTGTTTTCATTTGAATTGTCTGCTGCTGTTTCATTGCGCAGTGTGTGCGGGATTATAATTGCATACTTGATTGAGTCCCTTTTTTTGCATGGTGGTGTCTGGAGATTTTTTTTTTTGGGGGGGGGGGGGATGAAGAACTAGGTGGATTCCTGACAATATCTTGTCACAGATGCATAGACGAAATAAGCCGCTTTAGCCGGAGAGACACTCAAATACCTTCCTCCATTTGATCTCTTCCTCTCAGGTAACTCTCCCTTCTTGATCAAAGGCCCGACATGTCCTTTATGCTTACTACAGATTTCCACACAGAATCCTGATGGGGAGGATAGGCCTTTTCTTCCGCAATGTCTCCTCCCAAATCCTTGCTCACAGATGTATGATTGAAGCGTTCTCCCTTACCTGATTTGTATTTTGGCACTTAGATAATGTCTTTGTTATTATGGTTGAAATGTATTCATCAACAATTTCAAAACTCATTGGACAAATCCATCCATTAGCGCAGTTTATTTCATGTTTTTTTTTTTTTTTTTTTTATCTATTCTTCTCGAGCTAATGTGCCTTCCTGAGAGTTCTCTGGCACAGCTCACACTTGAGGACACAAATGTTTCCAAGCAATCAGTACCTTTGAAGGTAACACCTGAGTGACAAATCAAAATTTACACACATACCATTTTTATGTATGGATGGCATTTTGAGGTATCTGTGGAGCCAGAGGAGAAGGATACTTTCCATCCATGCATCTGCCTCTGATGACTTATGAATGTAGTTTGATTTGGTCAACTGACCGAAGAAGTTCTTTGCAACAAGGCCCGATGTGTTGCATCGTCTACTGAACTCGTGCTAGTTCAAAATGGTCGGTGCAGCTCCAAGCCACATGCTGAATGCCAAACAGGGGCGCTTCGCCATCAGTTTGAAAAATATTCAAGTCAAGTAACACTTCCTGCGTGCTGACCTTACAAATAGTCCAATATGTAAGGACCCAGGGCTCAGAAAGGAGGGAATTATTGTTGTTTCCTTTTACATTCAGTCAACATATTCCCATATAACAAATCACTCTTTTTAACATGCGCGCCTACCGTTGATGACATTCCAGTCAGACCCTATTCTTCCTTGACATTAACATTTTTATTACCCATCACCTGACTACTTTACTTATTATTGTATTTGTGTTTTTTCAACAATGCTTTCTAACACGCATGAAAATAGTGACACTGTTCTGTTTATATGCATCACTGCAAAACATTTGCTCTTCTGGATAATGTTAAGCCTGCTTCTTGTTTAAGTGGTCCAAAAAATGGCATGCAGCGTCTGTTTGCTTGTTTGGCAGGCTGTTTTGTGCTATCCCGGGCATGCCAGCGTAGCGAGGGTTTGTTGTTGAAGATACGGCTGGTGAAACAACAATTTGGAGGGCAGAAGTAGGTCTCAAGTTATGCCTGCTCGGACTATGTCTCAATAATGTTGCGGCTAACATGATTTTGGTGAATTTGAAGAGGGCACAGGCAGACCAATGGGTGGATTTTATGGATTTTATTTCATTCATATATATGACAACAGCGGGCCACACCTGCCAAATGCAAGTGACAATGCTCTGGTCACGGGCAGATTGCTGTATTCTTTTCTGCGTTGTCTCCATTCAAGATAGGAGTGTGCCACATTTAAAGGGAATTGATTCGATTGGTGATGAATGTAGGTGGCTATGTTGAAATAACCAACACCCGGTCTAACTCGCATCCATGCAGACTTCCGCCATGCACCGCGTCGCGCCAGATTTGCATTGGTCACAAAAATAGAGCCCCATGTGCATTTGGAAAAGCTGATGAGTTTGCTGTGCGTACTGTGTTCTGGGGCAGTACAGATGAGTTCGTATGGGAGGGACACATCCTCAATAACATACTTTACATTACATTCTTCATCGGCCCAATGACTCGACAGGAAAGTGATTAATCAACACACTTCGTATTCTGTTGACTTATGAAGTTAAAAGAATAATGTTAGATTTTGTCAGTTACTGTAGTTCTAAGCACATATTTTATCCAGAAAAAATATTTCCCATCTACCATCCTGCATATACTAAAAATCTGTTCCCCCAGAATGTGATAAGAATAAGAGTTTTGCCATTGATGCACTAGTTATGTAAATCCATCCATTAGCGCAGTTTATTTCATGTTTTTTTTTTTTTTTTTTTATCTATTCTTCTCGAGCTAATGTGCCTTCCTGAGAGTTCTCTGGCACAGCTCACACTTGAGGACACAAATGTTTCCAAGCAATCAGTACCTTTGAAGGTAACACCTGAGTGACAAATCAAAATTTACACACATACCATTTTTATGTATGGATGGCATTTTGAGGTATCTGTGGAGCCAGAGGAGAAGGATACTTTCCATCCATGCATCTGCCTCTGATGACTTATGAATGTAGTTTGATTTGGTCAACTGACCGAAGAAGTTCTTTGCAACAAGGCCCGATGTGTTGCATCGTCTACTGAACTCGTGCTAGTTCAAAATGGTCGGTGCAGCTCCAAGCCACATGCTGAATGCCAAACAGGGGCGCTTCGCCATCAGTTTGAAAAATATTCAAGTCAAGTAACACTTCCTGCGTGCTGACCTTACAAATAGTCCAATATGTAAGGACCCAGGGCTCAGAAAGGAGGGAATTATTGTTGTTTCCTTTTACATTCAGTCAACATATTCCCATATAACAAATCACTCTTTTTAACATGCGCGCCTACCGTTGATGACATTCCAGTCAGACCCTATTCTTCCTTGACATTAACATTTTTATTACCCATCACCTGACTACTTTACTTATTATTGTATTTGTGTTTTTTCAACAATGCTTTCTAACACGCATGAAAATAGTGACACTGTTCTGTTTATATGCATCACTGCAAAACATTTGCTCTTCTGGATAATGTTAAGCCTGCTTCTTGTTTAAGTGGTCCAAAAAATGGCATGCAGCGTCTGTTTGCTTGTTTGGCAGGCTGTTTTGTGCTATCCCGGGCATGCCAGCGTAGCGAGGGTTTGTTGTTGAAGATACGGCTGGTGAAACAACAATTTGGAGGGCAGAAGTAGGTCTCAAGTTATGCCTGCTCGGACTATGTCTCAATAATGTTGCGGCTAACATGATTTTGGTGAATTTGAAGAGGGCACAGGCAGACCAATGGGTGGATTTTATGGATTTTATTTCATTCATATATATGACAACAGCGGGCCACACCTGCCAAATGCAAGTGACAATGCTCTGGTCACGGGCAGATTGCTGTATTCTTTTCTGCGTTGTCTCCATTCAAGATAGGAGTGTGCCACATTTAAAGGGAATTGATTCGATTGGTGATGAATGTAGGTGGCTATGTTGAAATAACCAACACCCGGTCTAACTCGCATCCATGCAGACTTCCGCCATGCACCGCGTCGCGCCAGATTTGCATTGGTCACAAAAATAGAGCCCCATGTGCATTTGGAAAAGCTGATGAGTTTGCTGTGCGTACTGTGTTCTGGGGCAGTACAGATGAGTTCGTATGGGAGGGACACATCCTCAATAACATACTTTACATTACATTCTTCATCGGCCCAATGACTCGACAGGAAAGTGATTAATCAACACACTTCGTATTCTGTTGACTTATGAAGTTAAAAGAATAATGTTAGATTTTGTCAGTTACTGTAGTTCTAAGCACATATTTTATCCAGAAAAAATATTTCCCATCTACCATCCTGCATATACTAAAAATCTGTTCCCCCAGAATGTGATAAGAATAAGAGTTTTGCCATTGATGCACTAGTTATGTATCACTGACATTTGTTCAATATCTTTACCTATTAATATACTGCAGGTTTGTGTCATTATCGATCACTTACAGTGAGTACAATTGATTAAACTGGTCCGCGTGCTCCTTGAAGGTAATATATCTGAAATAAGATAAGATAATAGCTATGGTTGTCACAACAGCTGGATTCATTAAGCTGATTTTGAAATTTTGGAATTTTTTGACCGAGCGAAACACACATTTGCATTTGTCCATTTGCAATTTGTCGAGTGTCGACATCCGCTGTGAACTTGGTGGACATGTTTGCCTGCAAACTGCAACATCACTATACCACAAATCCATTGGGAGTATGATCATATCGTGCTACAGTCTCTATAATGTGAGAAAAACAGGTAAAAGCAATGGAAGTAGGCCATGACTCATGACTCACAACAACCCGGTTTAGTGCTGTTTGGTGGCAAGGGAGTGAGCACTTCTTCCACTGTAGGATTGCGCAGACCCACTGAGGGCGGCACTTCAGATTTGCTCTGGTGGGGACTCTTTTCTTTGGTCGTTCCCTCATAAAATCTTGTTATTTTCCACTAAGAAAGAATATGTTACGGTATGTTATGGTTTAGAAGCCATATTGAACCAAGGGCGCAGGAAATCTGAGAAAAAAAAAAAAAGTATGGACCCACAAAGTCTCTAATGGCTCCCGAATCTGGCAGGGTATAGTTGCGGTCAAACCACCTGATGACACAAGTCACATTGCAATTCAGGTTTCGTGGTCCCACGTAGATAACAAATATGTGTCAGTGTGTGTGTGTGTGTGTGTGTGTGTGTGTGTGTGTGTGTGTGTGTGTGTGTGTATGTGTGTGTGTGTGTGTGTGTGTTTATATTGTTTTTACAATATTATCCTGTTATCCAGATGTTTTGCGCACCCTCTCAATATATTATGTGTTTATGTTTTAGTATGATTTGAAAATTGGACAATTACGATGATCGTTTGCACAGAACATAGACCCAAAATAGCAGAGCTAACTCAAAATAGAGCCACCAAACAATTGTATTTACCCCGGGTGCATGAAAGGGAGGATTACTGCTGACCCGTTTCGTTAGAAGGGTTGTCTCTCCACTCCCTCTCTCTGTTTCACGCTCCCACCTCCTTTCTGACTGCTAGCATGCTTCATGCTTTCTTTGATCTTGTTTTCTTCTCACCCTCTCACACATTATTTGCCCCTGTGATATGAAAGGAAATGAAAACAAGACTGTCGATGGATAGAAATATCAACAACTAAAGTAATTTAAGAAAAAAACAAAATGAATCCCTTTTTTTTGGAGAGTGTAAAAAAATACTGATGTATACAAGCCTGTTGGTAGCATACAACCACTACATGACAAAGGAAATATCATTTTTTATTCACATTTACCTTTTTAATGACGCTGCAATGAATGGCAGAATAGAGCAGAGAGGAAGAGCGGTGGAATGAAGGAGACAGTAATAAGAAAAGGAGAGACAAGGAACATTCCCGGTGGCGAATGGGGACTGCAGGCTCTTCTGTGGTCTGGGTGGCGATGGTGATCGTGAGGTACTAATGGAAAGGGGAGGCGTTTGGTCCCTGTGTCCTCCTCGTGGGGTCTGGTAATGGGTGCCTTGGTGGAGCTGGCAGAGCACACAGGGAGAGAGAGAGAGAGAGAAATTGAGAGAGAGAGAGAGAGAGAGAGAGAGAGAAAAGATGCATTCAGAACCCCCATTCTGCATGACCAGGCAGCCGAAAAGGACAGGTAAAAAAAAAAAAAAAAAATGGACATGGAAATTGTGCTTTACTTGAATCTAAGTCTCTGAACTTTAGGGTGACATATTTTTCAGAAAAAAAAAAAAACCTAAGTGGGTGACCCTATTCCAAATGATACGACCACAAAGGTGACTTTAAAGGGTTTATTGTATTCCTCAAATCAAAGCAACAACAAACTATATTTAGAGCAAAGGAATATCAGCTCAAACCCATATTTTTCTTTTTCACGTAAATCTGCTCCGTATCTCTAACCATGTGTTCATTCTCTGCTGTTTTATGATACAATGTTTTATATACTGTCTTGCACTTTGCAACCGTGTCTCAAAAAGTGCTACAAATAATTCATTGTTATTAAATTATTAGTTTGTATGATGTATTTGTGTCATATTGCACTTATATTCATGCAGGTTATGATCCGGAGAGCAGACCTGCATATACTCCTCCGGCAAGGCAGCTGCATTTACATAATTTAATGATGGGGACACTCAAGGGTTTATTTTTTTACCCGTACAATTGCACATTGATGGATGCCCTGGTTCAGTTGAAATTATGTTTATACAAAAACAAACAGACCCCGAAAGAACGGTTGGACCCTCAATGTTGATGGCTCCATGAGCCATACAAATTTGAATTAAATTTTCTGAAAAAATAAAATACCTGAACACTCACAACAAAACTTCATTTCAGACTTCAGATCCTCATGTGAAATCAAACACATTATTTACCTTAATAGGACCTAACAAGAAAACAGCCACTTAAAGTGTACCCCTGGTGGCCCATTTCCAGCTATTAATGTGGAAAATTATAAAATCTGATAAATACCTGATGTTGACATTTTTGTGCCGAATCTTGTATTTACCCACATATTCCCCATGGTTCATTTTAATACATGGTGCCATGTTGCGAATGGATGTGACGTTAATTCATCGACTGGGTCAACCATTGCACACAGCAGTTGCTCTTGATTGATATGGCAGATCAATTGCCAATAGATGTAAATCTGTTTTTTCCTATTTTTTTTCTTGTTCAATGACCCTAGTAAGCTGTCGTAGAAAAGGTCGTCCCAAACTTAAAAAAAAAAAATTGACTGCCAGGCAGTCCAGATTCAGATATCAATTCATTCTTTCATTCATTTATTAATCAATGAATAAATTAATTTAAACAGAAAAGATGTAACCTGACTTGCATCACAGGCACGCTCATCTGAGTGTTACAGTTTATTGGATATATACACAGAGTCAGCAAAACAGGCTTCATCAGTGACCAATTGAAAGCTCTTCTGTCAGTATTGACTCTGGAAATTGCGAGAATGACTCCGATTCACCAGAATCTGAGCAAGTAAATGCCACGTTCAATTGGGGAGACGGACATGTAGAGACGGCTTTCAAGTCACGGATCCGCCTTTGCCTGCAATATGGCTGCACGCATTAGCTGTCATGGCATCTCAGAAAATAGGTTCCGTGAGCTATTGCAAGCTTGCTTTAATACAACCAGTGTCAACAAAAACACGTTTGGATGCAGTTTATATTAGATAATAGATATATATTTTTCTAATATTTTAAAAGTAGACCAATTAGTAGGCAAATTGGTGCTGTTGTTAAATCCAGCTTTTTTCATCTTTTGGCAGCTCGCTAAAGTAAAACCTCTTCTTTCTCATGAGAATTTTGAAACAGTAATTCATGCCTTCGTAAAATCCCGGCTGGATTACTGTAATACACTTTACTTTGGAGTCAGCCAATCCTCCATTTAGCGTCTCCAGTTGGTCCAGAATGCTGCTGCTCACCTCTTGACTGGTACTCGTAAGAGGGAGCACATAACTCCTACTCTGGCATCCAACCGACGACCACAGCTCCACTTTCAGCTCCAGACATACAAATGATCATTTCCAGCAAACAGCTTCCTGTTTCATCTCGATTTGGTCTGTCAGGATCTTTAAAGTCTTCAAAGTTCAATTATACAGGGTGTCCATAAAGTCTCTTTACCGTTTCAAAAATTTATTAAAAATGAAATTGATTCGATATTTTATTCAGATTTGTTATATTGTATTCAGCGTTTATTAAAGTTTTGTTTTTTTTACCTCTTTTAATACACTTCTACATGGGCACCATTAGTTGCACAAAGCACATCAAGACTTACTCGATTTGTTGCCATGTTCGCTGTCGCATAGCCTCATAACTTGTGGCAATGGCATTAGTCATCCTTTGCTTTAGTTAAATTTGTTGAACCTTCAACAAATTTAATTCATTTTAAATTGGTTTTGAAATGACAAAAAGTCAGTGCCTATCAATTTCTGTGTTCATTCCAGCAGAAAGAAATTGCACCAAACAGCTAACATCGACCAAACTTTGCTGAAAAGAACACAGCACAATGACCACAGAGAATAGATGTAAAGTGACAAAATGACAAGACAGAGCTATTCAGGGCATCGAAAGGCCAACATTTAACTGTTGACTGCATAGTCGCAGATCGTGACCTCAAGACAGAGAAAGGTTACGCAAGGCAAAGGTGGACCCACCTGGGGGAATGAGAAATGCATGGAAGGTTTTAAAGCGAAAAGGAGAGTGAATGTGAATTCTGGAGAAGGCGATAAGGAAAGGGCAGCCCGATTAGTCGGGGAGCAGGTGTATGGGACTGATGTGAGATCAGCTCGGTGAAACATAATCTTAAATTGCTCAGAGGGCAGAAGAGACAAACTACTGTGGTGGCGGGGAGGGATAGGGTGTGCATGTACAGAGCAGATGAGGGTAGGATAACACCGTTTTGTATCGCAGGCAAAGGGCATGTGTGCTACTCTATATAATTTGTCTCAATCGTCATGTTGTGGGCATGTTGAGAGGAATACGTTCATGCCCTTTGGAAAAGTGTGAGGGACCATTCACTAAGATGTCATGTTAGCAGGAATTTTTAACACACTGTCCCTTTCAGTGAAATCCGGTCCACTCTGCGATGCTGGTCAACTGCCGATTTACTGTCAAAGGATTACAAAAGATTTCCTCTGAGAATAATAATAGAGCAATCAAGAAAACCGTTGCCACCATATAACTTTTATTCACTTTTTTTTCACCTTCCGAACCGCTTGATCCTCACTAGGGTCGCGGGGGGTGCTGGAGCCTATCCCAGCTGTCTTCGGGCAGTAGGCGGGGGACACCCTGAATCAGTTGCCAGCCAATCGCAGTTTATTCACTTTTTAATAACCTTTAAAAAAAAAAAAAGACGAGTAAGATATCAGCAAGTTAGAAACAATAAAACACGACATAAACCTTTTAACTGCAATGATGAATGAGGAAGTGTAGTACACCTTGCGTTGCAGATATCAACAAGTTACAGTCTTTGATCTGCACGGCACTGACAGTGGTACTTTTTTTACAAGCTTGAAGGCAGTCGAGATTTGAGGTTTCATAGTATTGCATTTTCAAGTGTTCACAGCTCACCCATCTGGAACAAGAAGAATTTTCTTCTTCTAATTTACAATTCAGAGACAAGTAGCATTGTTATCACACAAAATTGCAATGTACTCAGTATTTTTTTGCAAGGTACAATTAGTGTGAGTACTTGATGCTTTTGACACCCCCACAACAACAGAAACTGAACACCTGCCTACGAAATTAGCATGACATGGTCGGGATACCGGAGTGGCATATCAGAGTGGTTAATCTGTCAAAGCAAAATAGGATAAGAAAGAAAAAAATGTTCGTGCATGCGGATGTCAAAGCAGGGTCAGTTGGCTAATGCTGCAGATGTTGAATGAGCGAGTATGTCTGCCACTGTTTGCTTGAGCAATGCACATCTCATTACTGCAGGGACCTCAGCATGAGCCCCAAATAATCAATTACACGTCTCTGTGTGTGCGTGAGATACTCGAGGAGAGGTGAGTGGGCATACAATACGCCAGCTGAGGACACCCATGGCTACATGCAAGTCTACATTATTGATGCCCATTATCACACACGTTGTCTGCTACAGGAAAAGCAAGGAGGCAGGTGCTCTCCTGCGGAATTCTTGCCGACCTCCTATCAGCGCTCAATGCATTTTTGCAAACTGTTTTGGACCTGCGTGACAAATGAGCACAACACGCTCATTTTCTATTAAGTTCTTCCTACATGGCGAAATGTCATTCTATTAATTTGAACATATGTTGGGGTTAAAGGGAGACAGTGATTGAGCCGATTCCTTAATTGTGACCCAATGTCCCTATATCTTGCATCCTTAGTTTCCCAATTGGAAAGATATGTAAACAACAAAACAATGAAGTTCATTTCACCGACAGAATGTCCCCTCGACACCCTTTGTTTATTCTTTTCATATATAACTTTTCTTTTGCTTTACCTTTGCTCGCTGGACGGCATTTCGGTGGCATTTCCCAGTGGAGCCGCATTGATTTTGCGGTATTGATTAAAGTGGGAGCTGTTTTGCCTCCACTCACAAAACAACATTTTAAACAACAATTTGTATGTCACAGAACGGGCTGTGACAGACTGTTGCTGTCACTTCACAAAGTCTGATCGAGGTGCGCATGAGTCCGTGAGCCGAGAGGACCATCCTTAAGCACCCCAATGAATCAACCACTCTGCCCAGCCTTTTAGCCAGAAAGCACTGATGGCAAATTGAAGCTTGTGTCAGTATATGTTGTGCTTATTTATCTATTTGGTGTTGTATTTCGCAACCTTTCCTACCCCAAGGTCCAATTAACTGAGCTTGAGAGTGGTTGGTGCTCTGTTCTCAGGGGGCCAGAGGCCGGGTGTTGAAACCCAGAGACTCAGACATTTTGAAAGGTTTTCCTTTTGAACTTTGACCAAGGATGTTCTTAACGCAGTAACATTTGACATGCTCTAAATGTTGCCGAAGAGGAAAGTACAGAAAGTGCAGGAATAGCCAAAGTGCCCTAATTGCGTGATATTAAATTGCTCCACAGTGACGCAGCTTTTGTTGAACAGATAAAACTGCCTTTGCAGAGAGAGGATCAAGACTCTTACTAAAGTCTACTGACTGATAATCAGACACACAATAAAGAAAGCAAAAAGGATTGTGTTTGAAGATGACGTCCATCTCTCGGCCCAGCAATTTAATCCATTTTGGGTTAGAGAAACACTGCCTGCTGCTCCCTCGCAGCCAGATGACTGCTGATTAGAGCAGCGCATGTGTTCGAAGCAGACATAATGTAGGCCCTCTCAGAGCTGATGAACAACATCTAGAGGACAGCATGTTCTTCATCATTCGGATACTTGTTAAAAGCAGTTTGACTACATATAAGTGAGCAGTGGAATACACAATGTGATGTGTTGAAATAAAAGGTGGTCAAAGTTTGTTTGACTTTTATGTTCCCGTCTCTATCACGTCTGTGTAGGCTTTTTTTTTTTTTTTTTGTAGTACTTGAACTCAGCTTCAAATTTGTGTCAGATCTTACCCAGTGAACATCAGTGGTTTTCTGCTGCTCTGCTTGGACAGGGTAGGGCTTTAATTCTGTGATCCAATCACACCATATGGTCTGTACGGCCCTGTGATGTGCTGAGAAGGATGGAAGTGGGATACCACTGTGTCGTTAGCCATGCCAGCCATGCCGTAGAAACACATAGACACGCGCCGATGCCCCACATTAACGATCAAGACCTGAAGCTGAGGACAGAGCCTGCTGCTTAAGCTCTTTTACTCGAAATGAAACAAAGCAAAAGGGGATGAAGAAAAGAGCAAGCTTTTAAACTTGCCATGTAATTCACTCTGAAGTGTTGGAATCTGACCAGTTTTTTATTTATTCGCACATTAATGACTCATAATTACCGCTGCCCTTTCTGCTACAACACGCTAAATGATTTCAGTAATTCATCCACAAATATGCACGTCTTGGTTCTGATGATCATCCTTTTTGCCTGCCGTGCATTAAATGGAAGCTCTGTTCCAAAAAGCGCCTCCCGTTGTGGAGTAATTATGCGCTCACTGTTGCAAATAAGTCACCAAGTTTGCCGGAATATTTTGAAATGAGTGTAATGAGAATGTGAACTTTACTTTGAATGACGGCCATTCCGTGAAAAAAAAAAAGTGAGATTATGTCCTGCATCAGGACGTAGGTACGCGATCATAGATTTGGTCCTGTTCAAGTTGATTAAGTTGCTCTCACCGACATACTGTGTGTTCAATATTATCGGGCGTAGCTATAGTTATGATGACAGATAATCACAGATTGAATTATCCTGCAATTTTAATAGTACATTTGCCTCGTGCAGATGGGGTCATAAACATTGATCTTGTTTAATCTTGCTGGCCGCTAATGACAGGAGATGATGGTCCTCACAGCACAGGCTGCTCACTGGATTAGTTGTCTAAATGAGGACTTTATCCTCATCCTCGCCTCCTCCTCTGCCATTTCCTATAAGCCGCACATCAGTCACATGCCGATGTAAAGCATAATGCATGCAACTTAAATAGGGTGCAACATGTTTTGTGTACTCTATAGCCAAGCGCGGACAATGGATAAACCGTGTTCCTGTGCGATTTGTCACAGTGCATTCATGCAAGCACGCAGTATTTAAGTTGGAGCAACGCTGTCAGTCTGCACTCCCGCTGCTGCTGCACTCCGATGCGTTTGCAGTGTTCGGCCCACAAGTGCGCATTTGCACAACAGCACATATAGTGTTGGGGGTGCTCGTGCACTGAGCAAACAAAGAACAAAGTTCTGGTTACAGTGATAGATCCGCTCTGTCTCATTCGAACGTTGTTTCCTATTGAACGTGTGTGGCTCCTTTCGCTTGGTCGTAGCTTCGGCCTGTGCGTGTGTGTGTGTGTGTGTGTGTGTGTGTGTGTGTGTGTGTGTGTTTGCGTCTGTGTGTGTGTTTGTGTTTGCGTGCCTGTTTATGTTTCTATGGAAAGATCTCGAAAGGGCTTTGAGGACAACCTCCATCAATCATCGGCTCAGAGGGAAATGAAGGGAGAGATAGAGGATTGAAGGAGAGATGGAGGCTGCCACGGGAAACGACATGTGGAGGAAAGGAAGAGGAATGGTGGATGAATGGTGAGAGGAGCCGCTGATTGAGCTGGGTAGTGTAGTTTATATCCTTTAGAGATAAGGCCAGCGTGCACTGCTCAGCGACTTCCTCCCCCTGTAGCGTGAACCGAGCGTGATAATACGAAAGCGTGAATGGGGCAAATTGAATTAATGCTGCGGCACTCCATAAAAGCCCTAACTATAATGCATTCTAAAATCCTATAATGAGCAGGGAGCTAAAATAATTTCACACTCCAGTGAAGAAGATGGGTCTCTAAAAGATTTTGGGCCTGGCTGACACCGCCAAATGCTTTGTCATTCAGTGGGGTGCTCTGTGGAACCTGCTCTGATATCCTGGGGTACCACAGCATTTGGCAAAGTCAGCGTACCGACCATTTAAATTCCCTCGACAAATACAACGCTTCATCAGAGTGGATGGTGTCAACTTGCTGGATGATGTCCTTCCTCGGTCAGTTTTACAGTCAAACACAGTTGCAGAACGGCACATCTGCCGAGAAATACTCTTGCGTTACTTTCCATTTGGAGCATTAACACTTGCACCGCATCCCATTTGAGCATGATTGTGCCCTGAGCGGAGGTGTTCGAAGGTAGTTGCCCATGGGGTGGGGAATCCACAGTACCCCACCACTCCTCCATCGACAAAAAATGTAAATGGGCTGGAAAATTGCTTTTGGCGGGCAATACTGCAGACACTTCAATGAGAAAAATATGACACACCGTCAGTCAACGATAGGGACATGACGATAATGGTGATATTGAAATATAAAAATTAACACAATATCGGCATCGTCATGTTACGATGTAAAAAGCAGCACATCTCCGTTAAAAAAAAAAAAAAAATATATATATATATGTATGTGTGTGTGTGTATGTATCTATATCTATATATAGATATAGATATAGATATCTATATATAGATATCTATATATATGCCGGTGCACATTTTTTCCCCTGCTTAAGCCTAACACAGCATGTGAACTACATTGACAATGACACATGGCAATAAAATGAATGGCCAAGCATTTTCTTTGTCACTGCTACAGTATGTTCAAAAGCACAGTCTTACTTTTTTTTCCTCCCAATATCATGAGCTTTTTTTCATGCATTTTTACACAGTATTGCAAGCTTTTTTCTATCACCAACCTCACCACAATATGATGATAATTACCGGATCATGAGGGTCATATTGTGATAATGTCATACTGTGACGTTTCGATATCGTTTACGTCCCTAGTCAAAGATTATTATCAGTAGTGCGCATGCATTTTTTGGTGCACATTTTTTTTTTCCCGAACCAACGACCTCACGGAGGACTTGCGGCACATCTGGGCAAGATATATCATTAATAAGTATAGATATGTCATTATAATATACAGTCACTGAATAATTGTTTTTTTTTTCAGTCTTCACTTTTTATTTCCTAATTCTAACAACAGACTAGGACTACACAATGGCAGCTTAAAACAAAACAATTTACTCTTTTATGAAAATACATTAATATCTAACACGACTGAGTCGCATGGTTAATTGGCTACCTCCTTCTGAGTTTAGTACGCTTCTCCAGGGAAGCGATCCAGCCCCCAATCTTTTTTTTGGACAACAAACCGCAAGGATTTATTTGGACAGACTGGTGGAGCCGCGGCACAGAGACACGGAGATAAATGTTTCGCCAGTGGCTCTCTCTAATTGTGAATGGAGTTAGCACAGAAGATAGCCTACTCAAGCCAGCCGCTACACCAACGGTTTTTCATATCCATTTCAACACACTGCGAGGGGGTTAATTTCAAATTACAGTCAAAACAAGGGGGAGTGTACATGGATAGCAAGGCCTTACTTAGCGTTTATTTTGAATTTGGCCTTCTCAAGCAATCGTTGTGGTGGCTGACTTGACTTCGAATTGAGGCTGTATATCCTGACCGCAGTCAAAGTGAGTGTTTGAGCTCCATTAATCTATTGCGCAAAAGAACGGTGACAGACTTGAACTGGAGGGCATTATTTATATTGCAGCGCTCACGTGCATCGGCGCACCGCTTATGTGCACCCATGATTGTGATGATGATGATGCTGATGAAGATTATGAGATAATCTATTAACCTCATCTAAATGCATTTTTAAGATCACGGGAATTTAAACAAATCTTTTATTTGCAAGAACAATTCTAAGTCATAGCTGTTGATTCTGTAAGTGACAGCCAATGTGGAGGCTGGCTTTTTCTCAGCGTTTTCCTTCCAGACGTATTCTTTCCCATCCCTTCATGCGCTCGCCCACCTCAGCATTAGAATCGCACTGCCACAAAAGTGAAATTACCTCTCCATCATCAAACCAGAAAGAGAAAGAAAGATAGCTTCTCCGGCACACGCTAACACTATGAGATGTCTGCTGATAGAGACAAATGACCGAATGAAAGCCTGTTTGAGCAGTGCACCTTTCTGGCTGAAATAAAAGAGAGCATCATGGTTTCAACTCCGATTTCAACTGCCATTTCTTCTCCTCTCTTCTCTTGGTAAACATCAAACTTAATCCTGCATCATTCTCTGCGTCCTTCCCTACACTTCATCCCTTGGGGAAATAGGAGTTATTTATTTGGAGCTTCACTGAATCTCTCCGAGCTATGTTTCCCTCTCCAACCCAGGGCAAGCGTGAGCTGAGGAGGGCATTGCAGCCACTCATCCATTCCTTTTCCCCAACAAAAAGCATCTGGCTGCTTTTATATAGGCCAGGGGTAGTCAACTAAAATTTAAGGAGGTCCGGTTTGAGAAAATTACTCAAGGCAACGGTCCAGAAGGCCGTCGGAACTATTTATTGTGATATACATTTAAGTACCCTAGTCGTTGTATCGACATCTGCGTGTAATCAATAGCACAGTCAAATCAAATTCATTCAATACAATTCAAAATTCTGTTGCCATCTTTGAGTTTTGTTTTTTTTGTAATGTAACGAAACTGAACATCAATAGACGTATGATTGGCTATATGTACAATTACGCTCGTGCGTTTCCATCCCCTGGCAGAATTTGTAACATATTGGCAGGTTTTTGAAGACACGACTGATGATTCAACAGGGACCACATCGTTATTTTCTCTGTTATCATGTTTTGTTCAATGATTACATTTTTCTGAAATGCTTTGTACTTTAATCCCATGAAAAACCAAACTAAATGTTTTTTTTTTTCCTGATCCTTCATGTTGTCTTTCAAGACCAGTTCACATGTAACAAATTCTGCCCAGGTTACAAAACTTATGAGCACGACTGCGTAATGCCCTCTCGTTTGCTGAATAAAAGCAGGACTGCGTTCCAAAAGAAGAGCAAGTTCATAACAAGTGAAAATTGTACAGTACTTGAAGTTGCTGTTATAATGTTCAAGAGACTCGCACAATTTGAACGGAGCCTCACTTCATGAACGCCCGACCCCACCCTTGCATCCTTGACCAGATCTACACCCCTCACACCCACGCACGCAACATACAGCTGTACGTCCAATGTGAACTGTGTACAAGGCGACGAGAGCTCTAGCTTCTCTGTTGGTAGCATGGCTTATTCGTGTTGGAAATTTGTCCATCATGAAATGTGACTGGTTTTGTATTGTGCTTTTTGGAATATACAATCAAATAAAAATGGAAGAGAGATGATCTACTTTCCTGGCGAGTCGTTAAGAATGACAACTTTGGCAGTGGTTTTCCAGGCCCAGCTCTGCAGCAGTCCACGTAGGAAATCAGCCATGCATAGTCTATATTTACTCTTGATTTGTCACGACGGCTGTCCAATCAGTTCTTTTTAATTTAACCCTGATTCAAAAATTCACCAAAGAAAATTATCAGCACAACCGAGCTGTGTGCTGCAGCTGGGACCAGCAGACTGAACGCGCACGTGCGTGGAATGTACAGAAAAATGATTGACACATTATTCCATTATCCGTTCATGCCTTCTGTCTTACAGTCTTTGATTGACCAGTTTTATTACACTGTGACAAGTTTAGAAAGAATAATTAAAAATTTAATTAGTGACATAAGATGGGGCTGGAGTAGCATGATTTTTTTTTCCCAAAAGATCATTTTAATATTCTTCTACTGTCATCGACAAAGTTTGAACAAATAAAAGAGAAAGTGTTTTTTTTTTTTTCTTCAAACTGCAAACTATGTAGAAAATGTTAAAAAAATAAATAAATACATGTCTCATAATGCGGTTTACCATTTGCACTTTTAATAGGTGCTCCCAGTGGGAAGTATAAACAGAAATGACTCTGGCCATTACATTTTCATTTTTGGGAGCAGACTATTTGCACTGTATGTTCTCTCTCTTTATCTGTGATTTTCTCAATTTTCTCCAGCACAGTAGTCTTTATCTCTCTCCCTTGCTTCATCTCTCTTCATCTGTCTCTGTCTGGTCCTCATTGTGAAGTTGTTTCCCACATAAAATACAGATTGAATGCAACAATGGTGGGGTAGTTGCTGCCATTTTGAAATCATTATTTCAGTGTACTGTTAAGACATTTTATGAGTGACTTTAATTCATTTAAATATCTCAGTCTTTTGGTAAAAAGTGATCCAAAATTTATGGTTGTAATCATTTATAGATCTCCAAGGTAAAAAGGCAGACATTAATGAGGAATTTGAAAAAATGCTTTGAGTGGTTTGTACTGACTATGACAATCTGGTCATAATTGGAGACATGACAACAATTTGAATAAAAATACCAAAGAATTGTACACTATACTTGATAGTTTTGATCTTTCACATGTAAAACTTCTACAAATAATCCCAAAAATTCAAGCAGCCGCTGTGTCTACTAAAAAAGATACATAAATGTGGACGCAAGCAATACTGTTGATGAACTTCTGGATAAATTCACCCGGAAAATCTCACATTTTTTTGGATGCTGTCGCTCCTATTAAAACCTCATGCCTACCTAAAACACCTTGGAGGTGCACTTAGAGCATCACAAGAGAACACCTTAATTCCAAATTCACTTTGATCTGTCCAAACACAGCATTTGTAATTTTTACAAAGAGGTCGAAAAGGCAACGACACTTCTGAAACTATTCATAAGAACCTCAACAATACACACACTCTATTTACTTGACAGTTGATAGACTCACTAATCCTCCAAATCAGATAACGACAGAACTCCTCTCAACAGATAAATGCAATTAATTGTCTTGCTATTTTTGTGAAAAAGTACAATCTGACAGATAACATCCGCACAAACCAGCATAATCACCAAATGATGCTTACAACTAGGGCCCTATTTTAGTGCCGAGTGCAAGTCTAGCTAGCGCAATTTGACTGTGTGCATGGGTGGAGTTGTCTTTTCTTTTGGCATTTTGCAAGACTTTGCAGAGGTAGATTTGGGCGTAACAGGGCGTTTGCCCTTTTGCGGAATGAAAGTTGTCTTTTTCAGCCCAGTGCAAGCGGCATCCCTCATTAGCATCAAAATGAGGGCCGTCCGAGTGCAGTACGCCCGAGTACGCCATGCTTGACTTTGTAACAGAAATAGACTCACCGAGGTGCAGGCAAGACATTGGCCGCTAAGCTGCAAGATCTCCCTTTGCGGATGATATAGTCAACTGCGCATGTATTCTGGTCAGTTAGAAACCACCTTGCACCCCAGATTGTCCATCTGTGTGGGACCGGAACGCCCAGAGAAGCGTGGTAGTAGACTAGACTTATGGCGGCACGAAAATAATGTTACGCTAGTTTTTGCGCTAAGAGCACAGGCACCAATCTACTAAAATAGGGCCATTGAAATCATCCAGGAAAAACCTAATTACCTTGTCAGAATTTGATACGGTTGAACAAAAAAACGGTATCAGATTTGGTTTCGCAGCTGAAACCATCATCTATCTTGAATCAATACCATCTACCTTTTTCAAAACGATTGTAAAATTGATTCTCAGTGAGTTACAGCAAAAAATAAACCGCTGACTTCAGTCAGGGGAGTTTCCTTAAAACCCCTGTAGCTGCCGTCAATCCTCTCTTAAAAAAAAGAGACCAAAAAAGATCCCTTGTTATCTATCAAATTACAGACCCATCTCAAACCTTCCCTTCCTAACCAAGATTGTCAAGTAAGTGATTTTTAATCAACTCAGCAACTTTTTCAACTCAATTGGACTCTTTGATAGATTCTAATCAGGTTTTCTACCTCATCATGGTACAGAAAGAGCTTATTAATGTACCAAATGATATACAATGGAACACTGAGCACAGGGAAAATGTCAGTACTACTCTTATTGGATCTAAGTGCAGCGTTTTGATACATTGGATTGATTGAACACGCTGGAACCCACGATAGGATGAAATGGAACAGTCCTAAAATGGTGAGGTCCGACTTTGAGGAAGGAATTATTTTGTGATGGTTGGAAGTTTCAGATCTGATCGAATGCCCATGACATCTGGAGTCCCTCAAGAATCAGTCATGAACCCCTCTTGTTCAGTCTGTATATGTCACCCTTGGCTCAAATCCTACAGAAATTCAATGCTGGCTATTATGGCTATGCAGATGACACACAGCTAAAAATGTCAATTTCCCGAGATGACAGTAGTTCAACAAGTGATTTGTGACACTGCAAATATCAAATTAACAACTGGATGGACCAAAATTTCTTCAGAACCTTCAGCTACACCAAAACACCAACACATGAGCACATCCGCCTCACAGCGCAGAGGTGCAGGGTTCGATTCCAAAGTTATTTTCGTCATTTTAAGCTTCTTTGAGCTACTTTTGTTCTATTTGCCCTGTCAATATCTGCAGTTGTTCTGTTTGTTAATGCTTTTAGAGTTTGTGCTTTTGGTTGAGCGAAGCACATTAAGTTGCCCTGTGTATGAAATGTGCAATACAAATAAAATTGCCTTGCCTTGCTTATAAAACAACGCTGCCACACAACAACAAAACACACACACAAAAAATATGTCATTGCAAAAAAACAAAAAAAACAAAACATATCTACAAATGTTAGGGGTTTCCACTTATCAGAAAAACATGACAGAAGATTTTTCAGTGAAATTATAGACATTTATTTTATTTTAATAAAACAGTGCATGCTTGTCATGAGCAGAGGTAACAAACATACAGCAGCATATCACATCAGTACACGCACAGTTGCATTCATGCCTAAATTCTGCATTCATGATTGCACTCACAAGGCACGTGAGTGAGCATACAGAATTTGATAAAACCCGACTTATACTGTGACTAATTAGAGACTTGTGCACGGTGCAACACATATATACTTAAACAACCCCCCAGATGTGTGTGTGTGTGTGTGTGTGTGTGTGTGTGTGTGTGTGTGCGCGTATGTGTGTGCACGCGTGTGTGTAGGACTAGGTGCCTGATTCTGCATTGGCACATCCATGTCAAGCAGTGTAAATGGTGGTGGATGAGTGTCCTATATGAATGCTTGAGTGCTAATTATCTCAGCATCAAGTGTCTGTTTAGTTAGCTGGGACATTGTCTGACCACAAATTTGACAAAAAAATGCGTGCTTCACAATCACATCTAATTATGTATATCACAAAGTTGTAAAGATACAGCACTTGAATATTGTCGCGGTGCTCCTATGAATTTAAACTTATACTGGAGCGAGTTGCACATGTTACAGTAGACATATCTACTTCCGCCATGCATGGACTCCTGCATATATTTGCATCAATTATTCTAACCTGCCCATCAAGAGCTATAGAGAAGTAGGGATGGATAGAGACTCAAAGTAATGATTCATATTCACATTTTAGTAGCCTGTGTTCATGTTTGATGCGATCACTGTATACCAAACTGATGTTTTCTCACCCTGAATTGAAGGAACATCAGCTCACAAATAACACTAAAATGGAGGAGCTGAAAATGTCTCATGTAGCAAAGCAAAGTAACCAATAATAATGGGCATATGGCTTATGTTGTAGCTATACTTCTGCTATTCAGAAAATTAGATCAACAAATCAATTGTTTGTGCTGGATATTGTTAAATAGGCCGTATTGAAAAAAAAATCAAATTTTGATCAAATTACAAAACATTGTAACAATCACTGAAGACAGTGACCTAAGAACTCAAAAGGTGAGGTCTATTGCGTCACAATAAACGCTTCCCATCACTTTGCTTTGCTGCAGCATGAACAACACACAGATACAATCGAATGTCCTGTGAAATTATTCGACTGACCAAAGGAAATCTAAAATCTGAATATTTTTGACATATATGATTTGTTACTGTGCATTTTTTTAATGCTTAAAAGCAAGCAAAAATATGAGATACATGTTTGATGATGGCAGTGAATTCACCTGAGCTCATCTCATGTGACAAAAAGTAAGTGTGGCAGATATAATCTTATATCTTATACAGTATATATATATATATATATAAAATTCTGAATTAAAAGAGGCTTCAAGCTGCTTCTTGACACTCCCAGTGGAAACAAAGAAAAACACGTACACTTTGAGAGCATAATGCAAACACACAATGCAAAAAGTGGTTGACCAATAGTATCAGAACTGATTTCACAGTGTCCTTTTAAACAATGGACATTTGCTCATACATTTTCCAGCAACATGTAGACAGACAGTATAAATACATGCAGACACATTTTATTTACAATTAGCAACAAAAAAAGAAAGAATTATTACACTTATATGTATTATTACAGAATCTTACTGAGCCAGTTGTAAAGGTCTTTTGTGTGTCCGCACACAGGCAGGAGCACAATGTGTTGTTGCAACAAAGGAATGTCCCTTCCATTCATTTCAATAGAGCAAGTTGATTTAAGATCCAAGTCAAGGCACCACTGTATCAGCATTACCAGCGTGACCTTTAAATGAAGGTAGCGAAACATTGCTGGAGAAATTAACACACTGAAGTTTTTGCGGGCGGCACTAGCTCACCGTGCAAGTCCCACTGTGTGCCAAAACGAATTGCAACTAGACTACTAATTTACGTTCTTAGTACTATCCAGATGCCCTTGAGCAAGGTATCGAATATGCCCCACCGCAGCACTAATTGCACAGCCCATCACTGAGCTCTCCTTGGCGCCTATGCCTGTGATCTATGTATAATTCTCCGTGTGGTGCGCAAGGAAAAACATACAGGTATACAGCAATATAAACTGAATGTCCACGTGAGTGATTAAAACAAGTACCAAAAAAAACCCATTCTCATTATTTGCAAATCAACATGATGAACATAGCTATTTTTCCGATTTTATAGACTTGAGATGCGGCGTGTGATATTTTTACACAGCCAGCTGCTTGACCGACACATTACGAAGGCTTTTTATAAACATTTTACCTTTAAAGAGACACATTATAGAGAGAAAGGTCTTGCTTCAGTAATCTGGGCTGCTTTCTGTCCACGTGCCCATGAGGTAGAAAAATGATGGCCTGTTTTAATGCCAAGTGGTCATAAAAACCATCAAACTAAGCAGTAAAAGGGAAGATATATAGCCCCTTCTCCACCTGTTGCGTCTTTCACCGCTGTCACTTAAAGCACAGGGACTGTTTTCCTGTGACCGAGCCGCTCTCTTGCCTCATCGTGAGTGCACCGATGCAGCATCCACCACACAGATTTCTCTTTCAATGGTCTTGATTCACCTGCAGCTTCTTCATTCGGATTCATTCACACTTACATGGGTGCTCAGTGTACGATGCCACAACCATAGTATTCAAATAAGATGAGTGCATCTGACCTGTGCCAGCAATCAGCTCACATGGTGTGCGTCCGGCAGCATCCTCGGAATCACAATCAGAATTAGAAGCATCTTCATTAGCCAAGTATGTAGAACACACAAGGAATTTGTCTCTGCTAGTATATGCTACACTAGTATTGCAATAATAAGCAACTACGATAAAAAAAGACCTGCCATATAAGTATCGAAAGACTTTATGTAATGTAAGGGTACCATTGTGTGGTAGTACCACCCAATCACAGCTATGCGACAATGTGCAGAGTGATATATATATATATATATATATATATATATAAAAAAAAAACACCCTGCCATATAAGTATCGAAAGACTTTATGTAATGTAAGGGTACCATTGTGTGGTAGTACCACCCAATCACAGCTATGCGACAATGTGCAGAGTGATATATA
>NW_017806072.1:4211551-4231551 GCF_001891065.2 Hippocampus comes
TGTGTGTGTGTGTGTGTGTGTGCGCGTGTGTGCGTGTGTGTGTGTGTGTGTGTGTGTGTGTGTGTGCGCGTGTGTGCGTGTGTGTGTGTGTGTGTGTGTGTGTGTGTGTGCGCGTGTGTGCGTGTGTGTGTGTGTGTGTGTGTGTGTGTGTGTGCGCGTGTGTGCGTGTGTGTGTGTGTGTGTGTGTGTGTGTGTGTGCGCGTGTGTGCGTGTGTGTGTGTGTGTGTGTGTGTGTGTGTGTGCGCGTGTGTGCGTGTGTGTGTGTGTGTGTGTGTGTGTGTGTGTGCGCGTGTGTGCGTGTGTGTGTGTGTGTGTGTGTGTGTGTGTGTGCGCGTGTGTGCGTGTGTGTGTGTGTGTGTGTGTGTGTGTGTGTGCGCGTGTGTGCGTGTGTGTGTGTGTGTGTGTGTGTGTGTGTGTGCGCGTGTGTGCGTGTGTGTGTGTGTGTGTGTGTGTGTGTGTGTGCGCGTGTGTGCGTGTGTGTGTGTGTGTGTGTGTGTGTGTGTGTGCGCGTGTGTGCGTGTGTGTGTGTGTGTGTGTGTGTGTGTGTGTGCGCGTGTGTGCGTGTGTGTGTGTGTGTGTGTGTGTGTGTGTGTGCGCGTGTGTGCGTGTGTGTGTGTGTGTGTGTGTGTGTGTGTGTGCGCGTGTGTGCGTGTGTGTGTGTGTGTGTGTGTGTGTGTGTGTGCGCGTGTGTGCGTGTGTGTGTGTGTGTGTGTGTGTGTGTGTGTGCGCGTGTGTGCGTGTGTGTGTGTGTGTGTGTGTGTGTGTGTGTGCGCGTGTGTGCGTGTGTGTGTGTGTGTGTGTGTGTGTGTGTGTGCGCGTGTGTGCGTGTGTGTGTGTGTGTGTGTGTGTGTGTGTGTGCGCGTGTGTGCGTGTGTGTGTGTGTGTGTGTGTGTGTGTGTGTGCGCGTGTGTGCGTGTGTGTGTGTGTGTGTGTGTGTGTGTGTGTGCGCGTGTGTGCGTGTGTGTGTGTGTGTGTGTGTGTGTGTGTGTGCGCGTGTGTGCGTGTGTGTGTGTGTGTGTGTGTGTGTGTGTGTGCGCGTGTGTGCGTGTGTGTGTGTGTGTGTGTGTGTGTGTGTGTGCGCGTGTGTGCGTGTGTGTGTGTGTGTGTGTGTGTGTGTGTGTGCGCGTGTGTGCGTGTGTGTGTGTGTGTGTGTGTGTGTGTGTGTGCGCGTGTGTGCGTGTGTGTGTGTGTGTGTGTGTGTGTGTGTGTGCGCGTGTGTGCGTGTGTGTGTGTGTGTGTGTGTGTGTGTGTGTGCGCGTGTGTGCGTGTGTGTGTGTGTGTGTGTGTGTGTGTGTGTGCGCGTGTGTGCGTGTGTGTGTGTGTGTGTGTGTGTGTGTGTGTGCGCGTGTGTGCGTGTGTGTGTGTGTGTGTGTGTGTGTGTGTGTGCGCGTGTGTGCGTGTGTGTGTGTGTGTGTGTGTGTGTGTGTGTGCGCGTGTGTGCGTGTGTGTGTGTGTGTGTGTGTGTGTGTGTGTGCGCGTGTGTGCGTGTGTGTGTGTGTGTGTGTGTGTGTGTGTGTGCGCGTGTGTGCGTGTGTGTGTGTGTGTGTGTGTGTGTGTGTGTGCGCGTGTGTGCGTGTGTGTGTGTGTGTGTGTGTGTGTGTGTGTGCGCGTGTGTGCGTGTGTGTGTGTGTGTGTGTGTGTGTGTGTGTGCGCGTGTGTGCGTGTGTGTGTGTGTGTGTGTGTGTGTGTGTGTGCGCGTGTGTGCGTGTGTGTGTGTGTGTGTGTGTGTGTGTGTGTGCGCGTGTGTGCGTGTGTGTGTGTGTGTGTGTGTGTGTGTGTGTGCGCGTGTGTGCGTGTGTGTGTGTGTGTGTGTGTGTGTGTGTGTGCGCGTGTGTGCGTGTGTGTGTGTGTGTGTGTGTGTGTGTGTGTGCGCGTGTGTGCGTGTGTGTGTGTGTGTGTGTGTGTGTGTGTGTGCGCGTGTGTGCGTGTGTGTGTGTGTGTGTGTGTGTGTGTGTGTGCGCGTGTGTGCGTGTGTGTGTGTGTGTGTGTGTGTGTGTGTGTGCGCGTGTGTGCGTGTGTGTGTGTGTGTGTGTGTGTGTGTGTGTGCGCGTGTGTGCGTGTGTGTGTGTGTGTGTGTGTGTGTGTGTGTGCGCGTGTGTGCGTGTGTGTGTGTGTGTGTGTGTGTGTGTGTGTGCGCGTGTGTGCGTGTGTGTGTGTGTGTGTGTGTGTGTGTGTGTGCGCGTGTGTGCGTGTGTGTGTGTGTGTGTGTGTGTGTGTGTGTGCGCGTGTGTGCGTGTGTGTGTGTGTGTGTGTGTGTGTGTGTGTGCGCGTGTGTGCGTGTGTGTGTGTGTGTGTGTGTGTGTGTGTGTGCGCGTGTGTGCGTGTGTGTGTGTGTGTGTGTGTGTGTGTGTGTGCGCGTGTGTGCGTGTGTGTGTGTGTGTGTGTGTGTGTGTGTGTGCGCGTGTGTGCGTGTGTGTGTGTGTGTGTGTGTGTGTGTGTGTGCGCGTGTGTGCGTGTGTGTGTGTGTGTGTGTGTGTGTGTGTGTGCGCGTGTGTGCGTGTGTGTGTGTGTGTGTGTGTGTGTGTGTGTGCGCGTGTGTGCGTGTGTGTGTGTGTGTGTGTGTGTGTGTGTGTGCGCGTGTGTGCGTGTGTGTGTGTGTGTGTGTGTGTGTGTGTGTGCGCGTGTGTGCGTGTGTGTGTGTGTGTGTGTGTGTGTGTGTGTGCGCGTGTGTGCGTGTGTGTGTGTGTGTGTGTGTGTGTGTGTGTGCGCGTGTGTGCGTGTGTGTGTGTGTGTGTGTGTGTGTGTGTGTGCGCGTGTGTGCGTGTGTGTGTGTGTGTGTGTGTGTGTGTGTGTGCGCGTGTGTGCGTGTGTGTGTGTGTGTGTGTGTGTGTGTGTGTGCGCGTGTGTGCGTGTGTGTGTGTGTGTGTGTGTGTGTGTGTGTGCGCGTGTGTGCGTGTGTGTGTGTGTGTGTGTGTGTGTGTGTGTGCGCGTGTGTGCGTGTGTGTGTGTGTGTGTGTGTGTGTGTGTGTGCGCGTGTGTGCGTGTGTGTGTGTGTGTGTGTGTGTGTGTGTGTGCGCGTGTGTGCGTGTGTGTGTGTGTGTGTGTGTGTGTGTTCAGAAATACTGAGACACAGTAGTGACTGTGGCAAACTATTTGCTGTGCCTTTTGGTGTTTGTTCATAAGGTTTTCTCAGGCTCGCACTTGTAGATTAGTGGAACACAACTGCACTGTGATTAATTCTGCTTTTGTTTGTTAAAACCGTTTGTTACCTTGTCTTTCTAACGCCTTGCGGCATCATGAGAGTGAGCCAAAGCGTGTCTCACTCGGAGTCAACGGACATCGCAAGTTGTATCGCAATTTTTTGATGATACAGTTCAATCATGATGCTAATGAAAACAAGTGGTATAGAAAATGGTCGAATGCATATGTGAAATGTTGTCATAATATAACACGACAGTGTATCGTAAATAGGGAGTTCCTACAAGCAACCACTGTTTTTGAATGATCAAATGTACAGTATATGTTGGCAGATTGTCATGAGGTGGCGCACGTATCATTAAATTTATCAATATTATAGGATCAACTGTAGGGAGATCTGCAGGGCCCTGAAAATAAATAGTAAAATATAAGGCACATTTTTAATGACGACGAGCCGAACCATATAAAAATTGAAGGTAGTGAAATTACCCAGAAAGTAGCTGAGGGTTCATGGGGCTAATTAAAATTTCCAAGCTTGGCATATCATTATATAAACCAATTAAGGTTATCACAACTTGACTGGAGGTGATCTATGTGGAAGTGTGTTGGAAGCTTCCTACACTCTCCTCAGGTACCTTGCATGTGCTAAGCTCAGAAGTCCGGAGCTTTTTTTACTCCCTCCCATTTCCATGTCTGGCAAACCCGACAGATCCATTATGCATAATACCTTTGAAAAGAATATGAAGACCGATTTATTGGTCATTATCATGGACTGCCTTGATGGAGAATAAAGCGGTGGCTTTGCAACTTTAACTTTTATTGAGAATCACCGGAATTGAAAATCTTAATTATATAAAAATCTTCATTTGTTTTGTTGGCGTGGCACTGCCATTGTCTCTTTTGGCTCATGGCCAATTTCGTCGAAGCATCTGCCGGTGAAAGACGTTTCATCAGGCTAGATCAATTCTGACGTGGAGAAACACTTTTCCTCAATGGAATACGTAAGATGCATTGTTTCCTTTTACTTCATTTACAGACAAGTCATGTTTTGTTTACTCTCTGCTTTCACGGTCGATTTTGCCATTCCTTTTGTTTCTTGGTTACCTCAGTCCAACAAACTCACGAGTGTTGACTTGTTGAGTGTGCATCTGTGCAATCATCCTTTTGTGTGTGGGTGGTTTTCTGAAAACACGGTCCGCCTCGGGTTGTGGATGGTGACCCAATTTGAGTCAATATTTTTTTTTTTTTTTGGCACTTTAAAACTCAATCACCACATTTGATTGCTTCCAATATGGCATATACGATGCAGTGATAAAATAAACAACCTTACTGACAACGTATTGTTGTGTGTTCGTGTATTTTAAGCAGTGAAAAATAGCCATCGCGACCACTTCTTGTTCGTGACATGCTGACACTCATGGAAATAAGAGCCCTTTCTCTACCCTGAAAATGCATTTATTTCAAAAACAGCTGTTACCAGTAACTGGCAGAATGTAAATACAGCACAACATTGCTTCGTCGAGTTCCAAGCTATGAAATAACTGGTTCGCTCCTCTATTAACACAATGCATTTCTTTTTGTTTATTTTTAAGAACCGGAATTTAGATTTGTTAGGAACCAGAATCACATCCAGCGACTCAAATCAAATGCCAAACCCGATATAGGAGTGTGTGTGAATTGCCCAACTGATGTTTACATTTGTGTGCATGCTCATGATCAAATCGAGCTTCACCTTTTGTGTGTGTTTGAAAAGACACAAAACGCCCCGGATTATAATACTATTACCTTAATTAAAGAAATTAAGAAAAAAAAATCGCTTTTAAGTACCTGATGAATATATCAAGTGCTTTTTATCGTAAAACCTGATAAATTCTTCTCTCTACAGTCTATGCCTATGTAAAGCACATTTTATGTCTGCATTTTTCTGCCATTACTGGCTTTATTTATCATCTTTACCGTTACACCATCTGATTTCCACAGTCAGAGCATTTTGGTCATTTTCACTTTAATACCTCGTTTTGGGTCATGTAAGTTTGCAATATCAACCTTTGTTAAGGTCTGCTCGACCCAAGGTCCTTATATTTCTATCATGTTTGACCAAAAGGAAATAAAGATTGTATTCAGTGGCACGCATTTTCAAATATTTAAATCGATACCTTGCAGTTCTAAAGCAGGAGTGTTGGGGCCTCTGCTCATGTCCAAATATTCCCTTGTTATGAGTAAGCAAGAAAAACAAATAAATAGCTGTGAGGCAAATACAAAAACAGGCAAAACAAAATGTTCATCTGATGTATTCATGCTCTGCTGCTCATCCTAATAGAAAAAAAAAACAACTCCACAGATTATTAATTGTGCATGAATAATATGTGGTTTCATTGTTATATCCTTCACCATAGATTGTGCTGTATAATTGATGTTTTAAATGCTGTTTGTTTGTTTTTCTATTCGTCACTCTCATTACATACAACTAAAGTGGCTATTTTAATGACAGTTACATTATGAAATACAAACCACATACCACTCTAAATAAGCATGTGCAATACAGTACTCACTTTTGCATATTAAAGTAGGCATCATTAACACTAGCATCCCGGTGGCCACAGTAGCCCCCTTTCAGGTCACCGTGGACAAAACAGGATAGTTGGGTGGGCAATTAACATCACAGGTTATGATTGCCATGGAGGACCAACAAGATGTTTAAACTGTGAAAACATTTGTTGCGGCGATCAGTCGCTAAAAGGCTCCAGGTTTCATTTATCCCAAGAGGGTTTTCTTTTTTACTGTTTGGCAACTAGCTTTTGGGTGGCTCATGTTTTTGGTTTCCAGTGCTTGTTTGTACATCTGCATGTTTCATTCTTTGCAATTACTAACAATTGTCTGTTCATGGCAAGCAATCATCCGGACATTTGTCCTTATATGCCTTTTCCTTTGATGTGGTTCTTCTGCCACATAAATTTCCCCTTAAGGGACAATAAAGAGTTTTTCACTCTGATTTCTGATTCGGATTCACGGTGCGGGTGAGGAACCGAGTCAGCCGTAGTAATTCGGTGTGAATATAACTGACCCTGACAGTACTTAGTCGGGCGCATCAACATTTGTATTCCCCGGTATTTGCTGGTTTTGTTATAGGTACAGTACCAAAGGCTTGGAATCCTGGATGACAAAAAAAGATTATGGTTAAGGTGTCGAAACACCTGAAACACACAGGCAATGTGGAGACGGAGTGAAGACAAGAAGCAGTTACTTTCCATCCTGATTTTCCTCTGAAGGGAAAGGGAGCGAGTTCCCTCACCTAACTAGGAACCAGAGCGCAAGCACATTTGAACACATTGGTTCCATTCTTCTGTTTCCTACTCACGTTTATACAAATGATTTTGAGAGATATATCTTCACTTAGAATTGGCATGAGAATAAATTCTGAATAGAAAATATGCTCTTATCAACTAAATATCTGTGACAACCTATTTTTGAGTGTTACACTTTCAGTCACGACGCATAGCGCGTGCCGTTTTGAAGGGTTCTTCGCATACACAGAAATGTGCCCACATTCGCTGCCACCAGCTCTTCTAAAGCTAAGCCATGTGTTTAATTAACCTACAATGCCCACCGGGGCATACCTGTTTATAATGCTCAATGAATGTGTGTGTGAGAGAGAGAGGGTGTTGGCTTGCACTTCTCAGCATTGCAATTCACTGTGCAGTGTACCGGTGAAAAAGGCGGTTTCACAGTTTTTTGTACAAGAGATGGATTAGTGAATAAGTTGTTGACAGAAGTGTCATTAATCATCTACTTAAATGGCAGTATTTGCCCCCCTGCGCTGACACCGACTCCAGAAACTGCAAAAACGTGCTCCAAAGCTCCCCGGCGTAAGAAATGTGAGGGGCCCCGTTAGATTGTGACGAGCCAGAACAAAACATACTCTCATCAGTGGGAAACAGTGAGCCAAACTGAAATGTGGCTGTTAAGAGCCTTTGGGATTCAGTGGCCCATCACAAATAGTGTGGTAGACTGTGAGAAAACAAGACAAGACTCGAATACAGTAAAAAAAAAAATTTTTAAAAAATGGCCAAAATCCCATGTCGCATGGTGTTTCGAGCTGCTGGGAACATCATGTAAACGCCCCAGAGCACACAATCAATACAAAAAAATCAAATAAAATTGTCAATGAAAAGCTCTTCTCATTGCTGTTCTTGGATGAACAATGGATGTTAATTATAACAGAAATCAAATATAATATACTCATACTCAGTTTCCTCATTTGATACAATACACAATTGAATGAGACTGACAGCAACACTGCAGATTTGCAGCTCTCACGCAGCATAAAAGTGTCAACACTCAGGGCCAAAAACAAAGAACGAACTGCCGCCGCCGGTAGCACCTTTAATTGCTCTTTATTGGCACCCGAATTTTTTTCCTTTTGAATGTGCCATTCGCAAAGGATATGGCGCTAATAACATACCGGCCCAAAGACGTCCACAGAGTTTGACAGCTGAGTGCGGTTTGCACCTGTCTTTCCCCTGATTGCACCCATGGCGAAGTATAAATGCGGGCTTGAAAACCGTGATGGTGGCAGAACAATGGCGGTCCGGAAGAGACTCTTTCACTCAATTCAAATCACAATTCAAAACGCACCTGCCTGCTCGACCTGTCATTTTGCTCTGCCCCATTCCGTTCTTTTTTTAAAATTTAAATTTATTTCTCTCATTCAGATTTTTATTGTCGTTTTATTGTTTGTTTGTTTATTTGTACGGTGTTCTTCAGTGCCAAGAAAGACGATTTTAAGTAAAATATAATTTCCGACATGTCTTGTATATGCGTTCCCTCGCTCAAAAGAGGGTTCCACTAAGAAACGCCAATATTACTTTTTTTTTCTTTTTTCAATGCAACCCGCAGAGCAGACAAAAGCGTTGACAGAAACAGTACAGTATACAAAACTAAATTCAAATATAAAATGTATACAACTTCACAAACTTCTTCAACCACCGCACGGAGTACAAAACGTACACAAATTACATAAAATAAATGAGTACAAAACACATCGTGTAAAACAACTTACATTACATTTTAAACTTTGCAATACTGTACTGTAATTATGTTTTCACAGCTTTTGGTTTCGCACAAACAGACAATGTCAGTAGCGGCAATACTATAGCAGCTTTTTCTAGGCATTATTTACATCACTCACATTGCGTGTAGCTATTAGCGCTGGTAAACTACACGTTGTTTATCATTTGCATCAAGGTGGGCAATTTCTCATATGCACATTACCTAATTTAAATACGTGCAAATACCACCAGATGCATTCTGCTTGAAAGTTGTGACGCATTTCTCCATCTGCGAGTGCTTTGTGAATGAGACCGTGTTTGCTCTATTTTTCCCTTTCAGCACCATGCAAAAGCCACACAATCCCTTTGTGAATTCGGCCTTCAGTTTGCGACATAAGCTGTCTGACACAGCTTGTGTATTCGATCTTGTAGATTGAAAGTTTTTGCCGGTGTACAGCAAGTACAACATTCTGCCATAGTGTATATTCATACATTGATGTTGCTCCATTGATCCAATCCAAATATTCCCTCTTTTGTCCAACTTTTGTTGTTTCTGTTCCTTCACCCGTACCCGTAGACAGCAGTTACAAATAGTCATTTGACTTCTATTTGAATTGCATGTATGTTCATGCCCTCATTGTCTCAGCCTTTGGTCTGAGCCACTGTTATATAGTTGAGTGTGTATAGCAGCAGGGTGGCGAAGTTAATGTATTCCACATGCTGCACATTCTCCTTCAAGATTAGAGCTTGGCTGAGTTGTTTTCGCGTGTGTGTGTGTGTGTGTGTGTGTGTGTGTGTGTGTGTGTGTGTGTGTGTGTGTGTGTGTGTTTCAAGAATTATTGATATTACCCCCCGCTGAACTGATATTAACTTTCCATTCACCTGCATGTAAGACAGCACCCCTGCATTTCTGTCTCACTTGGGCCATTTCTGTTATTGCTTGCACATTATCTAATTCCATGCAAATATTTGTTTATTTCAATGATTCCCCACTGGATACAGGAAAAGTCATGGATCTATAACAACCATAGGCAGGTGTACAGGGTGGAAAGGGGTGGTCGCTACCACCCTTACCAATTGCCTTGACCTCCAGTTGCCACCCCTGGCTGTTAGCAATGAATGTATCAGTACTAAATTCCAAATTTTATTCTCAACCTCGCTGTCGAGCGGGCGCACTGGATGTGGAGAGCCCTCCAACGGTGGGTCATGGCTGCCTATCTGGAGAAGGAGACCGCTTATGATGCTTGTTTTTCGGTCGCTCAGCTCAAAGAGTTGCCCTGGAGGTGTACGAGGGTAAATGACAAGGTGGCACCTAGCTCCATGCGGGAGGCCTCTGGTGGAGAGGCCGCTGACAGTGCAACATTTTCGGTTACCTAGCTCAGGCAATTGCGAACTCAAGTGAAAAATCCCCACGAGCACCGTGGAGATGACCCTGCCCCCACACCCCCGTCTCCCCTTTGTGAAGCAAAGCAAAACGCTTTGGATGAATAAAGGTTATATAAAACCATAAAAACAAAAATAGGTGTTTATTTTAGTTTTCTTTTGCACAGTGCTTTTTCATAATTTGACTCATCTGACTTCAGTGTCTTGGACATTTCGCAAAAAAAATGCTTGATACCGAAGAAGAGTTAAATACTTTTCAAACCAGGGATGTGCTGGGACCAAAATCCGGCCCGGGAATAGTTGATGGGGATGCGTGGCCTTCATGTGCTGAGAAGTTGTTGTCGACGGCCCGTCATGCGTTGAAACGTAGTTGGTGATGATGAGTGGTTGGGTGGCTGATGTCCAGGACATGCCCGGAAACACGTCAAAATAATATATCAATTTTCCTGAAATTTTTGATGGCCACTATTTACAACCATTTATTTT
Organism: Hippocampus comes; assembly: GCF_001891065.2. Lineage (NCBI taxonomy): Eukaryota > Metazoa > Chordata > Actinopteri > Syngnathiformes > Syngnathidae > Hippocampus > Hippocampus comes. The sequence goes on from NW_017806072.1 coordinate 4,221,607, forward strand.
TGTAATTCAAGATGCTTTTGTCTTCTTCATAGTGCAAGTCTTTATCGTGGATACAATAGTTGTCTGTTCCATTTTAAAATACATTAACACTTACAGCTAAAAATGTTCAGGCCACAGTATTGCCTCAAATTTAAGTTCATCCATCTTTTATAAACATTTCAGGAATGCCGGTAGACAGTGCAAAGTTCAGTCAAAGTTGAATGCACTATCATCTTAATACAGCACAGTGACTAGTTGTAGTTTAATAGTTTTATATACCTTAAAGAACGCAGGCGGCTGTCAGCGAATAATGATTGAATAAGAGCAGCTGCTTGCTGCTGTGAGAAGCTGTTCCTTACGTATGATCCGACTCGGCGACTACAGTAATTGCAACTGCTATCTCTGACTAGTCGATTAGCAAAATATAAATTTTGGTTATTCACGTGACCTGTGTAAAATGTGCCAGGGAATGCAGAAAGTTAAACCCGAATTAAAAAAAAAAAAAAACTGTTTGCGCATGTGCACAGGTTTGTGGGGAGGTTACAACCTCTGCCCTCCCAACTGAACCTCTTGCCAACCCCTCGCCACGCCAAAACTGTCTCGAACCACCAGTAATAACAACACACTGATCTTAATTATTACATTTATTATAAATAAAATATAATATAAATGTGTTATTGTTATGAATGTGCTGTCTTTTATGTGCTCGAGATTTTTTTTTTTCTTCCAAACTGATCCTGCCAGCATTGTATTGTCCTAATCGTGTGTATCTTTACTTTACGTTCAACGCGTCACACCTCTGCCTCTTCCTCATCTATATTTCCCTCTGAGGATCTTCTGCGTGTTGTGTATCTACGATCCCCTGCTACTACGGTTGCCTCTCATACCTTATCCCACACACGGTGCGTGTCATTTTACCGTGGGCAGTGTACACTCAATGTGCACACAGGCATGCAGTGTATATGTGCACATAGGCACTCGAGACAACTTTTCTCTTTATTCCACAAGCCACTTAGCAACTTTATATAGCAACTACCCAAGGAGGGGATTAACAGCAGGAAACATAAACAGAACGGCTTGCAGCAAGATGGAACACACAGCCAAACATGCACAACAGCATACTCGTGAGCCTCGGCCAAGCACACTTTGCGTTCTTGTCATCCACCATTTGAGACTTTATACCAGTAAATGCTCTTATACTTTGAGCTTTGCTGTGTACAGTGCACTGTTTTTATCACACTGAGACCTGAGACTAAAACGCACACTCGATTTAAAAGAAATCCGCTGAGGCCTGTGCGCCTTTAGCATTTTCTGTTATTTGATCCCATCTTTTGTCTCCTGTCTCGGGTCATGCACCTGTTGGAGATTTACACATAGCTGCTGTGCAACATACCAGATGAGGAGAGAAGCCTTATACTTATTTGCTCCCGTGCAAGATGTGCTGCATGCGCTTTCACTTGTTGTGTCCATACTTCATTATCATTCCAGAACTTATAGACTTTAATTATCTGCCTTGGCTCTGATTAGTGTTTGTAAAAGGCTAATTAGACGAAGTCTTGTAAAATCACAACTACCATTACCAGAGAGACATGTTATGGAAAGGCACCAGCAAGAAGCAAGGACTATGTCTTCCGCAGAGATTTGATAGTGGACTAAATGTTAAGAGCTAGAGCTATGATATCTATGTTGATTAATGGCCCTGCTTTACGCTAAAATCTTTATTATTATTCCTTATTCATCAAGTGGATTGTTCCGTTTTACAAAGCAGGATCACGCTTAAATTGCAGAAACCACAGCTGTCGACATTTTGGTGATACCATCTGAACATTGATTAGTTTCTCAGCACCCATGATGCAGTGGCAATTTATCTGAAAGGAACTATCGTCAGGATCCAACCGAGAACTTTTCTCACGACAGAGCAACTTTAAAGCCTGGACAGGCAGATAGATTAATTTTTTCCCCTTGCTTCTTCCTCCTTCTGTTATTATCCTTCTAACAATCCTTTTAAGAGCTGTCACACACTTTGCAGCTTGAATGTTTCTGTTGTGGGCTCTATGGAGGGTAACATACTGTATTTCTCATCAAAGTGCATCTTAACTGTAAACCGATTTCAGAAGAAGGAACGAGATTTGTTTTTTCATCTCTCATCTCATATATATATATATATATATATATATATATATATATATACACACACACACACACACACACACACACACACACACACACACACACACACACATATATATGTGTGTGTGTAACACAAATAAAATGAGTTTGAGTTTAGCATAAAGGATTTTGTCCCATTTTTCAGGTCATGAATTGGCCCGAATTATCAATCTAAACACATGGGAATTTTGCAATAGTCCTGATTTTTAATAAGTTATGCCTTCAAATATATGAAGTGAAAAGTGACGAGTGACACTTTTCATCAACAATGTCTGAGTTTAAAAATAGTTGAAAAGCTAAACTATTTCAAATGTTAAATAATCCATCCATCTGTTTTCTAATCTGCTCATCCTCACGAGAGTCGCGGGCGTGCTGGAGTCTATCCCAGCTGTCTACGGGCAGTAGGCAGGGTAACCCCTGAACTGGTTACCAGCCAATCACAGTGCACAAAAAATGTTATTAATATAATTATATATTTATTTCTATTCAAAGTCTTTAGTCGACAATATTAGTAGGCAAATTTTTAGATTTCTGATCATTGTAACAGATTTAAAAAGCAACTGACATTTTGTCAAAAATGAACAAAAATACAGGAGATGTGGGGGGGGGGGGGGCTCTTTCTTCCCGTCCATGCCTCATAGCTCTGTGCCGATTTAAACGCTACGGTAATTAGAATAATAATAAGAAGAAGGAGGATGCATTCACTGAAATGATTTCTACAATGATTCATGTTTCAACATTGCCATCTACAAGATTTGCAATTAAAGTGTTAACTAAGTCTATTAGCAGAAGAATGTCCTGTAAAATCTTTTGTTGTTGTAAAAGAATTGATATTTCTGATCAGATATTACATTGATTTCATGCAATGTGCGTTGGCAAGAGTATGTTGTTGGGAAACCAAGCACAGAACACCTGTTAGGGCCATTCTTTGGGTAGTGAACAGACTCAATCAGCTGCTACTTTTGTCTTGGATTTAGAAGCACATAAATAGCCACCAGTCAGACTCAGGTGACTGTTTACATAATGGGATTTGAGACCCATCGTTACCTTCAGGCCTTTTGTAACTCACCTTCGTGTGTAAGTCTGAGATGGTGTGTGAGTTGGTGAGAGTGTGTTTGTCTGACAGCAAGGTAGCGACATGCTCGTTTGCTAATGTGCAGTATATCTTGTATCATGTGTCAGGGTGTGATGTCACAATTTGCCAATCCTTGTGCTTGTATTTATATCTGTGGGTGTTCTGTTCTGGGTTGAAACCTCTGATGGTTTTGTCTACTGAGCACCTTGATCTGGCATTTCCTCATGTCACATTGACACAAGATCCGAGATATTTTTTTAAAATAGCGGCTTAGTTTAGGATACTTGGTCCACTATTTCCCCATTAAACCTTGTAATGGCATCAGCATAAGTGCCTTAAGTGCCTGACTCCAGTGCACAAAGTACAGTGCTGCATTTCGACAGGAAATTTTGTCTGGGGAAAAAAAAACATCAAATGGTTGAAGGTAACCTCAGATCGGGGCTTAGTGCCATGATCATTTTTTTTTTTTTGCTTTCCTTTGTCACATGCTTTCAATGAAAAAAGATGCTGTCAATCATGGTGATAACAGCGAAGTGGACTTTGAGTGCATGTGTACAGATCCTTTTTTGAGAAGTGTTTCATAATGCATCAAAGCTTCCTGAAATATTTCGAGTGATGAATTAGATTTGTTCATTTAGTTTTATTGACAGTCACTAAAAATGGAAAGCAAAGCTTATCATTATTTGCAAGTAGTTTACCTGTTTGAGTTTGTTTATTTTTATGCCACTTTTCTGCATTTATTGACATATCAACTTGAATGGATTTTTGTTGCAAAAGGCATTTCTGTAATGGTGTTATCATATAATTAGCTTTTGAAGGCAATTGTTACAAAATGAAAAGAATGCTTGAAAGAAAGTTTGCTAGATGTTGTCACGGTAGTGTAAAGCCTGTTGGATCCAGGATGTTTATGAAAGTTTACCTCCTCTCAACTATTAACATTCTGGATGTTGTCACGAAAAGATTTCACAGTTGGCATATTCCTGATTGTGTAAAAACTGAAGAACAAATTTGCCCAATCCACGCTTAACCAGAACAAACCTGTGGCAAGATCAATGTATGAATAAACATTGTTTTTGAAATCATAGCGATCCATTTTACGTAGATAGCAACAATACCTGCTAATCGTTCCTGTCTATGCTTCAACGTGACTGCTGCTGTTTATTTTTGCTGTCATACCTGGCACATTAGTTGGTAATTGGATTCAGGGAATCTTCTTAGTCACTCTAGTGGAGAAGTGAGCTGGGAACCAAATGCCTGTAGCCTTGACTGAGCCCCGGCGGAAAGATAAAGGTACCTTTATAGAGATTTGCTTGAGGAGACTGTGGCTGAGGCGTTGTCCCGTTGAACCCCGGGAGACTTAATGGAGAATGGAAGTACAGGTTTTGCGAGAAAACATGCCCCCACACTGTTGTAGGTTGACAGTAAGTAATTGCTCACAAACTGAAATAATACAGGTTCAAAATGTGGGTGTCAAGACTCATCCTTGACATCATACTTTTAATAATTCAAAGTATATCAATAGCATCACTTGGCCTGCATGCTAAACAGCGTGTTGGTGAGTGGCTTGCACATTTGCATCACAGTTCAGAGGGTCAGGGTTTGAGTCTCAGCTCTGACCATGCTGTATGGAGTTTGTATGTTCCCCGTACTGGTATGGCTTTTCTCCCACGGTCCAGAAAATATGCACGTTGAGTTGAAAGAAGACTTCCAATTGTCGCCAAGTATGAATGTGAGTGTCAAGAATTATTTAAAAAATATATTTTCCCTGCGATTTGTCCATGGTGTACCTGGCTTTTTGCCCAAAGTAAACATCCCTTTGCCCCAGCGTATGCGACACCCTAATAATGCAATGCATTGTTGAAAATTGGTGGATGGATGGATGTTCTGCATACTTCAATCTACTTTGCTTCCATTCATCCAACTTGCTCAACAGCACTGCACAACTTGATCACATCCTGTCTTGACCGCTGCAATTCCCATCCTTTTCGTTTCCCCCAAAAGTCCATCCATTAACGTGGGCATGCTGGGGCCTATCCCAGCTGCCATCGGGCAGTAGGCGGGGTACACCCTGAACTGGAGGTCAGCCAATCGCAGGGCACACTTAGACGAACGATTCACGCTCACAATCACACCCAAGGACAATTTAGAGCATTCAATCAACCTCCTAAAGAGGACACAATATGTAAAATTGACTTTTTAATTGATTGTATACAAATAGTTTGGAAGGCCCCATTCATCATGTGTGACAATATACAACTTAACAAATATCGAACCAACACTAAGTTTCTACGCCAATGATTTGACAGATTGTCTGGGCGAACATAGAGCAATGGCCAGAGTCTGGTCAGTGAATCAGCTCAAACTTTGGTATGATTAAGTAAATTCAGTTTGAAAGTGACCATTCCTCTTCATGATAGTAAATGTTGAGAGCTCATTGAAATTGAAAGAGTCCACATTAAAGCATTTTGTGATATTGTCTTCGCATTTTAGAATCGTAAAGTCAATCTCTCGACTCGAATCCTATAGCTCAGGCCCTTTTACCTGCTAGAGAAGAAATTGAAGGTTGCAACCCACACCCTTGCCCTAAACAAACAAACAAACAAACAAACAAACAAACAAACAAACAACAAACAAACAAACAAACCCAACAACTGAAAGAAGCATTGGTGAAAGTCTGGAAATGCATCACAAAATAATGTTGCCTCACCTATATTCTCTTGATTGTTTATCATCATAAGCATTATATTTTAGCTGGGACCTATCCCAGCTAACTTCGGGACAAGAGATACACCCTAGACCAGGGGTGGGCAATTAATTTTGCAAAGGGCCCACATGAGAAATTAGAACACTTGCCAAGGGCTAAGCCAACATGCTAACCTCAACTTTGTATTTTTTATCATGCGCCTTATTTCGGAAAAAGTGTATTTTCTTGAGTTAGTAAATTGTTACGTGGGTGGATATGGTTTGTGTTGTTATAATTAGGAAACACAAATTTTAAACAAAATTATAAGCGGTCATTAAAATGACATCTTTACACTTTAAAAATTATAACATTAATTTTATGCAGTAACCACCAACTCATATTTGCCATTCCTAGTAGTCAAGGCTTCTAAATACAGTATATACTGTAGATAAGTAGGAAGTGGTAATATCATTTACAGTGATGTATAATGACACAGTGATGACTTATACTACAGCCAATACGTGCAGTATTTGCAACTGTAGCTTTGTATACAGTGGGCCAAATCTTCTTGGTCCTCTTTCCTTGACCGTGCATGAAACAAGAACATTACTGTACTTACATTGGGACCACTGTGATTTCTTCCAGTTTCTTCTTTTGGAACAAATAGTTGCTGGATATGTCAGAAAGGTTGCTTAAAATGGCAAAGAGGTAGCCAAGTTCGCAGCACTACTGACACAAGTCCTAGCTCTTGCTTGCTACCTTGCCTGTACTAGCATCTGTGCATGTGTACTGAAAATAAAAGCACAACTTTCTAAATAAAAACAGTGGTGCTTTTCATGTTTTACCCTTGACTTTGACTTCATGGTCACTGTGAGGGTCGATCAGAGGGCAGGCCAGATGCGGCCCCCGGGCTGCACTTTGCCCAAGTCTGCCCTAGACTGATCCACAGCCAATCATATTTATCTTATTCACTTAAGTTCCAGTAGTTTTGCTCACCTAAATATGTGGTGTTCCTTCCAATTAATGCTTTAAATTGTCTACCTGATCCAGATGTACTGTATATACTTGGAATAAAAGCTGAAATGTTGTCTCTTATCTTCTGTTTGTCTTTTGATGACAAACCAGATGCTTTCAGGGTACAAATGAAGAAACTGACCTCGGTGTTCCAATACTTTTGGCGATGACTGTATGTCATGATCAGATGTGCGCCCTGACTGACTGGATGCATGTCTGTGCTCCAGATTCAGTTGGCTGCTTGTCTACCCTGTATACACACACACACACACACACACACACACACACACACACACACACACACACACACACACACACACACACACACATACACATACACACACACAACACACTTACATGACAGCTGTCACTTTCAGTAGCCACAGTGCCATCACCTATCTACCCTTTCCTCCAGGCCCTGACTGGTACTTGAACAAGGTGAAGCTGACGATCACTGATGTCAACGACAACGTCCCTGAGTGGAACATGAAGCCTTACCCATACCAGGCTGGAATGTCCCCTGATGCCACGGCAGGGACCTTTGTCTATCAGCTCCGGGCCCTCGATGGGGATGAGGGGAGAAGCGGGGAGGTGGAATATTTTTTGGCTGATGGTAAGATTTTCGCTTCTCACATTCACACATTTAAACTAATGTGGAAAAAAAGTAGGCTGAGTTGTGTGCATGACGCACAATGGAATCATGGGAATAAATCCATGTAGACAGGCCATGGTACAGTTACTCAGACAGACAGCCACAGGCATTCACAGATTCATTCATGCATTTTGCACTATTAGTTTTCTTTTTTTTTTTTTTTTGTCTGCATCACATCTTTCTTGCTCTCAGTATCTCTTTGCTAGGCATGTACGTACGTTGACAGCCAGAGGCCTTCACACTTTTGGCCGTTCATTTTTCGTACACTCCTGCATATCTACCTACTTTGCTCTGTTCTAACACACAGACAATCATGAAAAGGCACACGAATAAGTATGGGGATGTGTTTGAGGGGATAGAAGTTTGTTGGCATGTCAGAGACGGGAGATGTGCTAATCTTCCCAATGAGATTTTACAAAACACCACTGACTTCTCTCTGACTCACATTAGTCCATCGCAATTCTCCCTGATGCAAGCTAAAGGGTAATTGCCAAGACACAGCCGGAGTCCATGCTTGCCCAATATTACTGGGCCACTAACAACTTGCTTCATAGTTCTGAGCAAGTGTGGCATGATTATTTTATTTGAATTGATGTCAATTTCATGTTAAAATAATGTATTCTACCTTTGTATTCTGGGGTTCTGAGTATGGAGTACCCCACCCCTGATAAGGGCTGTTCAGTCGATGTCTAATGTCAGCATTTGGTCCTCAAAGTAGGTAGGTCTTCATCAAGCTGCAATCCTCAACTTTCACTTAAGTATTTCACAGCCGAGCACGTATTGTTTGGAATAAGAATCAGCATTTCCAAATCTGAGAGCATTGTCCTCAGTCGGAAAAAGGCAGGGCGCCCTCTACAGGTTGGAAGTCAGATCCTTCCCCAAGTAAAACAGTTCAAGTATCTTTTGGTCATGTCCAGGCCGGTGTAGTGTCCGCAGTTATGTAAACTCTGAATTCGGTCTGAAGTGGTGTTGAAGGAGTCGAGCCGAAAGGTGACGCTTTCAATTTACCAGTCTGTCTTTGTTGCCATCTTCACTCATGTGGTGTGGACCATGACCAAAAGAACAAGATCATGGATACATCATCAGTGTCCAGGCTCTCGCTTAAAGACAGGGTGAGAGGCTGAGTATCCGGGAGGAGCTCAGAGTTGAGCCGCTGCCCCTCCACAGGAAATGAAGCCAGATGAGGTGGCCGAGGCATCTGGTGAGGATGCCTACTGGATGCCTTACTGATGAGGTGTTACGGCACATCCCACTGTGTCTCCCCACGTGACCGATCACAGACGTGAAAGTAGATGGGTGGAAGAAGGTTGGATTCTGCGCTTCAATGCAAAACCATTAAAAGGATTAGATTTTTCAAGGCACGTATGCCCTTAAAGATTGATCAGTGGCGTAAAATTTGGTTGTTTGCTAACCTTAGCTGAGGAAGTAAGGAAGTAATATCTTCATTTTGTGATTGATACCATTGTTTAATCAGCCAGAGGATGACCCCTTAGTTCGCCCTAAATCTGAATCCTTTATCTTCTAAAATTCTATGCTTCATAATATTTGCGAGAAGGTTTTCAACTCACTTGTAACCGTGACTGTGCGCAAAGCGAGCCAGAATGGAAAGCTGTTGTTCGATGCACATTTTTTGTCGATCTGCACTCTCTTTTAGAGTAATGGGGCAGGTGTCTCCCTTCTATTGTGCACAAAAACTGTCCATTTAGCAATTTGCAATGATTAATCCCACCTTTGTTACAGTTAGAACAACTATGCTGTTATTGTTTTTCCCGAATATGCAATAGGTAATTGCAACCGATTACCATTGTCAAGCTTTCACACCGAAAAACGGTTTATTGCCAGTTTTCTTGTTGGGCTTTGGTTGCAACGGCTGTGTTTATTTTTACCTGTGCGCTGGAAGAATTCTCTTCATTTTAGTTATTGTTTTGGGGCTTCAACAACCCTTCAGATGTGTGCTGATTTTAGCTAACTACACTAACAATGAGAAAAAGAACCCCAATGATTATGATGTAAGACATAAATACAGCACAAATGAATCAATCAGTAAATAAAGTCCTGGACTCACTGACCTCCAAGCACACCCACACGCACGCACGCACGCATGCATGCACGCACGCATGCACGCACGCACGCACATGCATTTTTGAAAATATAGCAAGCGAAAAATATGGATTAAAAATGATCTGTGTAGATTTGAAGAATCTCAATGAAATAAATTAAAACCATGTCCTTTTGGGAATGTTTGGATTATTTAGTCATTTGATTGCACGGAAGGGAAGGGATTAGATCAGCCGTGTCCAAACTACAACCCGGGGGCCATTTGTGGCCCGCCATCCATTTTTCAGCGGCCTGTGACCTGACAAAAAATATATG
>NW_017806072.1:4234051-4305526 GCF_001891065.2 Hippocampus comes
ATATATATATATATATATATATAGATATAGATAGATATATATATATATAGATATATATATATATATATATATAGATATAGATAGATATATATATATATAGATATATATATATATATATATATAGATATAGATAGATATATATATATATAGATATATATATATATATATATATAGATATAGATAGATATATATATATATAGATATATATATATATATATATATAGATATAGATAGATATATATATATATAGATATATATATATATATATATATAGATATAGATAGATATATATATATATAGATATATATATATATATATATATAGATATAGATAGATATATATATATATAGATATATATATATATATATATATAGATATAGATAGATATATATATATATAGATATATATATATATATATATATAGATATAGATAGATATATATATATATAGATATATATATATATATATATATAGATATAGATAGATATATATATATATAGATATATATATATATATATATATAGATATAGATAGATATATATATATATAGATATATATATATATATATATATAGATATAGATAGATATATATATATATAGATATATATATATATATATATATAGATATAGATAGATATATATATATATAGATATATATATATATATATATATAGATATAGATAGATATATATATATATAGATATATATATATATATATATATAGATATAGATAGATATATATATATATAGATATATATATATATATATATATAGATATAGATAGATATATATATATATAGATATATATATATATATATATATAGATATAGATAGATATATATATATATAGATATATATATATATATATATATAGATATAGATAGATATATATATATATAGATATATATATATATATATATATAGATATAGATAGATATATATATATATAGATATATATATATATATATATATAGATATAGATAGATATATATATATATAGATATATATATATATATATATATAGATATAGATAGATATATATATATATAGATATATATATATATATATATATATATAAAATAAATACAGACAGATAGATAGATAGATAGATAGATAGATATAGCTACAGATATATATATAGATAGATAGCTATAGATATATAGATAGAGAGATATATATGCATACACACATACAGTATAATTCCCCACAACTCAACTTATTATATTGTGCAGCTGTTGAAATGATGTGTGTGTATTTCTTTATAGGTGGCGATGGCTGCTTTGCTGTGGACAAGAAGACAGGCCAAGTGGTGACCACAAACCAAATGCTTCAGAGGGACCGAGAGTACTTATTAAGTGTAGTGGCAATTGACGGCTTGGGCGGACGCAGTGCGCCCGCTATGCTCTCTGTGGTAGCAGGAGCCCGACCGCCGCAGTTTACCAATACGAGCTACTCCATCTCCATACCAGAGAACACGCCTGAAGGACAGCCGTGAGTAGCGCATGTGTAAACAGGAATGAATCATGGTTGATGCACGCAAACAACATCATTATCTTGCCAACATAACACACTGAACTGGATTACTTCATCACATTCACATTTCTCAACCCTTATTGGAAGCGGCAAGTTTCTGTCTAACTAATTTTAATGCTGTGTGAGGTGTGTTAGGGAGCCTGGAAAAGGGTCAGAGTTGACAGTTGTGAATTTTAAACCTGATCTATATTTCTGATCACAAAGTTTGTGGTCATCATAAATGGTAAAAAGAATAACAATTTATCTTCAAAACACTGTAGTGAATCAAGATTTTAGCGGCAAAAATTGTTTCTTCCACTTTGTGCTGTCTGGCTGATTTATGAAGACATCACATTAATGATTCCCAAGTAACTGAAAAATGGTCAACTGACTACAGTTTGTTCTGAATGTGAGAATGGCATTCGGCTGCTGTTAAGTGCACAGCTTTTCGTCCTTCGATTTTTCTCTATGTGGCCCTCAAATGAAAACGTTTGGACCCCCCTGACGTACAATATGTGCTATGTAGTATTTTCATCTTAAGTAAGGCCAAACGGTAAGGAAAGGAGGCTTATAAATGCTGACGCTTTCCTCATCATTGGTGGGGGTCACTAATATTTAAAAAAATCGGTAAAGATATTAAAACACGCGAAGCATGTATCCCGCTACTCAATCCAATGGCATTATATCGATACAGCATCTTTTAGCCCAATCTGTGTTTGTCCACATTTTATCTGCATGCAAGAAATGATACGACTGACAAAAGCATTGAGTTTTAGCCTTCAATATCATCAATTTCCAAAAGAGTAAATATTGATGTGTACAAACTCAGACATGAGGGACTTGGGTGACAGCATGTACCTGCCTGTCGTGCTGATTCATTCTCCCTGCAACATACTCACACTTAAGCTGACACATCCGTGCATGCCATTTGGAGACTACAAACAGTAATATCTGCATAATCAAATTAAATTATGACAAAGTATTGACAAGCACCAACTGACTGGATTCTTAACACTTGGCCAGTTCGCCTTGTGATGGCTTCATTATTGATTTTACATAAGAACATGTTTGGATTTTAATGTGCAATTTCCCTTCTTAGAAAATGTTAAGGCCTTTTTGTCCTTTTCTCTTTTTTGTGTGTGTTTCTTTTACAGCTTCCTAGCTGTGCTTGCCATTTCCTTCCAAAAGCAGCCAATTAGCTACAGCCTGCTGATCAATCCCAGCAGCCTTTTCAGTATTCAGCAGGAGTCGGGGGAGATCAGTTTGACCCGGACGCTGGATTATGAGAGTGACCAGCGACGCTACCTTCTGATGGTGCGAGCCAACGAGGATCAGGGAAGCCTGAGCACAGCTGCAGAGGTTAGTTTCATCATAATAATGTGATCCAAGCTGCTAAACATGAGTCACGAAAAATGAAGGCACTATGGTAAAATGATACCAATGCTGATGGGCCCTGTATTATACAGTAATTACATGTCACGGAAAAAAAAAAAATTCTTCCTTGACTGAATTTCACTCAAATTAAAATGCCGCTTTAATACTTTGTCCCTGCAAACGTGGCAGACCAACTGGCTTCCTCCCAAATGCTCGGTGTCTCAAATTGGCTGACAAGGCTGCCATGATTCGAACTCAGCATTAACCCGCTGACACCGCAAAGGGGAATCAACTTTTATTTCTCCTTGCATGGACGCATGACGTTGAAATACTAGCAAATCTCCCGGAGGCCCAAGTTCTCTTTTTTTTTTCTTTCTTCATTCTTTGTTTCACTCTTTTGTATGCGGGTGACAGTAATTCCGTTGTTGAAAGTATCATCCAAAGATGAACCGCATGAAATATAGAACACACTTGGCAACAGAACCAGAATCTAAAAATGCAATTCACAAACAGAACATTTCGAGATAAAGTATTCATGAATTCAGTCTGATTTCATGTAAATTATTAATCCAAAGAGTTTGTATCCCAATTATTATGACAGGCAATTACTCCACTCCACGGATTGAGAAGGAAATCTTCCTCTGCTCAGCGGCATGTTGTGGAATAGAAGCCAGAGCCTCGGAAAACCTTTCCCAGCTATTTTAGGACTATTACTCAGCTGTCACTTCACACTTTACATGCAACGGTGACACAGAGCTTGTAGGCTTGGATGGCAGTGGAGGGTCTTTTGTCTAAAACACACAGTGAAGCTCGCACATGATCATGAACATTTCTATTTTGGACTCTAGAGGAATTATGGAATGGAAGATAAAGGATGGGATGAACTGGTGACTTGAAAGGGCAAAATACAATTTGGATTTAATTTTGGGGTCAGGCTTCTGTCCAGAAAAAAAAAAAAAAGTATTATGGTGGTCTCCTGGATTTAAAGGGGAGAAGCTAAATTTTGTATTTCTACTCAGGTTTCGTTTCTCCTCTCTTCTCCTTTTCTGTGATGCTAATCAGGTTCAAGTACTGATAACAGATGAGAACGACTGTGTCCCAGAGTTCCTCCAGTCCATCTACAGCGTGGATGGAGTTCCAGAAACGGTAACCACAGCAACATCTCTGCTGCAGGGTAAGCACTTGACCCGATGTTTTAAGTCCAACTCCTCCATCCTCACAGTGTAGTGAAAACCATTAAACAAACAAACAAACAAACAAATAGCAGATCGACCAAAACAAGAGCCCTAAGGAGAAACCTAAGGACAAATTGAAGTCTATTTTTTTCTAAGAAAACCTTAGGTTTGACTCACAATGCTTCTTCAGGTTTATAAATTGTAAAGTGAGGTATTTTTCATTATTATCTTGGGGTCTTTAATGAGCTGACAAAAAAAAAAAATCATGCATTTTGGGGGATTTCTTAGATGTGAGTATACACAGTATGCATGTCAGTTTATCTCTGCTGCATAAGGTTGCCTTATGATTATCAAGTGTGAGGTTGAGACTGTTTGTATGGCCATTGGTTTTGTCCAAGATAAATGATGATTATGCTAAATGAGGCTTGAATCAAATTCAGAGTTGGCTGTTTGAACAAAATTACAAGAGGGATTACTCTCAGCATGTTGACTTTTTGTCAATTATATTAAACAGCAGGGATATGCAATATGATAATATTTACTTGCAAATGCACACACAGACACACACACACACACACACACACACACACACACACACACACACACACACAAACAAAAACATTCAACGCAAACACCTCTGCATTTTAGATTTAAATATGTTGGACAGTAAGTGATTAAGTATTTAGTCAAATGTCCAAGTGATGGTGGACTGCCTGTCCCCTCTGGGCCATCATAGGTGATTCCTCGGTTCTTAAGAGTTGTGTGCTTTGGAACCCATTCTGTGTGGGCACATTTCAAGAATTTAGTCTGAAAAGAGTGGAACATACACCCTGCAGTGGTGTACACTGCAAAGCGAACAGTGACAGGAAATGGCAACAGTTTCAAACCAATGCACTGGCACAAAAACAGTGCAAAAGGAGCCCTGGAGAATGAACAAAACTACCGGTAGATGTTTAGGCCGAGTGCTTGCTTTTAACATATACGTCGCAGTTAAACATTGCATTACTTAAAGAAAAGATAGCTCTTAACATAAGTCTAATAATTTCGATGGGGGGGCACATGATGTGCTTTCACAGAAGGGAAAACAGTGCTAAAAGATGTAGTAAATTGCGAAATGTGGCTGGCTCCACAGGTAATTCACACACACACACACACACACACACACAAACAAAAACATTCAACGCAAACACCTCTGCATTTTAGATTTAAATATGTTGGACAGTAAGTGATTAAGTATTTAGTCAAATGTCCAAGTGATGGTGGACTGCCTGTCCCCTCTGGGCCATCATAGGTGATTCCTCGGTTCTTAAGAGTTGTGTGCTTTGGAACCCATTCTGTGTGGGCACATTTCAAGAATTTAGTCTGAAAAGAGTGGAACATACACCCTGCAGTGGTGTACACTGCAAAGCGAACAGTGACAGGAAATGGCAACAGTTTCAAACCAATGCACTGGCACAAAAACAGTGCAAAAGGAGCCCTGGAGAATGAACAAAACTACCGGTAGATGTTTAGGCCGAGTGCTTGCTTTTAACATATACGTCGCAGTTAAACATTGCATTACTTAAAGAAAAGATAGCTCTTAACATAAGTCTAATAATTTCGATGGGGGGGCACATGATGTGCTTTCACAGAAGGGAAAACAGTGCTAAAAGATGTAGTAAATTGCGAAATGTGGCTGGCTCCACAGGTAATTGCAAGTCAAGGTTTTGTTTGACACATGGGAGAGACATTCCATCATCCTACATGTAGGAATGGAACAATGAAGCTTACACTTTAAATTTACCTGCTGAGTTTGATGAAGATATAAAGAATCTAATTGTATTTTATTTTATTTTATGCCCCTGTTGCCAGTGATGGCCACTGACTGTGACTCTGGGTTAAACGCTGAGCTAACATATTACACCCTGAGCCCGGACTTCAGCATTTCGCCACATGGAACCATATTCCCTGCAGTTCGGTTGGACTACGAGAGGCCGAACCATCTCTATGAATTTGTGGTGATGGCAGTGGATGGCGGTGACGGGCCCCACTCCGGCACTGCCACCGTCCGTGTGAGGATGGTTAATGTCAACGATGAAGCCCCAGAATTCTCCCAGCTTGTGTGAGTCATTTTACCGCGTACTGTATGCCATTCCTCAATAATATTCAGGAGAACGTCCAACATTTGCCTTGTAAGCCATCCATTTTCTCGACTGCTTGTCGTGGGTGAACTGGGACCTATCCCAGCAGACGTTGGGCGAGAGAAGGGGTACACCATTGACTCGGCACCATCATATGGCAGGGTGCATATTGATGAACAATTACTGACTGAAAAAAGTACTGTATGTCTTTTCAAGTTCAGTGTGCACGTGTATATCGTCATGTTCTGTCTTAGTAGTATTTCAGCTCCAGCTGGAGTGAAGGGCATTTCCCCATCAAGCCTTGCTGTGTATTTAAGGACTGCCTAGCTGTGTAATCATGGTCGGATTATTCTATCAGGCTCAGACCGAAATGAATGTGTTTGGATTCCAAAAATGCAGGCTCCAAGTGTGATAACAACAATATGTATTAAAAAAAATTGCATCGACAAAGTATAAACTGAAGTCGCTGGTCACAAGGAGCTAGGTAAAACAATGCATGAAACAAAAAGTGCTTGCATGGGCAAGGTTCAATTGAACACAGAGAATACACAAACAAAATATCAAAAATCCAGTAAGACAAAAATGATCAAGAGCAATAATAGAATAACCAAAATTCTTACAAGCATGATCTATGAGCAAAATTAGAGCGACTAAGAATAGTATCAAGAGGACTAGAAAATAACATTTGAAGCACAACAGCGAGCAAGGTCAATAATCCGACAATGTCCTTAAATACACAGTACGGCTTGATGGGGAAACGCGGTACATGTGCGCCTGCTCTATGGGAAACCCCCATCAATCCAGCTGAAGCTGAAACACAATCAAGTCAGAACATGACATATATGCACGCCTCTAAATATTACTTTCATAAGAGATAATTACAGTTTTTTCTTGATCCCTTTCACACATTAACTAGAAGATGCTCCACAAACAAGGTGATGTTCAAAAACATTGTGCTGCGGCATCATCTTTCAGTGGGGCATTTTAAATGTCAGGTAAACTTTGTTCTCGGACAGAAAGGTAGTTGCGTCAGAGATACAGGTTGTTGTATCACACAGCAAACTTGCCTGCCTGCCTTAGGTGACAAATAAACTTGTTTCAGCTCGCAAGACCTGTCAGCTTTAGGGTAATATTGTACACCTATGAAGTTCTACCCAGTAAGCTATACGCAATCGAATTTTCAACAATATGCACGATGTTGGGATGAAGTTATCATGTGTGTAGACAGGGTAAGATAAACCCATTCATTTGTTCTGTCGTTTCCTTTACAGACGTCCTTGCTTTAAAAAGATCCCATAAAAACATTTTTCAGGTGATGAATAGGAATCAATCAACTAGTTAGCACGGCGGTGTAAGAACATGTTATGTGGCACACGAAGGTATGCTCAGTAAATGTGATACTACTTTTTTTTACTCTAATTTATGGCCTAAAAGCATTTTTCCGACAAATGTTTACCATAATTGAGCTTTTATCATTACATTTAAGTTTGTTCGTGATTGAGTATGATGCCTTCCAATTTACACACAAATTCAATGTGCATCAACACAGAACTCCGTTGTAAACCTAAGGATCCCCTGGATAGCATTGTATGTCTGGTTTAAACTCACGGAAACACATTTTACACTATAGTGTTCAAGTCAAACGCTTCTAAATGTTTTCCCTGCTACCATTTCCATCATTTCTGTGCAAGCATGCATGGCATTGGATATCCTCAGATACATATCACACTTGTGTCATACACGAACAAAATCATGAATTAGATACGTGCCGGTGTGGCTGGATTGGAAGACTGAATTGGACATACCCTGTCATTGCGAGCCAGACATTGTTGAAATGTGAGGATCACATCAGATACGCAATGCTGCTACCCAAACACTTCAAAGTAGGTGCAAATGGACACAAAAGGCCAGATATAAATATGAGGTTTCGTTCGTTGAAAACTTCAAATAGGTTAACCTTACATGTACTTGTGAGTATCGAATTACTCGACAGTTTTTGGTTCTCTGTTGTTTTCATGTGTCTGTTTGCATTCAGTGGAACGCTTTCCGAAATATGAATTCTACGTTTCCTGATGAGCTTCATAAAAGATGCTCTGTTAATTTGATCAAAAAGCAGATAAGGCAAGAGACATGACAAGAGACTGACGTCACAGAGATGCAGATTAACAGTGGAGGCTGTCAGCAATCACACAACTCTTTGTCAGATTTGCTATGACTTTGAATTGCAGGCTTTTTGCCAGGTGAAGTTTGGCTGTGGTTCCTGATGAACAACGATGGAAGAATGGCCATAAAAATCACAAACACAGTGACAGTTTCTGGCCTGCTCTGTGTATGAAATTAAAAGTAACACCAGACTTCTTAAAATAATCCAACACTCCCTGGAGTGGTCCTCTCAGTTCACATTTAAATGAGTTACAAGTGAGGGGCAGACAAGCAGAAGAGCACGAATGTAAATATTCTGGATTCTTAATGTAGGACACCGCTCTGTGTTGCATGGAGCCTGATAATTTGCTGAACTGTTGGAAGATTCTGCAGGAAGACAAATCAAGGGAGCGAATATGTTTTAGCCCCACTGCTGTGGTGAGGTTGCCTCTGAGCTGAGTGACAGATTACAGGTCAGCCATGATGCCACGGACCCCGCTGCGGCTCGGCGGAGATGAATCACCCATCGGTGCTATTCTTTAAACCATCAATCACCTCTGACTTGTCAATGCAGACACCAACACCCCACTGCCATCACCCTGCGAACACACTCATACAGTAGTTACACTGGAAACAACACCAAATCTTACAGAGGAGGACTTCTGCTGATGAGTCAAGTTAAACTCTGTGAGAAAGAAAGGAAAAAGAACCCCCCCCCCCACCCACCACTTACTTTGTTGCTCTCACTCTTTTGCTTTCCTCTTTCCTCATGAACCTCTCACCCCTCGCATATTACTTTGCTCATCACATCAGTACCATCTTTCTTTTGTGCCCTCTGCACCATGTTCCATTTCTCTTCCTTGGAGTGTCCTCCAAGAGGCACAGTTCATCCCCAGCTCAGAGTAGTGTGTTCCAGAGGGGGTAAATCGCTCTCCTGTGTCTTGCTGGGCATCTCACTGCCCGGCACTTCAGAGCGGGCAAATCACTGTTGACATTTTAAAAGGTACTGGATCGAATAGCCCACGGTCGACTTAGGATGCAAAAGCACCGTTTGTGCAATAACTCCAGCATGCCACCAGACGCTATCATTTGTTCCTGGTCTGGCCAGCTAAGAAGAAAGGTTAAATCACAGTGACACAGAAAAGCCGCAACTATTAGTCTCATCCGCCGGCTCATCCTTTGCCCTTGTTAAACGTTTTTTTCTGTGCAGATATCGAACGTTTGTTTCAGAGGATGCAGGCCCCAACACCCTTGTCGCCACAGTCCTTGCCAAAGATCCCGATAGTGATGGGATCAACTACTCCATAACGGCTGGAAATGAGGAGGGAAACTTTGTCATTGACAGCCAGAAAGGTGATGCCTCTTCATTTCACAGGCATTCTTCACATTTGCTCTTACTCTAATTGTCAAGACAACTCCACCAAATCACATATTCAATTTTGGACCCCGCTGCGGCTCGGCGGAGATGAATCACCCATCGGTGCTATTCTTTAAACCATCAATCACCTCTGACTTGTCAATGCAGACACCAACACCCCACTGCCATCACCCTGCGAACACACTCATACAGTAGTTACACTGGAAACAACACCAAATCTTACAGAGGAGGACTTCTGCTGATGAGTCAAGTTAAACTCTGTGAGAAAGAAAGGAAAAAGAACCCCCCCCCCACCCACCACTTACTTTGTTGCTCTCACTCTTTTGCTTTCCTCTTTCCTCATGAACCTCTCACCCCTCGCATATTACTTTGCTCATCACATCAGTACCATCTTTCTTTTGTGCCCTCTGCACCATGTTCCATTTCTCTTCCTTGGAGTGTCCTCCAAGAGGCACAGTTCATCCCCAGCTCAGAGTAGTGTGTTCCAGAGGGGGTAAATCGCTCTCCTGTGTCTTGCTGGGCATCTCACTGCCCGGCACTTCAGAGCGGGCAAATCACTGTTGACATTTTAAAAGGTACTGGATCGAATAGCCCACGGTCGACTTAGGATGCAAAAGCACCGTTTGTGCAATAACTCCAGCATGCCACCAGACGCTATCATTTGTTCCTGGTCTGGCCAGCTAAGAAGAAAGGTTAAATCACAGTGACACAGAAAAGCCGCAACTATTAGTCTCATCCGCCGGCTCATCCTTTGCCCTTGTTAAACGTTTTTTTCTGTGCAGATATCGAACGTTTGTTTCAGAGGATGCAGGCCCCAACACCCTTGTCGCCACAGTCCTTGCCAAAGATCCCGATAGTGATGGGATCAACTACTCCATAACGGCTGGAAATGAGGAGGGAAACTTTGTCATTGACAGCCAGAAAGGTGATGCCTCTTCATTTCACAGGCATTCTTCACATTTGCTCTTACTCTAATTGTCAAGACAACTCCACCAAATCACATATTCAATTTTCCTTCATAAATTCCTGTGACATGAGCGCCCTTTACTTTCAGTTTCACCTAGAAGAGATTTGATGTGTTCATATTCAAAAAGGTAATTTTGATGCGAGTGCTGCTCTTCCTGTCATAATGCTCATAAATATTGAATGTGACATTGTTAAGGAAAATTCTTCAGATTTTTCTGACTGAAAGGAATTTTCTATGGCAATTCCAGGCTTTCCAACAGAGATGACAGAATAGTGTATGTTTTTCTCTTTTTTACCCTTTGATCCAAAACCAGCAGCAATCGCTATGGCATTTGTCCCCCAGCCCCTTCAATTCAATTTCACAACAACTGCGCTATCATACTTTACAATCTCCAGGCTGCGCTCCGCAAGGGCCTCTTCTCTTTGTGTCATCATTTTTATATTCCTTTTCTCTACTTCTCTGTATCCTCAAAGCAAGAAAACTTTGAAGCCGATATCCTTTGTCTCCTGAAATTCCACTACATGGCTTCCGTTCCCCGTGCCGTGTACGCAAAGAGGGCTGGCTCATTAAATAGCTCATGTCATTGGTAAACAAGGTTGACATTTAGGTTGTGTACGTCCCGCAACTGACTTATATTAATGCTGTGCTGTATTGCTGACAATGTCACACGTTACTATTAGGCGCAAAGCCTCTATGGGCAGCCGGAACCTCAAATACATTGGCCAAGAGGAGTGTCGAGCTCACATCTGTGTATCAGCATTCTGTGTCTTCAATCACGAGCATGGAAAGAGATGAATCGAATCACAACACCAGAATAAAGAAGCCTCTTTGTGCTCGAACTTCAATGACTTTTTCGCACTTCACAGGCTGCTTTCTCATTCTGCAACCTCTGCTGATCATGTCTGTATTACTGTTAACGACAAAGATGTTAACTCACAGGCTACAGCTTTTCATCCCACCTTTGATCTTGACAGTTCAATGAAAGTAGACAGAGGGGTCCAAGAAGAACACCAACTGCTGAGCCTGGTTAACGTCTAACCTGATTTACTCAATACTTTGTTGTTGTTGTTTTTAAGTGGATGAAGTAGCAGGAAATCTTGTGAGTTGATACAACACATATTTGAGATGTGACAAGTCACCACTGTGAAATTGTTTTTCGGATTTCAGCGACATGTCTGTTTTTCACATTGTTGTACTGCCACCTGACCACATGCAGTTTGCATTTTCACGATCTGTGTCGTTTAATCGATCCGTGTTCTTTGCAGGATTGATTCGACTCCGTTCCGCACCCCTGCCCGAGCTTCAAGGCCTCGAGTACATCCTGAATGTAACAGCCACAGATGACAATGCATCGGGCGGGGTGCACCCACTCTCGTCCACTGCACGTGTTATTGTGGGAGTTGATGATGTGAACAACAATAAACCTATATTTGAAGAGGTGAGGGCCACATTTTCTATCTATGTATCTATCTGTCTGTCTGTCCGTCCGTCTCGGAGAATCTGTGACAACATGTCGCTGCAAAGATCAAATTTCTTCGGTGTTTTCAATAAGCAAGCCGATTCACATTGCTTGAGTATTTTAGCAGTGCCCGTGTTCAGCTTTGATCAACTTGAGTTTGTTGGAATTATTAAGGGAATGTGTTTAAAAATTGAAAAAAACTTGACTGAGCCACACTCAAATACATTCTCCTATAATATATTTGCAGTCAACAGAAAATGTTTTTGGTCGATGTCAACCTGAATGAAGCCTATGCATCAAATCCTCATCCTACACTTACTTGAATTATTCACTTTCCATCCACATTCTCCTCATTGTGCTCTGCTCCATCCTACTCTCTTGTTGTTTTCCCTTACCCTTCTTCCCTATTTCCCTGGCCACCATCTCTCTCCACTCTGTTCTCCCATGAGTTCTGATTAGCCTGTGCACCAAGTCTATCTTGTGGTTCTCTATTTGGGACTTCAATTAAGTGATGAAAAAATGCATTATCACTAAACAATACAATAGCTATTTAATTAACTTCCTAATGAACTGGAATTTACTGAAACACCTCATCAGAGGGCCAACCATTGCATACTGTAGCGCCTGAAGGTGTTGACAACTTGCATGTGAGATGTTTTTAAAGTAGCAAAAGAAAAAAAGGCATTTTACATCACCTACAGATGTTAACCCTTTGTAGTATAGAGCACTCGTGGGAATGCGAAGGGACTGGTCTACTCAAAACTCTCTCTTTGGCTATCCATAATTTTGAGAGCATTTTGCTAATAAGGTGCCCGGAGTTTTGAGTACAATGATTCAGATCGTTCTTATCTCAAATCAACCCTCCCCATTGAAGATAATAGAAATGACATATATGCATCCCCAAAGTCCATTTTTTTTTTGGACTGCACTGTGTTGTAAAATCGGAATATTAACTCTTGAATCTTAAAATGTTTGATGCATTTTTCTGCCTCAGTTACATTGTTCTGTAAGTATACACTGCTAAGATGCTAACCAAGCTAACCACAGCAACAATTGTTTATGGTATGCTCAACACGACGACGTCCTGAAATAACGTTCAATCGCCCAATAAGGGCATTAAAAATGATTTTATTCTGCTGACAATGTATTTATATGGGGCCTGTTGTATGGTGCCTAGCTATTACCATGGCAATAACAGCATGGTGATTTTGCTGTGCGGCTTTGGCTAAATTGAGAGAGTTGCACCAATGACTGAAGGTTTAGCTCTTTGAATCATGGCTGTTTTGTTTTGCTTTTGCTGCTACTGCTGATTTGCTCTTGCTGGTCACACCATCAAAACCAGCACGAAAAAAAACAACAAAACCATGTTGGTCTGTGCTGTTTTGTTTTGTTTTTTTTTTAGCAGGGTAAACTTGCTTTACTTTGAAAAATCTTATATTACCATATTGGCCCTAGCAGGACTTCATACTTGGTGTGGTTCCTTGAACAAAATACTGAGACTGTCAGTGCCAATGCATTTGGGCCTTGAAGCCTTCTGTTCCTTTCATTGTTCTTTGATCCATCTCCCATACTTAAGTTGTGCATGTCTGCTACCCTCCTCTCATCTTTCTCTTTTTCATGGCCATTTGGTTGAAAGAGATGCAAGCATTTATAACTGATTATAAACTACAAGGGCCCGACGGAGAAGCTTTTTATCTGGGGTGTATGTTCATTAGAGGTAATGGATTGAGTCCTGGCAAAGACAAAGCTGCTCATTGCTGGATCTTCAAAAGGATCAACTCGAGTGTTTTCACTTTCATAGATGGGGTCTACTGGGTCTCGGTCTGTAGATAGAAACAGTATGTGTTTCATGTGAAGCACTTGGCTACGAATGTGCAGTGACCTGCAACCTAATTAGGTACCTTGTTTGATTCTCAGTCTCCCAGCATTTTACCTCACGTGTGGGGATTCTTCTGTTTTTTTTTTTGTTTTTTTTTTTTTGTGTGTGTGTCTATCCTTCCCACCATACTTATATTCAGTGCCAGCAATATCGTGAGCAGGCTTCAGTGCTGGAGAATCAGCCAACAGGCACTTTTGTGTTACAAGTGCATGCTGTGGATGCAGATGAGGGAGCAAATGGAAAAGTCAAATATGGCTTAATGCACAGAGACAGCGCCATGCCTGCCTTCAGAATTCATCCAGACTCAGGTAGAGCAATCACACACATTCTTAGCTTGAAATCATCAATTAAACATTTAGTGCAGACGATGTAACATTGTAATAGTTTTAATGGGCTTCAACTTCAGTTGAGAGCAGAGACTATCACGTGTCACTTTAACTCAGGCTTTTTGCTCTTATGGGAGTTTCCAAATCACAAAAACTGCCAAAACCTGAAGCTAGAAATACAATTCTTGTAGAAATTGAATGCTGAGAAGGCAAAAAAAACATATTTGCTGTATCATTGCTTTTCTCTTGATGATCTTGCCATTGACTTGACATAAAAAGTGCACAATTTTAACAACAGTGTTAGCGGCGGGAAAGGCAATAGCCTAACCATCCTCAACAATCCACAAATTTGGTTCTTTTATTGAGTTGGAATATTCGGAGAAATGGAATTTACAGGTAGCTAAGTAAGAACTAACAGAAAAAAATATGACTACAAATCTATCTCAATATTGTGCGTACTGTGAAATCTGAAAACAACTATTTTCGTTTTGGGTGCAAGTCTAGCACACCCTTACTAACATCGGTGGAGTTTTCCTTCTTGTGGTATTTTGCTTGGCTTTACATCAGCAGAATTGGGTGTAACGGGGAGTTAGCCTTGCACCTCCCAAACGTAGATCCGTGTGTGTGACCACCTTTTAAGCAGTCTCAAATTGAGTTTACTTGTTGTCACCAAATTGTTGGTTGCACTCGAGGGCACAGCAGGAACACCCAGTGAGGCGTAGCACGTCTACCAAATTCACAAACACGCTGAACTACACCATTGTCCCGTCATGAAAATTACAATGCTCCCTTTTGATACGCCGAGCGCAGACTACTTCCTCTCACCAGGGGCGTGGCTGCTTCCTTGCGCCGGCACGCCCAGACAGGCGAAACACGGACACAAAGACGCTAGACTAGACTTGGGCTGGCACGAAAATGGAGCTAGGCCCATTTTAACGGGTGCCAGTCTACCAATATGAGGCCCATGATGTTAAATGGTTATGCTGTTGTCAGCCTCATCATCATCTATAATCCTAAAACGACTTCAGTCGAAAATAACCCGTCAACTGATACTTTCTTGATGATAGCTGTATCCATGGAGGAAGGATAAATGCATGTGTTGATTGAGAATGTTGGAATGTATTGTTGGATATGTATATAGTCATATACAAACATTTGACAGCTGATTACTGTTCTGTTCTGTCCACCCAGGAGCAATTGTGACGGCCCAGAGGTTTGACAGGGAGCGCCAAAGAGAGTATTCTGTTACAGTGACGGCCACTGATTGGGCCGAGGAGCCGCTCATTGGAATCTGTCAGCTCACTGTCCAAATAGTGGATGAGAATGACAATAGCCCCAAGTTTGAAAACATGCGCTATGAGTGTAAGTCCTAAATGACTACTACTTTAAATTAAAACGCATAACCTTTTGTATACCTCATTTGTACATTGCTCTGAATACCTGTTGACTGTCACCTGGAAAAAAAATAAATAAATGAAGGTTTGAACTGTTAAGCTATGGAATGACAAAGGAGCCTCTCATACCGAGACAGAGGCAGCAGCTATTAAAACAGTGTGCTGTAGATGTTGTGAAAGTGAAATGCTAAACTACAAGTTTGTATCTACAATTGTTCTCAAGCTGTCAGGCTGCTGAATAAACATGCGTGAAAACCTGTTACCATTGTAAATAGCACAGCCACCTTATGCTTCATATATGCAGTTGCATATATGCTTGTATCTATATATTATAGTTATTTCCCCAGTGCGGGACAAATAAATATGATATTATCTTACATTATCTTAAATGTATTCTCCACCAGAGTAAATTACATGTTATTTGTTAATTGAGTTTGTTAATTATTATCACTTATCAATTTAGTTGTGTTGAGCCGAGTTGGCCTCGTTTCATTGGTTCATTGCTTCAAATTTGTAACAATTGCGAAATCTATAAACATAAGTCAAATATAATTTGCAATGGGGATTGAATCTTTTAGAGAACAGATTTTAAAAATAGCAGCCCAGAAGCATCAGTACTGTCAGAGCTGGTAATCATTTTCAGTGTCTGACATTTTGTTGCTCCAATGCTTTCAAAACCTTATATCCATTTAAAAATCTTAATTACGTACATTTTCACCTCAACGATTAGAGCTCTCCTATCATCTCATGTGTGTCCTCTATAGACTTCTTGAGAGAGGATACTCTGATCGGCACCAGTTTCCTGCGTGTGGCAGCTCATGATGATGACTTTGGCACCAATGCAGCAGTCACTTACTCCATGTCTACGGAGCAACCAGAATACCTGAAGGTCAATGCGCTCACTGGATGGGTGTATGTGAACCAGCCAATATCACAGGTCAGTCAAATAAGGCTGCAGACGTGCAAACACACTTATTCACACAGTCTGTGCAACCACAGTGGGGTATGTGTACAGATGCAACAGGCTGGACAAAAATTGGAGGGAGATATTCTGAATCGAATGACAGATAGGTAACATGAGAGTAGCCAGACATTTTTTTTTTTTTTAAATAAACAAGATTGCCTACTGCAACAGATACAACTACAATTCAAAAGATGTATCGTTTTAAATAGGATGCATTATCATTCTGAGCTAATCATTCTCAATAGACAAAACCTTGATTAGAGAGCTCATTGCTGTCTGAGACAATTTATTTTTTTTTCCTTTGTAGTTCATTATCTGTAATAATTTGGGATATTCATGTGAGGTGCTATGTGTGGCCAACTCGCACTTCATAGTTACTCATTAAAAATAACATTTGCATTCACCACACAATGGCAGGATACTGATGCATAATTTTTTCCTCCTTAGAACATATCAAGGACGTTTGGCTTCTTCTGGAACATTCTAACCATTTTTTCTGGCCCTCAGGCTTGACAGATGCAAAAAGGTGCATATTTCAACCAATACCGTTGAGTTCTCCAATATAAAGGAATCCACTCAGCCTTCATCCATTCGCAAATCAATCACTATTCCCCAACTCACTATTGTGTGTGTATGTATATATATTAGGGTGGTCCACATTTTCATGGCAAAAAAAAAAGTTTGTCGGATTCGTCGGGCCGGGTCGGAATTCTTGTCGATACAATGGTACAAGGTTCTGTGTAAAATTTCATTCCGATCTGATGATATTTTCCCGTCCCGCAAAGCGGCCAAAGTTTCCACCATAACAACTGGTCTCAATAGGGTGAACATGTGTATTTTAACCGTGTATTTTGCCATGCGTGACACTGGCTGGGCTGAATGTTGCCCGAACGATCACCTCCTGACTAACTAACCATTCCATCGCTGCTCTCAGCAGCCGGAGACAAACTCAAACGCACGCCTAACACACAACGGTCACCTACTGGCGAGCTAATATCTTTCAATTGAAGTCGAGAATCGCCGGAATTCTTACTGGACGCTGAGCTGAGGACGCTTTTCGACATCGAAAAAAAAAAAAAAAAAGAGCACGAGGATTGGCAGTTCCTGCTGGGCCAGGAGAAGCTAACCATCGACCAGGAAATGGAAGTGATTTGAGCTTGAGGGCAATGCTCATTCTTTTTGTCTCTCAGCTTCTTACCCTGCGGCACCTGTTGCGGTAAAGAATTGCTCGACAACATACTGAAGTCTCATTTTGAACTTTCCAAACCACACAATTCGACACTGAAGCAACACACCCTTATAACAATAAGACCTTATTACTGCTTACAGGATTGAAAAAAAAAACATACAGTATAATGGACAAAAATCATTATCATATAACATGGATCCATCCATTTTCAACACCGCTAATCCTGAACAGGGTCGAGGGGAGCTGTTGGAGCCGATCCCAGCTTACTTTAGGCGGAAGGCAGACTACTTCCTGAAATGGTTGACAGTAGTCGGTCGCAGGGTATTACAAAAAATAATAGAATAGATGATAGAAAAACAAGATATTTGCACAAAGTCTAGAGCAGTTAAAACCGCACATTGTGCAACGCGAGGTACACCACTCACAAAATGTTCGGGAGTGAGGCTGACATTTTGGGATCAATCTATGCACTCAAACTGTTACGTCACCTTCTCGAAACGTTAAAACCAATGGGTCAACATATCAGTGTGTATATAGAATAGTTTAAAAATAAATTCAAATTGAACCAAGAGCTGTATTGGTCCATTTATGGCTCAAACTGATTTTTAAAAATGTTTTACTCTTCAGCTCCTTGTTAGTAACCAGCAACATGTGCAAAAATAAACAAATATATATATATATATATATATATGTAAAATGGATGAATGCTGAGTGGATTCCTTTTTTAAAGCTTAATTATACTCGTGATAACGCGTCCTGCGTCTAAATATCCAAGGGTTGAATCAAGGACAGCCAGATTTGTATGCATAGTACACATTTCACATCCAATGGCCGTCCTGAGGTCGGCTGCACCCTTGTAGTTGACTGTAAGTGTCAGAAAGTCAACTTTTGAATTTTTCATAGGTGCAGTGCACATTTTTTCTTTTTTTTTATTGCTTTGTATTTAAATCTCTTATTTATTCAAATATGCAGCTGTTCTTGAGCCAGAAACTTGTGATCGCACTCAGAGCTGTGTATTATTCAGCACACTTTTTAGCACGTGGGTATCAAAAGTCTATAAGACTTTCTTCCACTGACTTTATGTGAAATTAAAAGACCAAACCTACACGAAACGAAGCTATTGCACATTTAAAAATGGCTCCAGATGGTTTCTGAATCACGACACAATATCTGCAGTACAACTCAAATTATAAAAGTCCTATCAATGAATTGTTATGTTTGAAATTTCTGGTCTGGGACATTATTCCATTTGTCCTTCTCACAGCCTCACTTTGCAGAAAACAAGTATTATGGTACAAATTCACATCACTACATGGTTCCCAATGGGAATTTATTGACATTGAACAGCAGCGCGTATTCATATGCCAGAGACAGTAAAGGTATGCGCTTTCACACATTGTTGAGAGGAATAATTGAAAAAGATAGTGAAGGTTACATTGCGCAGGTTTCGTGGATATTTTCTGCTTTTAATCCGACATGTTTGATGTAAATTTAATTTAAAGATGTGGCTAGGCGCGAACAATCAGAAGTCTGTCATTCACATGCTTTTAAAGCAACCGTTGTGTCCACAATGGACATCACGAACAAGAATATTATTCTTTAGTTTCACGGAATAATTGTACTGGCTCGAGAATGCAAATTGAATTTCTACTGGAAGAGAAAACAGAATTGTGATGTGAGATTCCTTTATCTCATCCCACAATAATGTAGTAAGAGAATAATAGAAGTGTGAGGCCTTTAGTTCCATTGACAACATACTGCATCTGAAGTTTTGACATATTCAGGGTTAACAATTTATTTCTCCTGTGAAATAAAAAATGGTACCACATGGCCTGCATTTTCTATCAAAAAAAAAATCACAAGGGACTCACTGGTTGTTAATGCATTAACACTAGTTTTATTCTTGAGTGCAATGTTGATGCTGTAAGGAGACATAGAAGCCAACACTCCAATGAGGTGTTCAGCTAATTTGGACATTCACTGTCTAAGTGGACGAATAGGCGAGTGAAATAAGCCATTCCCAATTATAGAATAACAGCAATGAAGGAGCTTTTGTGCTACCTGAGTTACAGCTTAATCATCTTCTGCACAGCTCACATTGCTGCTTCTGTTGTTATTGCTGTTCCTAATTAAGTGGATTTGAATCATTTCTCTGTCGGTCTACCTAGATTTTGGTTCAGGTATTATTAAGTCATGTGGCCTTAATTACACTCATCTCTCTTTCTCTCTCTCTCTTTATATATGTATATATATATTACACACAGTATATAATATATAAAAATGATAAATTAATCCTGTATGATAGGCAGCATGGTCGTCAACTGGTTAGCATGCTGGCCTTTCACAGTGCCCTCATGTTCTCCCCGTATCTGCGTGGGTTTTTTTCCGGGTATTCCGGTTTCCTCCCACATTCCAAAAACATGCATGGCAGGTTAATGGATCATGCTAAATTTTCTCTAGGTGTGATTGTGAGTGTGAATGGTTGTTTGTCTTTGTGTGTCCTGCAATTAGCTGGCAACCAGTTCAGGGTGTCCCCCGACTACTGCCAAAAGAAAGCTGGAATAGGCTCTTTTTGTCAACAGCCATAACTGTATTGTACATGAAAACACTTTAAAAAAACAAAGAAACAAACAAACAAACAAAAAAAACCAACAATTGGGAATAGTACATGCTTTGAATATTTTACAAATACATTATGTGCTCATCAAAAAAAAAAAAAATCTGTCAGCTTTCTTCAACTCAAGGACGCCCCTTACTCGCGTTGTCTATTGTCTCGTGCCTTTGTTGAATTCAGAGAAGCTACATCACACGGGACATCAGCGCAACTGATGGAGGGAACAAGAGCACCTCTGTGGAGCTGGCCGTCACTATCACCAACGTAAAGAATCAACCTCCACAATGGGAAGAGGAAAGCTACAGTGTCATCATCCCTGAAAACACGGCCAGAGACACACCTATAGTGGTAAGAGTGCCCTTTTGAGGGCCTAAAAGGAGGGCACAGTCCCATCCATCCATTTACTTCAGCAAGCTATAAGCAAATGGTTAATTGACAATGATGCAACTAATTGCACATAAATGGATTGTTGTTGTTGTTTTGTTTCACTAGAGAGCATGAAGAATAACATTAAAAAACAGCACCCACCCATCCATTTCCAATGTCTTACATCATCCTCCATGAAACATGGAGTAACCTGCTAATTAAAGAGACTGATGGACAAACATGACATTTCGTTTTTCTCTCTTATGTTCAATGGTCCAGCATTGGGGGCGGTCATGCTCTACTGAGTGCTTTTGTACTCTGAGTAAAGGCAGACTATTGGATGAAGCTCGTACAGTATACTGATTTACAATTAACTGAACAGTCATTGGTAATGGTGTGGTTCGCTCACCCTGTCACTGACTGGTGGCATGTCAAAGTTTATGACACCGCTTGTGAGTCTGAATAGACTGAAACCTGTTTTGTATGTATACTGAGGGACCTTGAAAAGAATACGGAGGACTGTATAGAAAATAGATGGATTATGAAAGCAAACTGTCTGTGGTCCAAGTCTTTAGATAGGTAAAAAATATGGTTTGTAAAGAAAAAAAAAAAACCCTCTATTTTTCACTCACTTAATAAAATAGGTTTGAAATAGAGGGTTTTCTCCTTGAGATTACAAAATGTGGAGTTTCAATGCTCTGCCCCTGACTGTGTTAGTTTTCCTGAAAATGTAAAAATGTTAACTCGAATGCCGAGAAAAATGTTCAAGGAGAACAGCAATTGGTCCATTTCTGAATTCCAGCACTTTCAGTTTCACTTCCATGCATCTCAAAAAATAATGATCCTGCCAGGTTTTCAAAAGAATGACTTTTATCTTTTTTGTGTCAAATAAAGTAAGCAAATCATTTCTTTTCCTTGAGATTTCCTTGAGTCCCGGAGATGCGATTTGGACTCAAGTCAACTTGAATCACTGTTTTGTGACTTGTGACTTGACCTGCTCAAAACTGAAAGACTTGAGACTTGCCTCAAACTCGGGAGTTATCTGCTTAACTTGAGTTGATGACATGACATTGTGATTTGACAGCCGTGATGATTGTTTATTCTACATGCTAGATGTTAGCACAAAATACAGTATCAATTTGTTGATAATGCAAGATGTGAGTATGGGAGAACATGCTTGGAATGATGCTGTCATGATTGGAGGATATGCTGTCAGTCAAACCTCGACCTTTGAAGAAGCACATCCTCTCATATCAGACAGATGTCAAAGCGTGATTTAAACTGGCACAATGCAAAATAAAAAATGTGTTCATCAAAGAAATTGGACAGCCAGACTCGAACATTGGACATGGTTTATCATTTGAAGACCCATTCTGCCCAAATATCTGAAAACTCATGAGCCTTTTCCTAAGGTCGGTTATTGGTTTGCAAATGTTAGCGGACAAAATCCTATTTTGCTGACATTCAGGCATTGACTCATAAGCAACACATCACATCTATCCATACAGCTCTGCTAGATTGCCAAAGATATCATGATGTGACCTCGCTGGTCCTCTCCTTTTATGAAAACTAAACACTGCATTAACAAGGTGACTCGGTTTGGGACTTGATTTGACTTGAAACAGCTTGTGACCCAACTTGACTTACCCAAGACAAAATGATTGGCAATGTGCTTGGGACTTGAAGGTTAAGATTTGATACTCATATAACTTGAAGTGTTGTTTGATTCGATTACACGTGTGGTTCCTGTGGGTAAACATAATTCCACTTTCATTCTACACTTTGCTGAATTCTATTGGGATCAAAACAAACTCTTGTTTTGATTAAATCAATCAATAATTGCACCATTTTCATTTTTCTTTGAGGACCCTTAATCTGATTTTGTGATACACGCAGTGTGAGTATCACAACATCATTGTCACAGTGAAGAGTTGATTACTTCTGTGAAGTGATGCCGTTGCCTGGTGCTTGCAGCTGCTCAGCTAACAACTCCGCGTTTGCTCCTCACTATATTTTACGCTGATAAGCTGTCAGAAAAATGCCGAAAACGACTAATGCTGTGTTTTGTGGCTGCATCACTGATGGATGATACTACTCAGTGTAAAATGCTCCAACAAATTCATTGCCTTTTTTTTGTAATTACATCCCTTCAAAAAAAGTCCATTTCATCATATTGTTATATGATGAAACCTACCCGCTAAATGTTTGAGTCTGGATGACCACTAATAATATAAACTGTAATTGTCCTCATATTTGTTATGAAGGTGGCACACCTCAAAGTACAACCATTATCCGTTCCACGAGTCCAATTGACTGAAACTGGATTCTTTTTTTCTAAGATTCCTATTGAGCAAAGGCAACGGAACAAAGGCAGGGTGGTGGTGGGGAGCATTAGATTACAACGGATGCAGCACCCTGTTAGAGATGTACTGACAATTTACGTGATATCATCACATAATATATGATGAGGATTTATTTTATTTTACCTTTAAGAATAGTTGCTAATCGCAACTTCAAGGTGTGCAACTGAAAATGGCATCAGTATGACTCATTTTTTAGTGACTCTACCTCACAGTTTAATGAACAACGCAACTTGTTACTTAGCTCAGTGAAAAGGTGCTTTGCTCTCAGCGGCAGCATGTTATTTATTTTTGGTTCAACTCAACAACATTACAAACAGTGCATGACTATATGAGACCCAGCAGAAAGAGCTGCGATTAAACTTGATGCATAAGCGTTTAATTATTTACAAGCTATTTCTTTATGTTATTACAAAATGATTTAAGAAAGTATAGATAATACAGAGTGCTATTTTCTTTATTAAAAAAAAAACATTACGACAAAATTAGTTGTTTTTTTTACTGTCTGGGACAAGTAAAAACTGTCTGCGAATATGCACTCAACCTTTTACGAACCCTGATGAAAACCCCAAATTCACAAGGCTATGGTCGCAAGCCTTCGCCGCTCAGTGAGATACCAGTCAAATTGTGAAACCGAGGACAGTTCAACAATACAGCACAATACTCTATGTGGTCTATAGGGAATTTTACCATGATTTTCCATCAAGCGTCTATTATGTTAAGATTAAGGCTGATTCGTCTGTCTTTGGACTCTTTTCAGACAATCAAGGCAACTTCTCAGCTTGGTGACCCGAGGGTGACCTACAATCTGGAGGATGGAATGGTCCCGGAAACAAACATGCCAGTTCGTTTCTACCTCTCCCCCAATCGGGAAGATGGCTCTGCCTCCATCTTGGTGTCTGAGCCTCTGGACTTTGAAGTGACTCCCCTTTTTTCTCTGCGAGTGCGAGCACAGAACGTGGCTGCAGTGCCGCTTGCAGCTTTCACCACAGTTTATGTGAATATCACAGGTATGGCTGCTATGTCTGTCACTTGCTTATGATGTAGCAGTTTCACTTTTTTTTTTTGTCTGTATCCATTTTCACTTACTATAATCCTCCTGTTGAAAAAAAGACACAAAATAAATAGCTGAAAAAAAGTTTTTGCTGAAATTACTCATTTTTTTGTCAAGAGGTTGGTTGGACAGAAAATAAAATCATCTGTAGCCAGAGACATTTTTTAAGTCGACTTAAAAATGTCTCAAGATGCAGATGATTTTATTTTGTGCACCCACTTGACCAAATTGAGTAAATTCACCACTCCGTTATTTTTCAATGTATATAACATACTGTGGTGACCCACAAGGGAGAGATACTCACCAGGGAACTTTTCCTTTAAGGGAGAGGATACTTGTTTGTGAGTTCAAAGGGTTGAAAGGAACTAGCTTGCTGCTTAAACAGTGAGTTTTGTTTTGGAGAGTTATGAGACATGACTCGACTTTGTCTCTTCATCTCGTCATTTACCTCATCTCCACAACTGGTGACCCCTACGTGAGTAATAATGTCAGTTATCAACGCTAACATCAATGCTACAACGGTGAAGTTGCCCTACTTTTGGCAACATGGCCCATGGCTGTGATTTCAGCACATCGAGGCCCAGTTCAAGCCGAGAGAAATAAAGCAGAATGTCACAAAATACTTCCATGTGGTGGCAGCTTTGGGTGCCTCGACAACAGCCAGAGTGATGGCGCTGCTGGAGGGACTCCGACAGCTATTGGAATGGCGTAGCTATATATATAAGGGTGTGCTGGAGCCTATCCCATCTGTCTTCGGGCAGGAGGCAGGGTACACCCTGAACTGCTTGCCAGCCAATTGCAGGACACACATTGACAAACAACCATTCACACTCACAATCACACCTAAAGATAATTTAGAGTAATCCATTAACCTACCGTGCATGTTTTGGGAATGAGGGAGGAGTACCTGGAAAAAACCCACACAGGCACGAAGAGAACATGCAAACTCCACAGGAAGGCCGGATCCCAGGATTGAACGCATGTCCTCTGTACTGTGAGACTGACATGCTAACCAGTCGACTGATTGCAGTGTTTTAATGTCTAATTTAATATGCTGCTTATTTTATATTTATTGGACATGCACGTGGAGAAATATCATTCCCGGAATATCTGAAAGGCAAACATGATTACAGAAACTTTGGCAGTACTATAAATTACTTTGTGAAAATTTACTGCGACTCCCGTAATTGTCTCTTCTCTCCCAAGATGTAAATGACAACGTGCCATTCTTTACATCATCCATCTACGAAGCATCAGTCACAGAGGGGGCGCAAATAGGAACCTCAGTTCTTCAGGTGTCAGCTCATGACAAAGACCTAGGTCATAATGGAGAGGTTTGTACTTGTTTACTTGACTATTTGATCATGTTTTGTGGACAAAATAAATCTAAAGACAATTAACACAAGATTATATTGACCGTGCATTTTTTTTTCACCGTAATGGTGTAAATAATCAAAAGATTTCTTGCGAACATAAAGATAAAGCTTCATTTGCTCTGGTGAATTTATGGCCCAGTGAAGAGATGGTGATGCATGGCAAAGGGAAGGTAAATGCTGGAGGAGGGGTTCACAATTTGTCATCAGTGTGACTGCGGGCCACATCGGACAACACACTTTCTAACCAAATGTATAACAAAAATGCTAGTTTTGATGTCAACAAAATATATGCAAAAATATATGCTCTTAATATATTTACCTTTTAATAATACTTTTTTCAATGCATGTATAAAAGATCCACTATGCTAACAAAAAGGGTTTGAAGCAAACAAAATAACCACATCCTGTAATTGTTTTTTTGTTTCACTGCAAATGGCTCTCTTGCATGAAAAAACACCTGCTGAACCAACAAGAAAGTAATATTTTGTAAATTGTCTCCACAAAAATCAACTTATGCAAAATTTAAATATTCTTGAGCTACTGTATTTCTCTTGCACATCATTCCAAATCCACAAAAAAGCTGACTACTCATGTTATAATATAGAAGATCCAGCAATTTAGACATGCCTGCAATCTAGTGGTGAATGGTGTTATTACAACTTAAAACCGCAGACAATCCCAGCATTCCCTCTTCGATATATGCAGATTCACGTATTTGGGGATTTAAAAAAAAAATAAAAAATTCATTTTCCGGGATGTTTACCCCATTTGGCTTTTTTCATGGTAAACATATTGAGTGTTTATCAGGATTTGTGAAGAATTTGCGGGTTTTGTAAAAATGAAATCAATAAATACCGCCAATTTTAATGAATGAATTAATTATGGTGGTGGTGGTGGTGTAATTAATCAAGTGGCCGCCCAGAATGGGGCCGCCAGTTGCCCATCCCTGGGCTACATGATTCCCCTCATTTATGTTGGCCCTTATGTCAAATATCATAATACCTAATTGATATTGATGTATTAGAAATCTCTGTCACAAAGACTGACAGTGACAGCAAGTAAACAAAAAGGATCGAGAAAAACACCAACATACTGCCGGCCAGTAACAGGTTGCATCTAAGGACAAAATGAGTCTCCAACCAGTCTCTCAGTTTGTTCCAAAAATAGCTCACCGGTGATGGGGCATTGTCATTTTCAATAAATGTTGTAAAATGTTCATGATCGTTTGAAAAGGTAAACTCTCCGAGAGCAGATTACCGAGAGATTTACATAAATAACATGCCGCGTATTAATATTTATCTGTTTCCCACCTTCTTAAATCATTGCTGATCATGAACATTATCTGCGTCTTCACATAAATGAATATGATTAATCATTAATAATAAGGCAATTAAAGGTCATTTGAGCAGATATGTTATTTCAGAAGTGTTGATCAAACTGATACCCCTTTGCACAAATTATTACCCAATAAGGCACTCTAAGAAAATTGTTGTGAAAAAAAACTCCAAAAACATTTTAGACACCTCCTCACTCATGACCAATTTATTAAACCATCAATGTTCTGTTACAATACCAAATGTCTCCAGCAACAATGTTTTGTGAAGCTTTGTAAGTGTGTAATTGTCAGTGGCAATATCATTCAACCATATGATCAGTCTGTTTTCCTTCATGAACATTGGATGCGTCATATTAACTTTCCCGTTTTAGCAGATTATTTGTCAAAATCAGCCTTGTGTTAGTCATGCGCATTCCCTTTTATCCACAGATCACTTACTCTCTGCTGAGCGACAGCAGTGGTGACCATCTTTTGTTCAGAATAGAACCCAATCTTGGGATAATCTACACAGAAGCCATTTTTGACCGGGAGGCCCGCAGCTCCTATTTGCTGGAAGTTCAGTCAGTGGATGGACAAGAATCTGCTCGGCCTGGCAAGAACAAGCAACCCAACTCAGGTAATGAATAATATGGTCATATTCAGTGGATTCTCATTCGTAGAGGTTGCTACTGTAGAGCTGAGTCACCTTATGAAAGAGACAAACGTTCAATAAGAATGAAAAAGAATGTTTTAAAATATAAATACTCTAAATTGAATGCATGTTTATCTTTTATTCGATGAGCTATTGGTGAGTGTCATTGATGCGTTTATTGCTCGGTTCAAGATCCAGCTTTAGTAACTTTGTGTTTACTTTAGACTTCTCCCCCCCAAAAAATTAAAGCTTTGCAATTAGTAGTTTTGCCGAACAACATAAAAAAACAAAAGAAAACAAATTGCAATTGTCTGGTAACCAGTTCAGGGTGTACCCTGTCTACTGCCCAAAAACAGCTGGGATAGACTCCAACACACCAGTGACCCTTGTGAGGAATAAGAGTCCCGGTTAATGGATGGATATTAAGAAAAAGACCATCTTTACAGTATATTTTATACAAAGAGAAATATACATGTGAAGTGAAGTCAATAAAGACTTCCATTGTTGTTATTAAGATTATTTATAAAAACAAGCATTTTTGTAGAGAAAGACGGTCTTTATTTTTCATAAAACCATCATTATTAAACATAATTACACATTGTGAGTCCCAGAAGTTTTCCGTATGCCGATAAATAAAAATGAAATGTTGAGCTTTTTCTTAAAAACAGCACTCATTGACATTACTTCCACTTTCACCCAGGGCCCCCTGACTCTTAATTGGATGTATTACTCCACCATGACCGTGCTGCTTCATGCTTCTTCCTGTTAAAACAGCTGAGAAAGTTCTCACCTCAATTGTAATTTTCACTGCAAATTTTTCAACAAACAGTAACACTTCTTATTTACAGTGCTGTCTGAGTGGCATTTTGGAAGTCATAAATCCTCTCTCTGTATCTAGAATGACGTGAATAAGTTTATTTTCCAAAGTAAGTCTTTGCAAATGTTTGTGAAGATGGTATTATACCTAAAGTCTGATGTTTTGAAACAGGAAAGCCTTCTCTCTCAGGTTGGCTGGCCTGCTTAGCATTTGCAATCTGCCTTAGCTGTGTCTTATGCGACGTATCTCCCACATCCAGAAGGGCTCATCTCCTCTGCAAACATTACCTGTCTCTCTTCATCACCCCTGGGATACACAAGTAGAGGGGCGGGTGGGTGTAAAAACACGTAAAGGCAGCCCCAGTTGCCCACATTTATCACTTTCTCTTCCGCCTTTAAATTAACATATCACCTGTGTGTTTTTGTGAGGAGATAATTTACTTTTTTTTTTTTTAAACACACAAAAAAAGTCAACAACATAATGAAAATGGAATGACCAAGGTACAGATAAGACAAAAACACTTGTCCACTTATACAAATTTAACTTAGCCAAGAGAGTTATTTTCTTTATCCTGAGTTTGCTAAAAGAAATTGGAGCATTTGCTGCATTCATTTGTTCACCATGTTAACTAACATCCTATCGTAAAGCCAAGAGTTTATATGATTTACGTCAGGGCTTTCATAAAACCACTGCCCCAGATCTCCATGTCAACACATGGCACTTTTTCTGTGTGACATTAATTTATGTACTGTACTCCCTTAACAAACAGGAAAAGAATGCACAGGATACAAAATACCTGTCAAAATGTTGCCTGAATTTGTGCTGTGCCTTTTCTGATTTCTCTTTTACCATTATGGCCTTTTGGTACAGACACGGCATATGTTCGAGTTTTCATCAGCGACGTCAACGACAACAAACCGGCCTTTGTTCAGAGGCTTTATGAAGTGGCCGTGGATGAGGACGCAGATGTGGGTCTGGCTGTTGTGACTGTCAGTGCTAATGATGAAGATGAAGGTATGCCTGATGAGGCAACTGGGTGAGGGGGAATAGAATATTTTACGAATGACACTTCTTACAAATGAAATTCGAAGAAACCAGACAACTGCTACTGTTTTATTGGGCTTTTTATTTTCTAGACGACCCTCTCTCAGAATACAGCAATTGTGTTTGGAGTGTGGTGTGCGAAGTAGAGTAATTTAAAAAAAAAAAAAAAAAAAAAAAAAAAAAAAAAAGTGTCCCATATACATAATATGACCCCTTGAATAGTCGTATCCAATCTGGACTGATCTGAAATCATTTTGCTGACACCGTTTTAGTGCACTGGATTTATAAGCACTAATGGTTTGGTAATGCACTGATGTACATATG
Source organism: Hippocampus comes (assembly GCF_001891065.2). Lineage (NCBI taxonomy): Eukaryota > Metazoa > Chordata > Actinopteri > Syngnathiformes > Syngnathidae > Hippocampus > Hippocampus comes. The sequence continues at coordinate 4,263,853 of NW_017806072.1, forward strand.
TTCCAAAAAGAGTGACAAGCTCCCACTCAGTGGGTGGTTGGGATTTAAGCAATAAAGCAGTTTCTCATTCTGCATACAGTAGTAGACTGAGATCCCTTTATCGGACCCGTTTAGGTCTGTTAATCAAGTATTTATGGTGAGTGGGGGTGCAGCTTAGTCTGAACTGCAGCACGAATGATGAATAGTTGCGGAATAACACGAACCCCCAATATTAAAGTGTTGCACTGTTTCACTTCTTTGCTTAATCTATTTTGTTTAAAAACCTAACCCTGGGCTTCACCACTGTAAGCCTGCCAGGTCACAGTGGGAGAACTGGGTGCACTTTGTCAGCTTTGGTTTTGTTAATAGTTCAGATTAGAGTATTTACATGGGATTGGAGCTATTTAAACCCAGTGGGGTGATTGAAAGCAAATGCTGTCCATTCCAGGAGATTATTTTATCTCTTCCAATGTCAAGCCCTTTGAATGAATGCTTTCCATGTAGACAGCGAGACAGTGGGTGATTTTAGACAATCACACAACATTCACCTCGCCCCTTTGTTCGGGCTTTAAAAGCGTGCCCTAGACAACACTTGTGCAGTATCTTACTTTTGTTTGCCATGTATTTTCCCCTTTTGACTGGTCTTAAAAAAATTAAATAAAATAAACCTAACATGAGGTGTAAAGTTTCAATTTTATTAAGTAATCAAAACAAGAAAGAGAGGGCATATGAAAAACTAGCCGACTCATGTTTATACCTTGGAGGAAATAATGTCTAAAACCCTTGAGGTTATATTTAAGCTGTTCCAGACAAACAGTATCCTACTTCAGAATACATATTGCAGAGATTATCAAAATGTTTTATTGCCAACTGGGGAAACAGTAGTCCGAATGCTATTCCCTCTTAATTTAGCTTTCCTCTTAAAACTGCCACCTCAAGTCTGTTTCCTTGCGGTGAGTTACAACTGTTTAACATCAGAATAGCAACAGACATTTTGTATTTTCATGCATTGTTGTGATTCCTGTCACAGGGGCCAATGCCAAGTTGCGCTACCAAATAACGTCTGGCAACAAAGGTGGTGTTTTTGACATAGAGCCAGAGGTGGGGACAATATTCATTGCACAGCCACTGGACTATGAACAGCAGAAGAGGTACAAACTGCTGGTTCTTGCCTCAGATGGAAAGTGGGAAGATTATGCTGCCGCTGTGGTAACAGTGGTAAATAAGAACGACGAGGCACCAGTGTTCTCCATGAATGAATACTATGGATCAGTCACAGAGGAACTTGATGGGTCTCCGGTCTTTGTGCTACAGGTGAGAGACTTGCATTACAATTTTACATTGTAGCTAGTGCCATGGCCAAGTGCTTAACCCTGACTAGTTAGAGCACAGGTGTCAAAATTCCAGTCTTGGAGGTGCCTTATTGCATTTTTTTTTAGATGTTTCCCTTCTACAACACATCTGATTCAACTGATCAGAATCGTTACCAGGCTCCTGTAGAGCTTGGTGATGAGCGGAATCAGGTTTGTCGGAGGATGGAAACATGTAAAACATGCAGGATAGTGGCCCTCGAGGATGGGACTTTGACACCTGTGCCCAAGAGCACGGTTCTTGGTGGAGGGCGCATGTTCTCTCTGTGCTTGTGTCAGTGCCCTCCAGGTTTATTACTGTATATACATTGTCCCTCAGTGTGAATGGATATTGTATTTGAATGTCTGTCTCGATGTGTCTGTGCTGGGATTATTCTTGCGCGCGCCCCATTATTTGCTGTAATATCGGGATTTGCTCGCCACCTTCACAGAACAATCAGATTTACGGTACATTGTAATGACACAACTAGAATGATCTACTATTCTAAGGCGATTAATTATGTCTGTCACTATATGCTTCAAATATTATACTGTGAATGGGTAAATAACATGCCATTTGGAAAATACATTATGCCCGTTGGACTTGTGTATCTTCATCCATCCATCCAACCAATTTCTAATCCGCTTATCCTCACGAGGTTCGCGGGTGTGCTGGAGCCTTCCTATCCCAGCTGTCTTCGGGCAGTAGGTGGGGGACACCCTGAACTAGTTGCCAGCTGATCGCGGGACGAACAAGCATCTACACTCATAATTACATCTTGTGAAATTTTAGAGTGTTCAATTAACTTGCCATGCATGTTTTTGGAATGTGGAAACCGGAGTACCCGGAGAAAACCCACACTGGCACGAGAAGAACATGCAAACTTCACATAGGAAGGCCAGATCTGGAATCAAACTCGACACCTCTGCACTGTGAGGCTGGCATGCTAACCGGTTGATCACCGTGCCGCCCTGCGTATCTTCATCCGTTACCAAAGAGATGTTGTTTATTTGGAGGTCTGAACAAAAAAGAACCTCATAGATATTCTAAAGAAGTAATGATGGCCTGTTTTGCCTTCACGGGGCAGCTATAAAAAAAAAAGTAATCTGCTCTTGGTAAAAATCAATGAAAATTCATTTCCTTATGTTGACTTTATCTCCACAGGTAACAGCAACTGACCCAGACAAAGATGCAGACCAGGGGGCAATACGATATTCCATCCATGGCCAAGGGACAGAGTCACACTTTATGATTAACGACATTACGGGCGAGATGTATGCCCAGCGCACCATGGACCGAGAAAAGCGTGCTGTCTGGCGCTTTGTCGTCATGGCAACAGATGAGGAGGGCGAGGGATTAACTGGTTTTACGGATGTTATTATCAATGTGTGGGACATCAATGACAACGCACCCACATTCTCATGCCTGCCAGATAATTGCCTTAGTAGCATCAGCGAGAACTCGCCTCCTGGAACTTTTGTTGTGGAAATGACAGCAGTAGACCTTGACGATGCCGCTGTAGGCCAGAATGCAATCCTCACCTACCGAATTACTGAAAATGTGCTGAACATTAACAATGAAGACCTATTTTCAATGGATTCCAGCACTGGCACAATATCAGTGGCATCTGACGGCTTGGATCGGGAGTTAGTGGACAGTCATCGGCTAGTCGTGGAGGCCTGCGATGGCGGTGGAATGACAAGCACAGCAACTGCCACCATTTTCTTAACAGACATTAATGACCATGTACCAAAGTTTCAGGAAGAGAAGTGCGATGCTCGTGTGCTTGAGAATGCTGATGTGGACACTATCATCCTGGAGTTGGGTGCCATTGACCCTGATGCCGGTTTGTACAGTCAGCTGGCATTTTCTGTGGTAGATGGAGACCCAGAACAACAGTTCTATATGGTTAGCCATAGACTGGACCAGAAGGGTGTTCTGAGATTAAAGAGGAAACTGGACTTTGAGAAACCAGTGGAGCAAAAGTTTAACTTAACCATCAAAGTAGAAGACTCTGACTTTTCTAGCCTTATCCAGTGTCTGGTTGAAGTTGAGGATGTGAATGATAATGCTCCTGTTTTTGCCCAGAGTTCTCATCTGCTCTCCCCTTTGAACGAAGATGTAGCTGTAGGAACCACGATCATCCAAGTAGTGGCTACCGACTCTGACTCAGGTTCAAATGGGGAGATTTTGTACAGTATTCTTCCTCAGTCTGACTCATATGGACAATTTACAGTGAGTCAATCTGGTATTATTACAGTCGCCCAGCCACTGGACAGAGAGACCGTGGCCAATTATGATTTGGTTGTAATAGCGATCGATCAAGGTAGACCAGCCCTGACCGCCAGTGTCATTGTCTACTTGCCCCTGCTCGACGTAAATGACAACGGTCCAGAGCTAGAGACAGTCTACCATCCTGTGGTGTGGGAAAACAGTCCGGCACCTCAAGTTGTCATGCTCAACACAAGCTCAACATTGCTTCAGATTTTGGACAGAGATTCCCCAGAGCACGGGCCTCCTTTCCACATCTCCCTGCCTTCAGTTTATTCAGCTGACTTCCACCTTCAGGATCATGGGAATGGCTCAGCCACACTCACAGCGCTGCGGAGATTTGACAGGGAAAGGCAAAGCAAATTCCTCTTGCCGGTGATTATGATTGACAGTGGATATCCACCAATGACTGCCACAAGTACACTTACTATAATCATTGGTGACCACAATGATAATGCCCATCAGCCAGGGGAGAAAGATATCTACGTGTATAGCCACAGGGGTAAGTTGCTGATTTGCTCTCATTTCTTCCTCTTTTGTTTTTGTGACAAACTGCTTGATGAGGAGAAAAATTAGGGTACAGCTGAAGGCAAAAATTTTTACTCCCGTACATGCTCTGTGCAGTCTGGATTTATAATGGTGCTGTTCCAATGACACTGTAATAGTTTGTAATAGTCAAACCTTTTTACCACAGTACCACAGTGTATCCTTGCCTTCCAAACGCAAAGCTCCTCTGAATATCATATTACAATTCAGAGTCATCATTAATATATTTGTCTTTTTTTTTTTTTAATGGCTCCTCTGGCATAAGGTGGTTAAGAAAGCCATTTAGTATTTTATTGACATGCAAAACTGCCTCAAAGTACTGGTAATGGTGGAAAACAGGAGCGCTGTGACTCATCCAGGCCGCCATTGTTTACATAGCTACACTCAGCTACTCTGGCACTGCAGGCTGATAATAACATAATCCATACTCAGATAGGCCGGCTTCCTGAAGCTCCACACTCTCTGAAGTGGAGCGCTGGGAGCCTATTCATCCTAGCAGTAGGCTGCACAGTTATGATCATAAGTAGACAAGAATGCAAGATAAGGAGATAAGTGTTGGCATCAGCAGAACTCATCCCAAAAGACTGTGTGTGTGTGTGTGTGTGTGTGTGTGTGTGTGTGTGTGTGTGTGTGTGTGTGTGTGTGTGTGTGTGTGTGTGTGTGTGTGTGTGTGTGTGTGTTTACCTGAAACAGGAAGGACGGAAAATGTAATACTGGGGAAGGTATATACGCTAGATCCTGATGACTGGGACAACAAGACTTACAATCTCGAGACAAGTGCAGCCAAGTAAGTGTTTCATCCCATGTGTGAAGATGAACTACCGCTGGTTGTAAGTGTTGGGTTGATTTCAGCCTCTTTTTCTCTGACAAGGGTTCATGTTTTCCACTGGGATAATTTGGCTTGAAACATAAGTAGTAAATGTTTGTCCTGACTGTACAAACCCAATTCAAATGAAATTGAGATCTAGTGTTGAACATAAATAAAAACAAAATACAATGATTTGCAAATTGTGCGTGTGTAAATATGTATGTGTGTATTATACACACATACATATACACAGTGTATATATGTATGTGTGTGTGTGTGTGTGTGTGTGTATATATATATATATATAGGAGAGAGAGAGAGATGGATAGATATATATAGATATTTTTTAATGGAATGCAATTGAATACACTACAAAGCCTTAAAATTCTTAATTACTGATTATGTGCTAAAGTCATGAAAGTTTTTCAGTTTGAACGTTACGTATCTTGTCTTTGTAGTGTATTCAATTAAATAGGTTGAACATGATTTGTAAATGATCGTATTCTGTTTTTATTTTGAACACAACATCCCAACTTCATTAGAATTGGGTTTGTACATGGAACTTCTACACTCTAATGTATCAGTGCACATTAAATCAATACTAATCATGAACATCAACATTGATTACCAATAAAGAAACTAGTCTTCTCCTAACGACAAGAAATTGGAGCTCACACTTGGGTCAAGAATATACAGATGTAACACCGAGGTAGGGACGATGTGACCCCTCCGGAGACGTTAAGCATATACAGTATTTCATATTCAAAAACCTGAAGGTCAGATAACAAATGCCAAGTCCATATTTGTTTATTCATACACCAACGTCTGACCGCTACCATGACAACTGTCAAGCTCTTGTAGAAGCATGAGGAGGTAAAGGATTAGCCAACTGTTTTTACCATTTCCTCAATTTTGTTTTGTGTATTATTTCAAGGGGCCCACATACTAGCGGAGTATCGTAATTTCCGGATGACAAAGCGCACCTGAATAAAAGGCGCAACACCAACATTTAGCCATAAAACTCATTTGTGCATTCGTTGGTCGCTTTGTTTTAATACCTGCGGGTCTCCGTGTTGTAACGTGTGATGCTTGCAAAGAAAGGGGTCACACAGATCGATTTCTAAAAATTAGTTTTACCTTAAACACTGGCAAATACCCCCCCCCAACCTCAAACAATGCCGAACGCAGCTAGTTACACAGTAGCATCCCAGACCTCAGTCTCACAAGAAAAAAAAAAAAAAAAACCTCAACCTCTGTTCATTAGTCACAATTTCCCGACAGAAAAAGATCCAGATGGATGAAAAAGATGGACTAAAATTGTACATTTATTCACATTCACAGCTCAGTACAGTGAAACTACCGAGACTCAGCCCGACAGAAATACATTTCCTTGTCACTGTCACTTTTGAAATGGAGAAACGTTTCCATATTTCAATATTATTGTGGCATGTCTCAATGGCAATTGATTCGCTGACTGGTACACCGCCTCAGATCACTTCACTCACGTCATGTGAGCAAAACAACGTAATATTCAGCCTATTTGTGTTTTTCTGGCAGCGTCGGGCTGGGCAAATGACCACAAATGTCCGACCTTTGTCATTCCTTATGTCCCAGCATTGAACACATGTCCTCCTTGCTACACACAGCAAGCAAAATGTCATTAAAAACTGTCAGCGGAGGGCAGTCCGTGGGAGGAGTATCAAACAACATAGTTTACTTTTTTTTTTTTTTTTTTTAATCCAGCGGTTGAAATGGTCAAAATCAGAGTTTTGTATGCTGCTTCACAATTGTTCTAAAGGAAAAGTTGGTCGCCAACGAGAGCGCCTTACCTCTGCAACCCGGAGATCTGCAAGTGGTCTTATTCCGTATGAAGGCGGGATCGGACAGTTTCATTGATCCACTGTGACGTGTTTGGTGAATTCATCATCTCGATGTGATGAGACTATGCGTGAATCTATTGACGGCTGAAAACTTATCAGTAAAATTCATGAATAAACCGTGTCACATTAAAAGCCGCAGGGTTCAAAGACTGGGGGGGGGGGGGGGGGCAGAGGCAATTACGGAGCGCAACTTATAGTCCAGGAATAACAATACATACTTCCAAGGAATGAAAAAAAAAAGACTAAGTATGACGTCTATCGGGTATTTTTCATCACTGTAAGCACTAATAAAGAAAACAAAACTAGTTTGGTGTATGGTAGCTCAGATCCAGTGGCGGCTGGTTAAGTTTTCTCCAAGCAAGACATTGAATATATACAGTCCATCCATCCATCCATCCATTTTCTAATCCGCCTATGCTCACAAGGGTCGCGGGCATTTTGGAGCCTCTACCAGCTGTCATCAGGCACTAGGCGGGGGACACCCTGAACTGGTTGTCAGCCAATCGCAGTGTATATACATTATTATATATATATGTATATGCTGTTTATTTTTTCATTCTTGTCACTCTTTCAAGATTAAGAACAAAGTGATATCTGATTTTACTCTTTAACCTAAGTTTTGTTCTCTTAATCAGCAGATATTTCAGTGTGAACCAAAGCTCAGGACTGCTGACCATTCAACCGAACACACCAGTGGGGAGTTACTGGATGAGTGTTGGGGTGTCTGATAGCGTGTGGCCCGATGTCAAATCTGAAGTTAGAGTTCATGTGAGGGATCTGGAGGAAAAGGCAGTTCTATCATCTGCCTCACTACGTTTGACCGGTAAATTTATGTCCTGTTGCTGTGAATGAAAAATCTAGTTTATTTTTGTTTTATTTGTTATTGAGGCTCATATTCAAAGGGTCAGTAAGTTTTGATTATTGTCGTATATTTGACTTTGTGATTATCTGTTTCTTCATCCAGCTCATGCTAAAATAATATACTGTCGAGCCTTTTCTTTTTTAATAATTTGATTTCAACATCTATCGTTCAACCTCTCTGTGAAACCATCCATTGAATTGTTTGCTGTAACAGTTTGAGTGTTAATTTTTACCACCTGTGTAATCACAAATCAGAGTGATAAAGGTCAAATTGGCTGTGTCAGGTAAAGTCCTTGACATTTAAAAGCCAATCCGAGACCGGAGTCGAAGACTATTATGGAAGCCTCTGTGACAAGTCATTATCATTTTGGAAGATTAAAGATGATGTGCTCTCCATATAGGTGGCCTCAAAGATGGAATTGATTTTTTGCAACCTAATTGCAATGCACCTTCAGCTAGTCTTGGTTTTATTGACGACCAAAAGACTTTCGACAAGGTGCGCCACTCTGCACTGTTTAAAATCTTAGCCGGAGTGAAAATCGATGATAAGGACATGCGCGTCATCCGATCTGTGGACTGGGACTCGATAGCAGCAGTTGGCCTAACTAGTGGTCTCACCAATTGGTCTCCAATTAAGTGTGGTGTTCGTCAAGGATGCGTCATGTCTCCCCATTTGTTTAATCTCGACTCTGATGTCATCCTTCGAATTCAACCATTGTACAAGTCGAGAGTTTCAGCTAACTGGGGGCCTTGGTGACATTGGATGCCCTGTGCAAACCACAAAGTTGTCGGCACATCGGCAAGACAAAAGATGCGTATCTTTGCGTGAAAAACGTTCTCATCGATCGAAAGCTGTCCGTCAACTTGAAAATTCATCTCTTGAAAATATTTGTTTGATCAGTGCTCTTATACGGCAGTGAGTCACGGACGCTCACCGCAGAAACCTGGCAAAATTTAAAAGCAACAGAAAAGTGTGTTCTTCGGTGGATATTTCGAATCTCATATCGAGACACGGTCACACATGACTAAGTGTTAAGGAGAGCGGTAGAGATCCGTGTGCTTCTGTGGACGATTGAACATCAGCAGATCAGCTTACTGGTTCACGTGATACGGGGGGAAGGTCTCGAATAACTGAGCCTCGCAGGGAGAATTGAAGGAAAGAAATTGCGTGAAGGCCAATGGATAACCTTCCTCAAAAAATTTCACCCATGGATACGTGAAAACTCTCTGGAGAAAAGCGAAGAACAAGTTTGAATGCCACATCACTGTTGGTCCAACTCCAAATTGGCGATGACACTCAAAGTGACAAGAGAGGTTTTCAGTGTCCAACTTCTGATGGGATCACCAGATCTTTATTGATGTTGGGAGTAATGTACATTTCCTTCTAGAATCAAAGCATTCAACTTCATTTGTTTGCGACTTTGTCAAATGAATGTGTTTCGGTGGATCAATAGTTGGAGATGTTGGACTTCCTCTCACGCTAATTGAATTGCAGACTCTGTAGGCTTTGACCTACTCTGTGGTTGTCATTGGTGAGTCATACGTTCACGTCCCATGAACCTTTCCTCTCTTTGTCTCCCAAAGGCATAACCCCAAGAGATTTTATCGACTCTCATGTCGAGAGGAAGAGTCGGCTGGAGACACTCTGGGACTTTCTGTCTGAGACCCTGTCTGTCAGACCAGGCAGCATTAATATTTTCAGCATTGCCGACAGGGGGGAGAAAACACTGGACATCCATTTCTATGTGCTGTCTGAGACAGGCTTCATGCATTCAGAGAAGTTACACGGGGCTCTTGCTGCACATAAAAAGAAGGTATTTATCCCGATTTGTATGACAGATGAAAAAAGTGCTTGAATGTTACACAGAACACTTTGGGGTGTAAGATGAAGAGACAAAATTGCATTTTCGGCATTTTATTTCGCACAAACCCTTGTCTTTTGACTGCCTCTTTGTTCTTCAATCCATTTCTTGTTAGTCTTTACGTTTCCCGATCACATTGCCTCTCCTCAATGTTGGTACCGCATTCTTTCATTACCCTGTCAGACCTAAACATACCCCACCGCTTCAGCAAACCCTTTTTAGAATTTTCAAACAATATGCTGTTTGTAGATTAGAGGATGTTTTTATTGTCATGTAAATAAACAGCAAAAGTCATGTTATCCTTCGCCATGCTCATTAGAGTCGGACTTCACATCATTGTCAACTCTGGAGATACTACACTTTGTGTGTTCACTGACAGTTATATCCCATTAATGTCTCCTACATCTTTGTTCCTTCCCTTTTCCCTCTGCAGCTGCAGTCACTGCTGTTTGTTAATGTAAGCCAGGTGCAGGTGGATGAATGTGTGCATGCTGACTGTAAAGCATCAGGTGGCTGCACCACGCAACTGACCATCAGCGAGTCGCCGACCCTGCTCGACTCTGGTGCGTTGTCCTTAGTCTCAGTCAAGGTGACGACCTCGGCCGTCTGTGGTTGTACCGCCAGAGAAATGACTCATCAAAGCTGCTCCTCCTACTCCAGTAACCCCTGCCTTAACGGGGGAACCTGCATTGATGCCCAGAACGGATACAGGTGAGACCAAAACCAGTGGCGCGTCTCCGCTCTCGTAGCGTAACGAGATCTACTGAGAAACCCTGCTGAAGAAACCCTGCTAGAATTACGATCATGACTTCTCATGACAAAAATCTCTTTCACCTACCTTGACCTGACTTTCCTACAACTGCTCTGCTGTGTCGTCAGTCGAACACCGAGTAGCAAGATTTTCATAAAACGTCTAATTATACAGTCAGTATATATTCTATTTTTCGCTTGGGGTGAACATTTAGAAACTTTATATTTTCTTTTATTACTGCTGCAATGTTCCTTTGTCCCAAGTAAAAAATAAATATAGCCTTCGCATCTTGCTCATTAACATAAACCATAAAACTTCACAGGATGACTGTAATTATCGGGAATCCTTTAAAATGTGCGGTCTCTGTGGGACTCAAACGACCCAGTATGCAGTACATTCCAGGCTCACACTAATGCGCAGATTAAATAAATATAGGGCAGGGGTGTTAATCCAACTTGGGGCCCCCCCTCTCTGCTCGCAACTTCTGAAGATCTAATTTAATTCCATTTACATGAACATACGGGTTTGTCAGAGCCATATTCTTCAAAGCGAGGATGCACAGAACCGATTTGTTCTCTTATCTTTTTTTTTCTTCTTAAAGTTGGCTGTGTTGTTGCTGCTCAGCTCTATTAAGCCTGAGTTACTATGTGAGTGAACATCACCTTATATGCGCCGAATAGACTCTACGATTCATGCTGTAAAACCTAAAATTGTTATATTTGCCACGGCTGTGTGTGGACATAACAAGCAGCTCCAGACAGCAGTTGACTAGATAATGCCAGTCGGAGGTGGAAAAAATATCACTTCACTTGAGTTACTCATGCAGGTATTGCTCTCATGGGTCTGAGCAGCGAATGAGTGAGAGCTTCTGCTTGGTCTGAATATATGTATGCATCGCGCTTCACTCTGCATAAGCCATCTATATAGGTGAGCATAGATCAGTATTCCCGACATGCGTCGCCCCTCTGCAGAATAAACAGCAATGTCGCCCGAACAGTCTCAATGCACACAGCTTTCCTCAGGCGTTGCATGGAAATAGATGAGTGTGACATTATCAGCAAAGCCACCTTGTCTCACTTAGCGCCAGAGCAGGAGACAAGAACAGATCAACCAGTCAATCTCCTCCATCACAGTGACGAAATGAGGCATTTTGCGTTGAGGTTTTATGATTTTATCCATCTTAACCAATGGAGGCATTTAACAAGGAACTTTGACTTCGAGGAAGCAAAAACAAAGCGCTATTACAGTAGTGCCTAGAGATACAAATGTAAGAACTTATCTAGTTTTTGGAGCTAAGAACCAACGATCTTTTTTGCTTTGACTTGGAAGTTCAAACTTGAGGTACAAATACTTTAAGATGGCATATAAATATATATATATATATATGTGTGTGTATATATATATATATATATATATATGTGTGTGTATATAAAAAATATATACCCAAATACTTTAGTTTTCAGTCATGTCAGCTGTGTTAACAAGTTAAACACTTGTGCACTTATTCATGCATGGAAAATGTTAAATTATTTTAAATAAAATAGTTTTCTCTGTTTGCCGTGGACGGATGTTTGGGAACCCCTGCTTTACTTAACTGTCTCCAGTTGCTGTGAGTGCCCTAATACAAGTATTTTCATGATTTAATGTAGGCCCGAAAGCCCTCTGAGGTGAGTGATCGATTGATCGAGGATTTTTCTCCTCAGTTGAATTTGTTTGTGTGTAAACAATGTCTCACTTGCCAAAGAAAAGACAAGCTCAAACTGGTGTGAAGATTTCTACACAGATAGTTTCCTTTTGTGCTACATTGATTATTTTTCTGTTTTGTCGTTCTCCATGGTGCTACAGGTGTCGATGCCCTCCTCAACATGATGGGCCGGACTGCCAGCAGACAAGACGTAGTTTCCTTGGCAACGGCTACGCCTGGTTTCCTCCCATAAAGCCGTGTTTTGATAGCCATCTATCTCTGGAGTTCATGACAGAAGAAGATGACGGGCTGCTGCTGTATGCTGGCCCGTTGGCCACGCTTCTGCCTGGAGATGTTGAAGACTTCATGGCCATAGGTAACGGTGTGTCTGGGTAATTACAAGTGTGCCACAGGGCCTCTGGAACATCATTGCTTAAACTCTTGACGAGTTGACTCTAATTACTGGATGGTACAGTAGGTTCAGCAGATGTGAAGTGTTTATCCATCCATCCATTGTCTGAACTGCTTTATCCTCACGAGGGTTGCGAGGGTGCTGGAGCCTACTCCAGCTGACTTTGGGCAGTAGGCGGGGTACACTCTGAACCAGTTGCCAGCCAATTGAAGATGGACAAACAACTAGTCACACTCCCAATTTAGAGTGTTTCAACTCCTCACTCAATCCATTCCGCAACTCCACCCCATACACAGAAAGACACAAACTGTTTATTGTTGTGCGAATACATTGGTTTTTTTTCAACCTCAAAATGCCTCCTAACTCATAACGCCCTTCCTGTCACAAAACATTGTTTGACTGTTGCTTGGAATTGAATAATTTCCGGCTTTTGCGCACGATTATCACAGTTGAATTTGACCAGATCTATAAATTTCAAGGCAGGTGAATTTAAAAGAAATGTGTTCCTAATCTCCCTAAACCCCACCCTGTATGCAATACAAATTACCTTCTTTTGCACAATGCGCAATGGTTGCAAGTTGCTTTTGTCAGTGTGACCCCACACTTCAATAATTCAGGTATGATCGTACACATGCAAAATATTAAATGTGTTGTCATTTGTAGTCAAGGTTGTGTTTTGCTTTCCCTAGAACAGTGATGCACTTTACCAGTTTTAATTAGACATTATTATTGTGCAGTTTCCATTAGATTTTGTGGTTTAAAATCACACCCCAAAATGTCTTTTTCTGTACTCATTCAACATTGACATTGTCAATCAACTATGGAGCTTGTTGTGCTGTCTTGATTTCCAAATTGAGTTTTTCTTCAAATTCAGTAATAATTAATTCCAACATAACCACTATTTATCTTTTATTTGGTTAAATGTTTTTCTTCTGTTCCATGAATGCCACTCATATTGTCAATAACTGATGTTTTTCAATGAAATTGTCTAATGTTACAATGAATAGGTTCCCCCACCCTCAGTATTTTAGAGAAGTGACCCAGTAATTATTAATTGTTTGTCCATTGTTTGCTTTATTTGCTGTCCAGTTTGGGAATATGAAAATTGATTCATTGTGATTTCCTTTTGTTAAATGGTTTGGAAATGTTTTCTCAATGTTTACTGGTCATTAGTCACACCAGCTGTCTCCTTAATAGGTTTCAATTTTGAAATACCCAAAACAGTGGATTAAAAATGTAGCTCCTGGGCCTCCATGAATAGAAAGAAAATAGAATATACTGTGTACAGTACTTGCAGTTCCAAAAGATATGATCCTTCTTTGTTATCGAAATAATGACATTCGTGATTTATCACATTTTGTATTTAGATGGCAGTTGTGGGAACGGTTCCCACTCAGTGACGGTGTGGGTGTGGGTATGAATGGTTGTTTGTCTCTCTCTGTGCCCTACGACTGACTGGCGACCGGGTCAGCGTGTAGTCCGCCCGAAGTCAGCTGGGATCGGCTCCAGCACCCCCCGCGACCCTGTTCAAGATAAACGCTGTTGAAAATGAATGGATGGATTTGGATGAATCAAGTCTCAAGAGGATTTTCTGAATGTTTCACGAATACTACTGAGGTTCCATTTGGTTTTCCATTGGTGTTTTGTGGCTCTCCATGTCATTTTCGTGTTTTCCTCATCTCATGAGAATTTTGCCTGCATGCATAAACAATATATTTACCATTTATTCTGTGACGTTACTTTTCTTCTTGACCTTGCCTCCGTGTGGAAAAATGTAGTTGCTTTGATAATTGTTTTTATTCATGCATAATAATGTTGATTTACTGTACTGTCTCCCTAACAGAGCTGATTGGTGGATCTCCCAATCTGAAAATAAACCATGGTTCTGGTACACTTGTTCTCCAATTATTAAACAGTGCTGGCCTGGCTGACAGACGGTGGCATCGCCTTGATGTGAGGAGTAACAGTAAAGTAAGACAATTATATTTCTGCTTTCCACATATGAATATGACGGGCTGGTAAAGTTCAAACTTTTGATCGGATTTTGCTCAGTTCCGTACCATCGAAAGTAACCTCAGAGTAGAACCAAAATATAATAATCCACATAATTTTATGGTGATTTGAAAATGATTTGTGAAGATGTTCAAGGCTGAGAGAACTGAGAGGACATTCAAATGCAAATACTGAAATATTAATTGCTCTGTGTCAACACACAGTCTGGCTCAAAAATTGTAACACAAGCAACTAGGCATAGAGTGCTCCCCTGCTGTATTAACGTACCAGGGCTGCGCTACCTTGCAGATTTTTTTCTTCTGTACCGGTAATGTATCTACTCATCTATCGCTAAAATACCCGTTATATTGGTAATGTACTCACACATAGGAAAGGAGAGCCACCGTCACACAAAATACCCGAAGAACAGTAAAATACAAACATTCTCAGCACACTCACGCAGGAAGTGGCTCTTAGGTACAGCCCACGGCCAGAAAGTAACACTTTTCATAGCTTGAGCCAACCAACCAACTTCTGTCCAGATTGCTAAAGTTACGCGCGAACCCACCAAGCCCCGCCTCTTAAAGGCCTATATAGAATACACAGGTCCATACAATTTATTTGCATTTTATGCTTGCAATTTTTTATCAAACATGTTCACTATGTTGTTGTAACGTGTATAAATTCGTTTCAAGTGTGTGGGAGGGGTAAAACATACAACAAATTGGGTGTGCCTGTAACATGGGTGTCCCCATTTTAAGGAAGTGCGCTTTACTCTGGATCGATGTTCCACTGCAATTGTCATGGAGACAGAAGGAGTGGACTCTTGGGCAATGACAGAGGACCGCTCCTCCTGTGAAATTCGAGGGACAACACCCAACCGGGACAAGTAAGTTCCATCAGAAACAGCATACAAGACAGCACAGCACCCGAGACAAGCAAATGATTCTCAAGACAAGTATAGTTTAATTCTTTTTGTTTGTTTGTTTGTTTGTTCATGGCCACAGTGGAAGAAATGGTCTGAATGGCACAAACATACACTGTATTATAGCAATAAATACATGACAGATACATCTATTCACCACTTATATGTGTTGTACTCCATATTGTCTTTTACGATGACCCTAGTTTAGCATCCTGTCTGGGCCATAGGATTAAAAGAGACATTCATCAAGTCCTCAAAAATGAAAACGCAGTTGTGCCAATAGATAACAAATGATCTTCATGAAATGTACAGTTGTGCCAACTGATAACAAACGATCTTCATGAAATATACATGTAAACGTGTGAAGACGCATGCCCGTGGCGATAAATCATCCTGAACAATCATCTATCTATCCATTTTCTTGACTGCTTATCTTCACGAGGGTTGAGTTCCCCTTAAGATTAAAATAATTTCAAACATCTAACCTTGGCTGTCCCTCTGGTGTGCTCATTTCTAATCCTACCCAACTTGGCCATGCCTAAAGAAAACATCATCTTCTTTTCTGCACCTCCAGCTCTGCTTCCTGTCTTCAGTGTCTCGAATCCATACATCATGTCTGATCCCACCACTGTCTTATGAAACCTTCCCTTTCATCCAAGCACAAACTCGTCCTTCACTCATTCCCACTTGCTTGTATCAATTTCTTCACCCATTTACCACACTCAACATGGTTCTGGACTGTTGACCCGAAGTCCTCTCTATTCGTAGACAGCCCGGGTGCACAGTAAAAACTGCTGCATCTTGATTTCCGTTTTGGTGCAAGCCTCATTTAGCATGTTGGGGAATTTGGCAGATGGCTCTGAGCCATGCTGGGCGTTCTGGTGTACCGAGGGCGATTATAATTTCACACACTCCCAGCGGACCTGACAATTTGTTAGCTGACAGTAGACTAAACTTTACACCCGCTGGAACTATGTCTAACTATTGGCGCAGGGAGAATACTGCAATTTTGGTGATTTTGATTGAGGTGCAGGAGTCTCAGCTCCGGGAACATATGTGGTGGTTGTCATCGGATTTTATTTATAAATACGACAACAGCGTCCATTGAACCCCCTATCACATTGAGCTTTCAGCACATTGTTCTCTGCTCTACCTTTGTCTTCTGAATATTCCTCACCCCCAACTGCGTTATCTCACCATCCTCTGCTCTCTAGCCTCAATCTCCTCTACCACTATCTTACAGTCAGTAGCTACTTCGGTTGACATCATCACCACAAGATATCATCTACCTGCATGCTTTTACGTCCGCTTTTGTAGCTCACCCTATGTTCCAGCCTCTTCTGGAAGAAGGTGTTCACGACAGCCTTATCCATCCTTTTGTCAAAATCCACTAATGTTTGTCCTTCCAAGATGCTTTCCTGGAAAACAAATTTGCCCATCATTTTTTCCATCACCCGTTTTGTTCTTTCACATGTCCATCACACTCTACACCAATCCAAAGTCTTCCTCCACCTGGGATGCTCAGAAGTGCTCCATCTAGTTCCTTACAGAATTCCTCTCTTTTGTTATTCACACCCTACCTGTGGGACATTACTAATAACATTAAACATGACAGCCTCAAGTTCAGGTTTCACCCTCATAAATTAATCTGACATACTTTTCACATCCTCGACAATCTTAACTAATCTCTTCCTATAATATAAACCCCACTCCAATTCGAACCCGAATCAAGATTTCTCCTTATCATTTCCCCATGTCAACCAACTCCCGATCTTTTCCTGTCATAGTCCCATCATTCAAAATCCCCACTGTCTGGTCTAGGCTCTACGCTTTCTTCTTGACTTTCTGCCTGTGAACCCACTTTCCACCTCTCCGTTTGACTTTGATCCAAAGTAGCTTAATTCCCCACCTGTGCCCTGTAGGTTAATGGCACCGATGGCAGTCTTGTTAACCTGGACCGTGATTGATTCGGTCTAAATTCTTTGGATGAATGCTCAAAATTGTTTGGCAAAGT
This sequence comes from Hippocampus comes, assembly GCF_001891065.2. Taxonomy (NCBI): domain Eukaryota; kingdom Metazoa; phylum Chordata; class Actinopteri; order Syngnathiformes; family Syngnathidae; genus Hippocampus; species Hippocampus comes. The sequence goes on from NW_017806072.1 coordinate 4,281,188, forward strand.
TTTAAGCCGGATACCCCTCCCGACATAACCCCTCTGCATTTACCCGAGGTTGGGCCCAGCCTACAGTTTGTACGAGCTTGCGTTTAAAAAAAAAAGTGTTTAGAACGTCACTGCAAACCAATTCGTCACCCAGTTTTCATTTCTTCAAACAGTATACCAACACATTTTCTCTGGAGGGAAAATTACTGTTGAGAAACAAATTGAAAACGTGGCATTTCTGTTTTATGGAATCTGTCTGACTACATTCAAAATACAGCAATAAAGCCATCATATTTTTAATCGTAATAACTTGACTTATGTAGTTCTTTTCAAGCGATCAAGGACATTTACCTGTGTCTGCTTATTCTGCAGATGCCTGCTTTTTTCTCATTGCTGTTATTTGTTCTTTAGAGTGTACATTAAACATCAGGAAAATAGTATGGAAGTTCTGTCTTATTATAATGAATGCATGCAGCAAAGGAACCTGCAGTCTGTTTTCGTTTTCCTTCTCCCGTTCGACAAAATGCCCTGGTTTGTGGTCGTGTTGTCAGCCATTTTTCAAAACGAAACAGAACAGGAGCAAAATGTGACCTTTGTTGTCGAGAAGCAGTAAAAGTGATGACGGGCTCAGCCGGTAAAGAATGAAACCATACATTTGAGTGTTGGCAGCTCTTGTGGTTTTGCTTTTTGCTCTTTGCCTTTTCAAATTACATTCTGTTCACTCGTTTCATTGATACCTTTTTATTTTATTTTATTTTATTTTGTTGTCCCAGGTATCTGAATGCAAGTCACGTGTTGCAACTCGGAGGTGTCAACATGAACATATTGTATGAATATCCACAGCTACAACACAAACACTACGTTGGATGTATTAGAAACCTACGTTTGGACAGCAAGGTAATGTTGCAGTAGCTTTGCTTTGTTCTAATTCCCAAGGATGCTCTGGATAAAATGATGGCTGTACAGTACCCATACCCTGCTTTTTTTTTTTTTTTTTTGCTGACTTTTATCATTGTTTGAGAACACAGCTGCCCTAAGGAAACTTCACAGAGCTGCTGTTTATAGCATTATAGCACGTTATATCATGATTATTTGTTCCCCCCATCACTGCATAAGAACAGACGACACCACGCACAAACAAGAAAACCCAAACAGAGGGCTTGTATAGTAAACATAAATAGAATACTTGATTTTTTTCTTGTTCTACATTTCAGTTCAAAATATTTGTCTTTGTCTTACACATTGAATATACATTATTCTCTCAAAAGCTTTAAAGCTATTCGAAAATAAGGGTACTTCAGTCTGAACAGGCAGTTAATTGCAAATCATGCATCGTTGATGAATCTCAAGCACAAGTTGGATGCGATGCATGGTGATGATTAAAAATTAAACAGTCCTTCACTGACAGAATCAACTGGTGTCAATTTGGAGAGTGAACATTAATTATCTGGGAGTTTCAAAGATCAGCTCAGAATGTTTGCATTTTTATTAGCCCTCCCAGAGAGGGAGGGGGAACCTTCCTTATTAGTAGCTTTTATTACTGTGCAGATGTCCGTCTGTTCAAATGTTAAACTAACTCACATCTCTTCAAAATTATGTTTCAGTGCAGCTTCATTGACATTTTGCTGACTTTTATCATTGTTTGAGGAGAGAATGTTAAAACTATTTCAAGGTTGTGCTGCAGAACAAGAATATTGACAACTTGTGCTTCTGGAAAAATATCACTCTTCCAGTTTTGCCTTTGTAGCTGTGCATCTAAAGTAGAAAACAACATCTTGAGTTATTTTCATGTAGTGTATTATTATTTATATATTTTTTATGAATAGTGCAATAGCACTATTTCCCAAAGTTAGCTGGGATAAGCGATATATTGGATGGATCTTTTATTACAGCACTTTTTAATGCCTGCATTTCTTCTAAAATTGCAATTAAAAACCTTACTTGAGCTTTAAAAACATGATTAGATGAGATTTGAATCATCAAAGGCATTTGAATGTTTTTAAAAAGTCAAAAGTAAAAACTATGTTACGCCAAGTGCACATTTGGAACATCAAACTCACACTTGGAAAATCATCACCAGTCACCACTAAGGCCATTCAGCCAACCAAAGTAGAGTCACAGTAGTTACGTGCCAGCAAAGAGCATTCTTTAGCCAGTGGAAAAGCGAGATCTGCCTTTCATGCTTTTTTAAAGCATGTCTGTAAGCAAAGATGCAAACTTACTTTACCTTGGTAATTGCTTTGAAATCAATAGTTACTCGACTGAATTCAGCAGTGCAGACTGGCTGTCTGATCAATCAAGAATGGGACCGGAAATCATATGGGCTGACTCAGCACAGTGGAAGGGATATTGGGACGCTAAACTTTTAGCACTATTGGCTGGACTTCAGTGCCCTACCTCTGCAATATTTTTTATATTGTCCAACTGCGCATTTCAAAACTCATCATATGAAATGCCAGAGATGAACGAATCTATTTTACTCATTTGGTTATTGAAGTTTTGACTCGACATCGGAATCTGCTCCACACACAGCTTGGCTTCTGCTACCAGTCCTTTCAAGAATGCTGGGACTCTCTTCTAGTTGCCCACGCTGAGAGGCGCCATGCATGCTTTTGCCCCCACTTTGTCCCCTGTACATTAGGGTTCACCCCAGTGGACAAGAGGGTAACTTCCCTCCACCTTCCGGTGGGGGGTAAAACTTGTCCTGACTGTTGTTTGCGTCTATGCACCGAACAGCAGTTGTTGATTATTTTTCTTCGCTCAATGTACCATTTGAAGCACAGCATGGGTGCTCTGTAATTAAGCCTCAGAGCTCATTACTCTACACAGGGCTTAGCACAGTTATTTTGAACAACGGACTTGAGAGTGTCCCTAATTTCTAAAGCATGTTTCTCACAGCAATGACGGTTTGCGAGTGTTTGCGCACAGGGCAAATGTTTTTTGTCAGGGTTCGTTCGAGGTTGAGAGACGTTTGCCAGGTATTCGCAAACAGTTTTTCTGGTCGCCTTCAAATTTTGAACACGAACATTTTGAATGTGAAAATGTCTTTGCGGATTGTAAAACTGTCGTCTAATATCCGGCGAACGTTTTTGCAACGTGCAACCTTTTGCAATGTTGAACAAACCTTGATGAAAAACAACATTCGGGACATGCGCAAATGCTCACGAGCCTTTGCTGCTTAGTGCGACACCACCTTAAATGAAATTGCATTGATCTTTGTCACATCATTTCGGCATATGGAGATGGTACAGTACATGAATTGGTGATCACAGAAACGAGGTTGTGCTCCGATTAGTACAATTACATTTCCTGAGCGCACAGAGATGCTGGATTACCGTAGGAACATCTACAAAATGTAGTACTTTACTATGTGCTGTACTATTTGCTCTTGTCCACATCAAAGTACCCAGTTACTCAAATATTTAGAACTGCATCAGTGTTTGATAATTTATTATTATACACACATTTTTTTCCTGCTGCCCCCTTCTGCTCAGCTTTATGACCTGGGTTCTCCAGCTGAATCGGTAAACAGCGTGCCAGGCTGCTCTTTCGCGGATGACCATTGCACCAACACAGAGGAACAACATCAACCTGCCTCCTGCGGCAAGACGGGTCGCTGCAATGTTGAGTGGGGTCCTGTCAGCTGCCAGTGTGAATCGGGCTTTACTGGGCCACAGTGTGACCAGCGTAAGCATTTTGAATCACTGTCAGGGATTGCTGAAGCTTTTTTGGGAAGTTTGGTGTTAGGATGTTTAACCTCAGAGCAAACAATCTGAGATATACCACTCTCCTCCCCAAGTTTCAAGATTGCCCTCGCCCTTGTCCTGCACAAAATAGGCTGCATAGTGCATAGTGATATGCTCACGTACTTCCCAGTTGACGGCTAAAATAATTGAACATGCTTTGTGTGTTCCTGATGGACAAGCGGCACCAGAGTTCTCCTTCGATGGACGCAGCCAGGTTCAGTTCCAGCTGTTATGGTCCCTGCCTGCGAGACAGATAAGAGTCGAGGCTGGGATTCGAACACGTGCCGCCTTCGGCGTTATCTTCAGTTTGCTCTCTCAGGAACAGAGTGAATACCTGCGTTTAGAGGTGAGTCACAACTAGTTCTTCTGGTTTCTCCTCTATGACAGCTCTGATTGTTTTGTCTGTGTCCCATTAAAATGATCATTGGGGCCCTAACAGTGATTGCTTGTCAGATCGAGAGTGGGTAATATTGGGGTTGCTGACATATTGTTGGCTACTGAGAGGACTGCTGATTCACATATGCATTTTCTCCGTAAATTCTGATAGTAGGTCTGCAGATGGTATCTTATAGATGGAAAAAAAAAGGACGCCTCTCTTTGGCTTCCAAGAGAAAGCATGTGCACTGTAATTGGAGAACAGAGTGCACTTGATTGAAAGTCACATCTCTCGCAGTGCACTTGAAGGTTTTGACACTGCTCACTTCATGTTCACGTTGCCACTCTGACAAAACTCCCTTGGAGTGCGTTGTCTACCTAAAATGGCTCCAAGGAGTGGACTACGAATACCAGTCAGGAGTGGCAAAGGGGAAATAATGGTTTTATAAAATTGCTTCGGAAACCTAGTAATGCACCATAAAAATGCAGTCAATTTACACTTTCTTCTCAGTGATGCAATGCTGACAGACAGTACATGAACATTGAGGTTTGTTTTTTTGTTTTTCGGGGGGGTTATTATTCATGGCTTTCATCTCATTTCATGGCATGTCGAGTGCAAACAGCAATGGCTGTTAGATGGTGTTTGGACTGTCACTTTTTATAAAATCACAGGTCAGCTGTACGCACGGAGCCTGTTTTACTGAAGTTGAATTGTAAAACTACCCCACCTTGGAAAACATCTTGTCTTGGTGCTGTTTAATGTTCTGGTCTCACGCCGTGTTCTTCTTTGGGACTGTATGCGACATAAGGAAAACATTGTTGTCCTCTTTCCCTTGTAACTCTCCCTTAGTGACAGTCGAAAGAAGAGTTGTGCTTCTGTAAAAGATTTGATATGTGTCTACAGCAGCACGAGAGAGCCCTTTCATCTTCGCTTGTCTTTAAGAAATAGATACAGGATATCGTAATTGTTTTCTACCGAAGATTGACAGAGGTCAGCAGCACATGAGAGCATGTGTCTGTTGTGTCTGTCTGTGGATTATAGTGGTCAGTTTTTTTTTTAAATTTAAATGATACACTATATATATATTAAAATATATATATATATATATATATATATATATAGATAGATAGATAGATAGATATAGATATAGATTTTATGGGTAGAATTTATGAGAACCATCTAAACTCTTGGGTCCGACATTTTCAGTTCAGTTCATCTGTGTTGTTCGGGCCTTTCGCACATCTCATTCTTTTTCATTTTTTTTCCAAATGAACATTAAGCCAAGATGGCGGCGCGCATGGTTAGGGCAGTGCGTAATGACTCAAACTTGAATTTTATGGGCCATGACATGCGCATCATTTTCTTCCAGCGACGCGGGAGTCAGTTGCAGCGGGGCACATCCTTCTTCCGTCGAAGCTTCTCTTGTTGCATTCATAATAATCCTAACGCCACCATCATGCCACCACCACAAAGTTTTTGTCGAAGACTCTTTGGTACAAAATACATACATACATGACTTGGAAATACAGCTCGCCGGAAATCGCTATGTTCGTGACTGAGGTGTTCTCACAGAAACTAAAGCTGAGGATATGTGATGCTAGCATGCAGCACGTCGACCCTCGTCATAAAAAACTGGGAGGCATGCACACAAACTCTTGTAATTCCTACAGCATTTCCCTGATCTGGATGTAAATATCCCCAAATCAAAGCTGGGAGTCTTCAGTAAAAGCACATCCTCTTTGTTTCATTTAAAATCCATTGTGGTGGTGTTGAGTCAAATAGATGAGAATTGTATGTGTTCCTGTGCCAAAAATGAAGAGATGAAGAAGTTCCTTTATGCATGAGGCTGAGCTCATTCATTCACGTACGATTATCGTCAGGGAGAAAATACACATAATATTCACTCCTCTTTCTCTCATGGATATGAATTATGACACATCTTAGTGTAACCCGTGGTGTCTGACCGCATTGTGTTTAAGAATATTGATGACGCACAGCGGGATTTCTGGTATTGGTTGTGTTTAATTGTCTCACTTCACAAAGCCTGAGCAAAACAGCAGAAAACAATGTCCTCCTTGGCAATTATATTGACATAGCATACCCGTCAAGAGAAAAAGGGCCACACAAACACAACATACCTGACGACAACAGCAGAAAACATTGTGCTCCTCGTCAATTATATAGATACAGTGTTCCCCTACACAAATTATATGGTAGAGCAACGTATTAAAATATTTCCATCCATTCATCCATTTTCTAGTTCGCATATCAGCACAAGGGTCGCGGAAGTGTTTACAGTGTGGTTTTTCTTGTGTGTGTGTGTGTGTGTGTGTGTGTGTGTGTGTGTGTGTGTGTGTGTGTGTGTGTTAATAAGGTGTCCAAATCAATGGGGACTCTGTGAATTTACAGTTCTTTGTCCTTGCTGATTTATTGTTTGTGTATTAATTTTAATATGTGTTTAATAATTTGAAACAATTTGTTTTCACATTCATGTATTTATTATGGACTTTTGAGCAACTTTTAAGTACGTGTTAGTGTGTTTGCGTGTGCTTGTATGTCTCTTGTGGGTTTTTTGAGATGTCTTGCTGAGTGAGCAATAGTTAATGCAGGCTGGGCTGAATGTGAATTATCTTGCCCCTCTGTTTCCAATTAAGATTTCGACATGTAGGAGCTGCAGTTATTGGAGCCCCTCATTGGTTCAGTCCATCGGGTTCATTCAGCCTTAACTGTTGAAGATAATTGTTGGCTTTTGTATACCTTCCCTTTGGGACGACTCCTGCCTCTGCCATGCAGCAACAAACTGAAAGTTAGAATATCCATTTTGGTGGAAGGTTCAGTTTTTGTTTTTTTTTTTTTTGTTTGTTTTGTTTTTTTTTAATTCCTTGACCCCGCCTCTGTTCTGCTGCCCTATATCATATAATGGTGTCATGATCAAGTTCTGTGTTTGCCTGTCCACATCAGTGGAGAATTTGTGCAACCCATTTTTATAGTTTGACTCACTCAAACATACTGTAAGTGATTATAAAGCACGTCATATTTTGTTGGATCAGTCCAAAGCATTACAAATCCATCGCAGAATTACTGTTTTAATCTGGAGTCTATCCGCACACAAAATCTGATGCTTAGCATGCAATTGAATATCTCAGGTTGTTCAGGGATTGCTGGCTGTTTTCTACAATCTCGGAGATGGAGACTACAACTTAACGCTGCCGTTCCATCACCTGGATGACGGCGACTGGCACAAATTGGAGTTGGATCGCTTTGGCCGAGAGTTCACCCTGCGCCTGGATGGGGGCGGTGGGCGTCGAGAGATAATGGCTTCGCCTGGGCGGAGTCAGGAGATCATTATTGACCCCTCTGTTGTGATCCTTGGAAACTCTTTCCCATCGGGACACAACAGAAGCTTCCTTGGTAGGTGGATGCTAATAGGCTAATAGGAAGAGTTCAAAGTTCAAAAAAGTATTTCAGTGAACTAATTGTTGGCTAAATAGCATTACTGAGGCTAATCAATCCTTCAGTTAGCAAGTTAATTTGTAGAGACAAACCATAACAGAGTACCTGGAGGAGTTGACCATCAATTACATTGAGGGACTTGTTCATTTTAAAATGCTGTTACCCTTTTTGATGCATCTTCACGATATGGCTGAGAGGCATCCTTCGGTTTTAGGCTGACAACCAAAAGTGACATTAAGATGATGTGATAGAACTCATTTACCCACAGATTGAAAAGAAAAAAAAATGCAGTACAGATAATGGCGTCCAAAAAACAGTTTAGCCTCAGGGCTGTTAGTGTGTTTGTGTACACGAGGGTACTCCTTGGTCTGCAGATGTGTCATTGACTCAGTTTTAGTCTGTGAATATTTGTTGTGTATTAAAGTTTACCCCCTGCAAAGGATTAAGCTTGTGTGTATAAGGGATTTTGCTGAGATACGTTGTCTTATTGTATATTTGTGGCACTTGTTTCTCCTCCTTTCCAGGCTGCATGCGAGACCTGAGATTAAGTGGTCGATCCATTTCCCTCGACAGGAAGCAGCCTTCAGAGGGGCTTCAGGTGGTCTCTTCTCAGGGCGTATCCCTTGGCTGCTCTTCAGAAGCCTGCAGGAAACAACCCTGCACCCCTCCCCTCGTCTGTGTAGACCTCTGGAGGCAACATGAGTGCAGGTACTGTGAATTTGAAGAATAATACGCAGCCCTTGAAGTTAGCACATACCGGCATGTGCTTTATTCTAGTATGGCTCACACACAACCGTGTTTGTAACCAGCAATACACACACGATGGATGTACAGAGCACAGCCCATACCATTTCTAAGCAACAGCACTCTGCCATGGCAGTAAACTGTTGTTTACTTCTATGTATTATTTATCTGACTGTCTGAGAGCAGAATTGGTGAACAACATGAAACATGGGTGGTGCACCGATCATGAACAGCAATGCAGGACCAGATGTCCGCTTGCTTTTGCACCAGTCCTGCTGTTGACAAAATGAAAATTGCTAATTGTTGGACCAGGTATCCAACCTCAACCACAACTCAAAAGGTGCCGTGTAATTTGCACGCATCTTTCACTCTCGATATCTCTTGTGCACATAAATTTAAATAAATTATTTCAAATTGGCCAAATCTTTTATCGTCAGTCCGGCACTCCATCATCGCTATTTTAACTGCGCTTCTGTCATGTCTCTCTTTGGTAAATTTTAATCTGTCAGTCAGTCCTTCATAGAATCTAAATAATTTCACCAAGATTGAAACACAACCATACAGTTTCATATGCAAATAAATACACATACATAAAAAATATTAGAATCAAAGAAAGATTGTAGATTTGTGCTGTAAGAGCAAAGTGGAGTGACGTCATCGACTTCCACTTCCTTAGCCAATCAAAGCCGGCCATCCCAGGCCCTGCAGTGATCCGACTGAAAGAGAAGCACTCACTCTCACACATTGATGCTGTCCTCTCTAAGAAACCCCCGCGAAGAAACACACGATGTAGGCAGGGTGTGTCTCTGTCAGTTGTCAGCAAAACGGGCATCTGTCATTGACGGACTGACGGACCTTCCGTCAGTACTGACAGAATGCCCACCTCCGTGACAGATGTCTACCTTAGAACAAAGAACTAAGCAGCATTTCTCACTGTATTGGCAGCACGTTGAAAGTCAGCAAAAAAGACTGAATGTTCAAATGTCCAAATTTCTGTGACTACAGCACAGCCTTGGGACCCGGAGCTGCTGAGAGCAAGCAAGATGCAGAAATGAAAAATATTCAGCAGTTTTGTATGAATGAGGGCCTACTACTGAGAAGCCAATCTGAGCCTCTTTGTGCCTTTTCACCTTTTTTTTTCAGACAGTGAACAATTGACTCGCTTTCAGTGGCATAGCTTTGAATGTGATTGAACCTCCAAAAAACATTTCATGAATTTTTTCCCTTTTGCCAGAGGTTTCAACACAATGGATTTGAAAGACTGTTCTGACACCATCTTCTGATTTCATTTGATCAATAGCAATTTGGCAAATTACCAATCAAAGCGAAGTTTGCTGCTTGTTCTTCATCAGACCTTCTCTGCCTTCTGGTTTATCTTTAGTTTTTATTTTCCCAGAGAATCTCTCTGTCTGCGTGTTTTGGATCATTATCGGTCTGTATTCACTCGGGCCATCCTATCAGTTTTGCAACATTTAGCAGAAGCAGACGCTAGAGTAGCCCAATACCCTTCAGTATTGAGCCAGAGCTTTTTTTTTAAGATGTTTTCTATTAAGTTCTAATCTCTCCTCTCTGTTCTTGAGCCTTACCAGTAGTTTGCACCTTGTTGTAAACCTTCAGTATTTACATTCATGAAGGCGTCGCTCGATTACTGACTTTGACAATGATATATCTTCCTCTTTAAGCGTGTTCTTGAACTGACCCGATGTTTTACTCAACAAGGAGAAAAATATGCAATCATGCACTTTATTTGTTGTTGAGCTTGGGGATTCATTTCTTCTATTTAGATTGTGGAATTGTTTGTGTGTGCAAGGCTTCTTTTGCTTTTCTTGCTTAATGATGGCCTTCTTCATCATCTCATCTTCTAGAAACATTACCTCTTTACGGTTGTACATCGACGCTCCCACTGCGCAGTTAGCAAATGCAAATACATTCAAAACATCATCGTTTTCATCATTTTATCCGCAGAATTATGACACAAAAACACGGCACACATTAAGTAGGTCATTAAACTCATAAACTGCCAGCTTTCTTTTGTCTGAGAGTATGAAAGAATGCCCTTGGCCTACAAATTATTGTAGTTGGTGTACTCTTCTTAACTTCAAACCAGGGAGGATGCAAGGATGCTGCCCCACCACTAAGCTGAGTCACCTTGAAAAAGACAAAAGTGAAACAGACTCGCTTCTCTAATCACCCCCCCCCCCACCCATTACTTATTTGGAATGAAATAATACTATAACACATCAGTGGTTCTTAACCTGGGTTCTATCAAACCCCAGGTCTTCGGTGAGTCACTTTCAGAGGTTCATCATAGAGACACACACAGTTTGTGTGTGCGTGTGCGTATGTGCGTCCATCCACCCAGAAAAAGGCCTTTTCACACTGCACTTAGCAGGTCGCAGCGCGTCATCGACCAACCCATTCATTTTGTATGTCCAATCTTTTTCGAGGATGGTAGGCATAAGAACAAAGAAAAGGAACAGACTTTGTTGCGAAAATGATGAATGATGAATATAAGTGATATAAAATGATATGAGTCTTGGCAGGGTGAAAGGCAATACCAAAAAGTCACATTCACCACATCACTTCTGAATGCTCGGCCTTCCTGTATGGAGTTTGCATGTTCTCCCCGTGCCTGCGTGCACAGCAAATGATTGGCCTTGTCAGTTACGCCTTCTGTCTCCTATTGGTTGTTCTTACTCAAATTAGAGGTACATACATACACACATACCTACTGCATACGTATGTACATACAGTTCATGTTATGCATACATGAAATACAATGTACAGTATTTACAATTAAGAGTGCATTTCCAGTATGGTTTTTACAAAATTATCAAGTATGTATAATTGAGCCTCTCGTCTCATTTTTCATTTCCTTTCTAAACAGGTGCCCTCCAGGTCACATCACTAAGGAGAGCTCTTCAGGCAAAGCATGCGTCTATACACTTTGCGCCAGCCGTCCGTGTCGCTATGGCACTTGCGTGGCTCATTCCCCCTCACGTTACACTTGCCGATGCAACGAAGGATACCGTGGACGGCACTGCGAGGTGACGCTCGCCATGTTCCATAATGAAGACGGGAATAGCCTGAGCCTGAGCTCCATGTTTGCCATCAGCATCTGTGTGATGGCCTTTCTAGGTAGCTATGTTGACTATGTGCTCTTCCATTTGTGGTGACTTTCCATTTTCTTGTATTATGTCATATTGACATACTTTTGTTTGCCTTCTCATTCTTATTAATCATTTGGGCTTGTAACTTTCTTTGTTAACGTAACGCTGCTATCCAAAACATGTACTGCTTTAATTTGCCATCCCTGTGTGTGTGTGTGTGTGTGTGTGTGTGTGTGTGTGCGTGTATGTGTGTGTGTGTGTGCGTGCGTGTTTGTGTCTGTCTGTGTGCGCGTGAATGTGTCATAACTGTTTCTTCACATACAAGCAGCAGAATTTGCACTCTTGTGCCGAATTAAGGGGCCTCTATTATAAATTAGAAGGTTAAAAACATATCTGCATTGCAAAAGAATCATCAAGGGGACCCGTTGCATGTCGTGATTTGTGAATGACAGGAAAGTCCGAAATATCTCTTGAGAATCAGCAAGCTTCTTTATTTGTTTTTTTCTATATTATTCCTCTCTTTTGTGTCCCCTGTCGCTTCCAATGTTACACTGTGGATTCAAAAGTCATTTTCACTCTCAGCCTTACCTTTCATCTGTCCAAATCATTTAATAGCCAAGTCTTGCCTCATTCACTTGTCCTAGAATGTTTTTGTCTTTCCTTCGAAGTACTGTGTGTCCGATGGATGTGTTACAGGTATACTGTGTAAATATATCGAACTTTGCAGTTTCACTTCATTTTCCAAGCCCCAAAGACTCCCCCAAAGCCTTTCATTGGGCTCAATCTTTCCACAACACGTTTACTTCACCAATGCAACGGTTGTAGGTGGTCGAGTCGAATTTTTGCCACAGCACATCCCTGAGTTGTAATTAATGGGAGGCAAAGAAGCTAATTGCTAAGCTAACATGTTGTCGTGAAACACCGGAATTAAGTGCTTGGGTGATCAAGTAGTTTTTTTACACATAGGGAAACCGCGTTGAAGTGGAGCGTATTCAACTTCGCACAACAAAATAGGAGGCAATTTAATACGCGTCCACTCTAACCCACGTCAGCCGGGAGGAGGCACAGAGAAGTTTAAAGGTATATTAATATCCTTTAAAATATTTATATATTAGTATCAATATCAGTGATGTTATTTCTCTTCACGATTGAGGCCCAAGTTTTGATTTTGAGCTCTGATCATTTTTTTTCAAAAATCAATTTAGCTTTGCTAAAAGACCACAGGACCCATCTAGATAAACTGAGTTCAAACTGAAAATTTATATTTGTGGTTGAAATTGTACCACTGAAAATGTTTCTAGACAAGGACATACAGTTTGCTGCTATGCACAATGCAAATTTATTCAATAAAAGGAGTTATTTAGATGAAAAGAAAATCTGTTGTTGATCCCTTTTATTGTCATATTTTTATTGTTTAACAAAACCTTGAAAAAAAAAGATCCTCATTGATTGACAAATCAGTGTTCCCTCGCTACTCTACTGCAGGCTTCACGAGTTTTACCTTGCTATTTTGCGGGGGTTTTGTGCTTTTTTTTCATTCAAGTCAGACCAGCCCAAAAATGGGATGACACCGTTATGTAATTGAGAGCATTATGATTTTGGATTGGCTGAGGAGCTTCACTTTACCATTTCTAATACAGTCCACATGCAACTGTACAGCTATTTCAGTCGAAACAATGTTGTTGAATTACATAGTGCAAGTACTTGTTTTCTTTATTTTGCTTGCAAATGAGAGCATTATTTTCCTTACTAATGCCATCAACTCTAGATTGCTATTACAGTGAAACTCCTCTACAACGAAATCATGTTTGCAGCAAGAAATTTTTCACAACAGGGGGTTTTTCACTGTAGCAAATTTGATCTCAGATGTAAACACACACACACCCACACACACAAACGTATGTGTACACGCACACACAAACGTTTGTGTACTCTATTTTTATTCCAATAGTACATAAGTATGAGCACACACTTATTTGACACTTCATATTGTCAGTGTAGAAAGAAAAAAAGGGAAAGAAATTGCGAAATTTACGATCAGCATTCACTTTCACTTACATCAATTTCTTGGATAATGTCTTTTATTTTGCTTCCTCCGTCTTTCATTTTGATCACTTTTACCCTCTCTTCCAGCATCAGAGCTCTTCTTGTCTTAGCTGCTTGACATCAAAAGGTCCGTTCTTAGCTGCTTGACATCCAAAGGTCCGTTTTGTAGCCATTTTAGCAATGCAACGTTCTTGCTGCGTCTGAAGCTAACAATAACAAATACTTCCTGGACTACCGCGCATGTGTAAACCAGTGTGGTGGTTGCTGTTGCCTTTTCCGAACGAAGCAGTAGAGGTCGCTGTTGGATTAGACTTCGTTGTAGTGAATCTCGTGGCAAGCAAGAGCAGAGAAAAAGATTTAGTATAGCGCAACAGGGTTTTTTTTTCGTTGTATGGGGGGCAGGAAAATGGGAATGGTGTTAATGCATGAAGATTTTTTCACACTAGGAGGTATTTTCGCCCGTGTAGGTTTCGTTGTAGAGGAGTTTCACTGTATTTGTCTTGTGGTAAAATACTACACGTCAAGTGACTGATATAGTCCCCTCTAGCAATGAGCCAGCAAAGGTGCGGAGTCCCACCACCAGTGGAAACAATCTAATAAAAGTGATGCTGGATGGCCTCGTAACTTGTGTAAGATCTTGGAAGGTTGACTTTATATAACCAACCTCGTCCACTGCCGTTGCCTTTTAAATATGTATGTGCTGATGCCCCAGTAGCACACACCGCACTTAAAAAGACAAACTAACACTTTTCGTCATGGTTAAGTTAATTCCAGAGGTCCATGGGGCAATGTCTGGTCCTCATAAAGGTAGAAGGGCAAACGTGTGTGAGTGCCTTGAATGCTGTTGCTGTCACTGGTCTCTGTAGGCCGCCATGTTGTTTATGAGTCTTAGTGTCAGAGACAGACTTATAAAATGCTTGGCCTGCTCAGTACATGGCCCCCGCATCCATAACAGACTCTCCTGCAAGCCATGTGGCCTATGTTGGGACTCTTACTGCCGCACTGGAAAGTGAAATGTATCGAGCAGACCTTAACATATGATAATGGTTTCAAATTAAGATCTACCTGCACACGCTCATTCAAAAAAAGTGCTGTCCAATTAAAGTAGGCTGACACAGTAGCAGAGAAGTCGGTATGAGCAGGTAACGCCAACTGGTGCATAATATTAGCTAAAAAAAAAAGAAAAAAAAAAAAGAGTCTTTTTTTGACTAATCCAATTCCACACCTTTTAATAAAGCAAGGTGAATAAATACAGTCCCAGAATTAAAGGATAAAGCTGTTTTACGTCATGAAATGTCCTGATTTTGGGGGGGGGGGGGAAATAAAATGGATAATGATTGTTCCATTGTACAGTATCTACCTATTTAATGACCAGGTTTGTCAGGGCAGGAAACGCAGCCGTACAAAGCGCTCACATCCAGTACACACTCTACTCACTTGGTGCTAAATTAAAGGGGGACTCCTGCTCTGCCTCAGTGAGCATTAAAAGTTAAAATGATCATCCATTATTAAATTTTACATAAGGCATCACAGATGAACTGGGGTGTGAATTCGGCGTGTATTGACTGAGTCAGGCTTATGTCTGAATAGCCAAGCCTCATTAGCCTGTCGTCAAATGTTCCCATTTGTGAGCGAAGAGTGGGACAAATTAGCTTCGCTCGTGGGCTATGGATCATGTAAAGTGTCTGCTTTATCCCCTGAAACTAAGTGATGTTTTTCCAACTCTTGCCCATCTCTCACCTGTCTCATTTCCTTCTGTTGCCTTATCAGTTTTCTTCCATCCCTTATACGTCCTCTCACATATCATGCTGTCTCGGTACTCTCTACTCCTAATTAACCTCAGACTGCAGTTCCAGCCAACAGGGTCAAGTGTTTTGATCAAGACGTTGTGGTTGTTTTCGCCAACTCATCCATAATGCACAAAGCAACACGGGCCACGGTAGCCCTTAGAAGGCCAACGAGACAGCAGCATTACGGATGGATGGATGGTTGTGGTGTTTGTGTCCACCCCGAGTGATTATTGATCACGCCACACAACTCTTGCACATCTCACCCCGGAGTAGGCGGTGGATGCAAGCATAAACTCGTGACGAAAATTGTCCAAAGGTTACACTACAAGCACCTCCGCATTGCGCATGAAATATTTGATGTTATTTTATGATCAGCTCCTGTAAGCAGTGGAGGAGCATAGCTGAAGTGTCAGGGGCACTCATCAGGATTTGTGGTATTTTCGGCGATGTTATCTGGGCCCGCTCAGACAACTAACACCCAAATGCAGAGGTGTGAAAGTGAAGTTGCACTAAATGCTAGAGATTTTAATTAGGAAAGGCGTTTCTGTGTGGTGACTTTATAATGAATATTTGCCTGTCCAAATGGCCTCAGAGGACTGCTGGTGCATTCTTCTCTTTTGAAGCAAATGACTGTACATTGAACTAATGTGATTATCCTGCATTTCTCTGACGACTTCCAATTACACCGACGCCTCGAACGCTGGAAATGGTTCCCATCTAGCGTGGGAGATTAAATAAAAAACGAGGGCAGGTAGAGGCCACAGAAGTACTAAAAAAACAAGGACGCTGCCTTACTTAATGAGTAATGAATTGGCGAGGTGAGGGAAGCAACCAACGTAACTACAGAGAGAAAAAAAATGGGAAAAAAAACAAGTGTCGGTGTTAAGGAGTAACTCAACTCAACTTAAATGTATTATACTGTAGAAAGGAAAGAAAAGGGAAGGGAAAACGGGTGCGATTAATTGACTTTAAAGGTCACTCCACCATGTTGTATAATTCAGCACACAATTGCTTTGATTGATATGTACGCTTCAGGACTTTGCCACGCTCGGCTCTGGCAGGATTCCACTGTGCGCGCTCAGTCAAGCCGGCGAGGTTTTGACTTAAAGTAGGGGAAGGGTAAAGATTCAGTCAAGAGGCCTCCAGGGAGCTGCTGTCTTTGATAAGACAGGGAACGTATAAGTAAAAGGGTGCAAGGGCCTCTGTGACTGTGTCCTACCAGTACAATCAGAAGAACCACTGGATCTTTTTGGCTCAAATTATAGCCTGAAAAATGTCAGCCACGTTGCCATGCAGTGTCTGCTTTTTCAAAATGATCACGTTGTGCGGGAAGCACATGCTGTTCCTTCACTCTGTGTCGCGTCATTCACCACATTCCACTCATTGTGTACATTTCATTTACACCTTCATATATTCGATATACTTCCTGGATGGGAGAGAGGCGGGCAACCCAAAGCTAACCTGCTCTCTGGCACCCCTCAGTGTTGATGCTGGGCCTCTTTTTGTACTCCTGCTGGAGGAGACACAAGGGCCTGAAAGAGGGCGTGTACCACGTGTCGGCGCACCACGGCGAGTGGGAGGACATCCGGGAGAATGTGCTCAACTACGACGAGGAAGGAGGAGGCGAGCAGGACCAGGTAGCAGGCGTTATAAAACGCCATTACTTTTTGAAGTATATGTATTGCCGTTTGTTTTCTATGTTGACATATGCCTACTCAGTGGTGAGCAGACATGGCCAGCAAGGCCTGGTCTGCTTGACTAAACACTATCACAAGCACTGACCCACGTTTACAACCTGAATTATTTGAGGACCATTTTTCTTGGCTGCACTGCTTTGGTAGGTTTATGTGGCTGTTGGGTCGCATCAGATTTCTGTCACAATGTGCTGCCAATCTAATCTGCCCAGTGCCATCAAAATCAGTAGTCCTGGTCAATATTATTTAAAGTAGATTAGCAATGGGAACCAATCAGATTTCAAATTTCAAAACGTGTAACTTCGATGAGAAATACATATATATAGCAATCTGCACACATTCATATATGTAATAATCATCATCCCTGGTGAGTGTGATGTACTGTATTTTATTTAAATGTGTTATATTTTTATTCACTTATTAAATAGATTTGAATGCTGAACTGCTCCAAACGATATATGTGGCACAGCTGTGTGCTGTATATTGCATTTTTGTACAATATCGATGGGTTCCATGGTATGAAGAAGTAGATGAACATGGGTGGGGCGGCACAGTGGGCGACTGGTGAGCGTATCGGTCTCGCACTGTGGAGGTGCAGTGTTCGATTCCTGTGTGAAGTTTGCATGTTCCCCCCGTGCCTGCGTGGGTTTTCTCCGGGTATTCCGGTTTCCTCCCACATTCCAAAAACATGTGTGGCAGGTTAGTGCAACATGCTAAATTGTCTCTAGGTGTGATTGTGAGTGTGAATGGTTGTTTGTCTTTGTGTGCCCTGCAATTAGCTGGCAACCAGTTCAGGGTGAGGATAAGTGGATCAGAAAATGGATGGATGGATGGATTAATATGGGTAAATCTTGACTGAAAGCTCAGTTCCAAATGGATGGCCTGCCACTGGCCGTACTTGTAAGACTAATAATAATAATAATAATAATAATAAAAATAACGTATCGTTGGTTCCACAGTCCCAAATTAATGATATCTGATTCTGATTATAAAGAGATTGCTATAGATGCATTAATATAGCAACATGTATGTATTAAATACCCCATTTCTTATTTTTGTAACTACATAATACCATTCAGTCATCCATTTTCTGGTACCGTTGAGGGTCACGAGTGAACTGGAGCCCATGTCAGCCGACAATCGAGACTGGTGCTCACATCCACTCTTCAGAAAACATAATTAATTTAATTTTAACTTGACTTGACATATATTGGAATATATTATATGAATGTATGTTCCACAATATGAGTAAATATGTAAAAGCTCTTTTATTGAAGATCATATAATGAATATGTTGCACTGAAGGATGCGATTTGTTTTTCCAGTTGTTGAGACATTCTGGCTCCAATACTATTGCAACATTGCATTGCTGTTAACACTACGGGCTACAACATTGAGTGGGTTGAGAAGTGTCAGACACTTTTTTGATTTAGAGTGAAATCAGCACTTCCAGGAATGGAATAATTATTGTGTTATCCACTTGTTCTCATCACACTATTGTCCATGGATTGTTTTTTCCTTATGTCCATCCTGTTATCAATAAGAAGAAAATCTGCTCTGTTCTTCAACTCTGCAAGTGTTCAGTGTGAAATCCAGTTATGAATCCAGGATATCCAGCAGAGAAGTCGCATACTTTTGGATATGTTCTGTCTGATTTGGCCACAGGCCGATGGCCTATTCTGCATACCTGCATTGTCAGCTCTGACTCAGACCTGTTGAGTGGCAGGATGTCTGATTTCTTTTCCGAGCCGCACTCCATCGGGAGCAGCCTTGCTGCCTTTGATTCACAGAAAGCCGCCGGGCAAAATTATGTTGAGGTCCTGAACAAAAGTGGAAGTGAAGCAGAGTTGACGGCCTCAAACAAAAGTGGAGCATTTGACTTACAGCAGTGTCTTAAGTGGATAAAGAAAATAAATTTGATTTGCTGATGCATTCATATATATATATATATCTCAGAAGTTGAATTAATGCAAGAGCAAGGACTGGCTGCATCTGTGGTGGCAGTTATGATGCGAGACAAAAAATATCTCTTTTCTCTCCTGGTTTGATCACATAAATAGACACCATTGATGTGAACGGAGCTGAATGTAGTGACAGTAACTATAGTTCTAGTAAACATTTACGTACTTACAAGCAAAGAATCACCGAGCAGCAGTGGGAGGAAGACACACACTGACTGATGTCTATCTTATTCAGTTTTCACTCTGGATTTTGACATCAGGGCTGTCATCTGGCAGACATTTTGACTTTTTTTTGTTGTTGTTGTTTTCTCCATATTTATTTGTTTCAAGTTCTCGATTGTATTTCACTTTTGCTGCACTATTTACCTGCTATACCCTTTTTTATTTATAGACTTGTTCTGAATGAAAACTAATGTTATTTTTACAAAAAGGTGATCCAAATGGTTATATTACATTTGTTACGATGAAAGAGGCAGCCACACAGTGTCACATGATACATGAGTAAATTCCTGTGGACCATTTTACCCACTCTTATACTGTATTATAGTGAGTTATTTGTTTTTGGATAGCACACAGTGCCATCACTCAGGAAAAAAAAGACAAGGATTAAGGACAGAGCTTACATTATTAGGTTTTCATTTTTTCTCCCGATTCACTAATGTGCTATGTGACAAATTTAAGCCTTTACATTGTTTTGGTAAATATTTGAAATGATGTGAATAGTTAATACCTTATATCAAAAGAAAGGACACCTAATTAAGCCCACAAGAAAGCTATGGATTTGTCATGGTTTTGTGGTGTGAAAGGAATGAGGCAGGCAGGACCCATTAGCAGGGAAAGCACTAAATAGCGCAAGAACACCAGCTATCCATCCATCCATCCATCCATTAATTTTCTCAAGTACTTGTCTTCAACAGGGTTGCACATTAGTAATGCTCCCCCACCACCCACCGAGTATGCCACATGAAAAAAAAATTATAAATGAAAACGAGTGTATTTCAAGATATATTTTCACCAAATTTTAAATGCATAAGAGAAATGTAGAGGTAATGATGAATAAAGTTGTTTTATTCATCTGTGACATGTTTTCTGCCCGGAGGATGCAAAAATCTTACGGAGTCGTTCGCTAAATTTTATACAGTACATGTTCAGTAGCTGCTCTTCATTGAAGATACGGAACCATATTGGGGCGCACATTTCATGTGCCCAGAGACGAATGTTGATGGATTTACATTTGGCCCCCCTTCAACCAGCCATATAGGGCCGACATCACATTTGTGCGGGTCTTGCCCGGGCCTTATCGAATAGACATGCAAAATGGAAGTATACTCAACATAAATACAAACAGACTACAGTATATATATATATATATATATATATATATATATGTGTATGTATGTGTGTGTGTGTGTGTGTGTGTGTGTGTGTGTGTGTGTGTGTGATGTGTATAAATACAATTAATATGATACCCCAGCAGCGTCATTCATTTTCAGATTGCACATAGGACACACGCATACAATCACTATCAAATTTACAATCAGCTCCCTAAAAGCCAGGCATGTGAGTCACTTAGCTGAAATTGAGCTATACAAAAGGCTGCTAATTCCACCATTTTAAGAGTGGCGGTAATAGCTGCTTCCCCTCTTTGCAATCAGATAATTAATTAATGGTCTAATCAATGGTGCTGTTGTTGCCAGCTTCTCCTCCTTCCAGCTGGATCTTCATCTCTGTGTCAAGAGCAGTTTCATTTGCTGGCGCATGAATGAGCTGAGCTAGATTTGTGTCATGTGGCACTGCTGGTTTCCATTAGCTCTGAAGTTCCTAAAAAGATTCCACAGGATGCTAATTTATTAAATTCAGTCGCGGCTCTTTTTTCTTTCAGAATGCTTTCAACATGGTGGAGCTGCAGCGTTCCCTCCATCCGAGCCCAGCACAGTCGCTTCGCTACAGCTATCCGCAAGGCATCATCTCCTGCCCCGAGAATAAGCCCCCGCAACCGGACAGCAGGAAGGGGCTGTCGAACGGGAACTTGAACGGCAGCGCCATCATCGCTCTCCGTCTGGCCGTACCGCCCTCAGAGAGCGAGATCCTGTCATCCCCTCTGACACTCCGTCGCTCCAAGAAGGCCCTCTCCTTCTCCAGCCAGGACCTGGCCCGCTACCTGTGCGAGGTCATCAGAGACATGGAGGACCCGGAGGAACGCGGCACCAGGACCACACCCCGTCGTCCATCTGGGAAGGAACGCGGCCTGGCGGCGGTGCGCTCCCTTAGTGCATCTCAGGGTACAGATATGAGGAATCAGGGCCCCCAGAGCAGCAGGATGGATAAGTTCAGAACCCTCCAAGCGATGGTCAGTGACCTTAGGGGAGACTCCAAGCCTTCGGAGAGCCAGAGAGATAAAGTGAAGGAGACCAGAGGACAGCTGTACTGCGGGAAGAGTGGATGAGACACTTGAACAAAAAAAGAAGGTGCATACATCCCAAAGTTGCTGATAAATCCCAAAGGGAACTGATGATGGTGAATTTGGATGCTGCAGGCGTCCTGAGTTCTGAGTCAATTCTATTCTAAATGTACTGGATTGCTGAAATTTTGAGCTGTGAACTTCTTGGATATCAAATGAACGAACTAATGTGATGTATTGTTTACTTGGCATTGCACTGTACAGTAAAAACTCTACAGTTAGCACTTTTGGAAGCTGCTTGTGTCAAAAGTATACTCAACAAAAAATACTAATGAAAGATTTTGTTGAAAGCTTTTGTCTCTGTTACTTGGTTCCTAAATTTACAACAACAACAACAAATTGCAATACAGTTTTGGGAAACTGCTTTGTTCAAGCCCAAATTTAACGTTTAAGAATGGCAGAGAGCCTGTCAGCACAATAACCTGAACAAACGAGTGTGTAAGAGTTGTGTTTCCCTGTATGATGCAAGTGGTGGTCATAGCATCCACTGACAGGTTGTCTGCCAACTGAATATGTTCTGTTTGAAGCTTTTGTTGAGGACGGAAGGAATTTACTAACAAGGAATTCATGAACACTATCAACCAGTCCAGAGCATGTCGGCGCTAATCTTGACTCATCTGCCAGGTGAATGTATTACGGCATTGTGGGGAGTGTTTAGCACGTCTTCCTCCAAATCAAAAGGTTCGAAAGATCTGTGTTTGAATCTCTTGTCGAGCATGTTCTCCGGACACTCCGGCTTCCATCCACGTTTGAAAAATCTGCATGTTAGCTTGATTGAAAACTCGAAATTGCCCATAGATGCCGATGTAAATGTGAATGGTTGTTTCTTTAAGTGCCCTGTGATTGACTGGTGACCAGTCCTGGGTGTACCCTGCCTTTCAACCAAGGTCAGGTGGGATAGGCTCCAACCCACCCATCACCCAAAAGAAGCGCTGTCAATAATGGACGGATGGATGGATGTCTTGAATCCATGAGAAGTCACAAGAAAAGTGTTGATGTTTTTGTTGAGTGTATTTGTCATAAAAGTTGTTTACATAAAAGTCTGCAAGTGGCAAGTTGACCATTCAAGTGACTCATGAAACCAGTCATGTGATTACAAATTATTTTCTTCATTTGCTTTTTCAATTTCTTTTTGAATAAACGAGTAGCTTTGATATTATTTGGAGTTTGGTCGACACGGGTTTACATAATTCATGATTTCATCTGATTTGAAGCCCAAAAGTGCTCAGCAGACAGAAAGCACAAGACAACATTCTTGTCATATAAGCAGAATGTGAATAATCCGCTCGAGTTAATCTGTCTGGCTTCATTGCTGGCAGTAACTGATGATGGCATCAACACAAATAATACTGTACTGTGTTTTCGGTTTACCAGCTACAAGACAATATAATTTTTAAAAAATAAGAAAAAACTGTTGATTTTACAATGAATTATGTCAAGCCACTGTAACCTTGTGGCCTAAATTCCGGAGCTTGGAATACCCGACAGACGTACCGAACCTTTAAGTGGCCTGCATTCGATTTGAATGGTAGTGACATCAAACCTCACAGGGACAGACCTTATGCATGCCTCTTTGTGCTCTTTGTAGACACCCACATGTGCTTAATGCATCATGCGACCAGATATGAGAAGCTAAGAGGATGGTTTTACACTCCCTGAAGTATTTAAGCTTTACATTTAGATATTGCAGAATTAATGGATCTCCTATGCATAAGTAAAATCAGATTAGACATGATGAAGCAGTACATCTGCTCCCTATTAAAATTATTAATACGCATGTTTGAGTCACTTGTTGCTCGGCTATTATTGAGTGCATACTGCCCCCTGTTGATAACCAGTTGCAACCACACTAAACATGCGTTACTGGAGAGATTTGATCAAACGCTGTGGAATAGAAGGATGCTTCAGCTCTGACCACATGAAAAACAAAATTTAAAGTTTTAAAATAAAACCGGTTGTTAAAACATAGCACATCATTTTTTATGAACTCTAAAAGGCAATGTAGGATCAACTTACAATTATTTAGAACAATGCTTATTCCCTGCATGCCTATCATAATCAGGAAACCAGAAAGGGCACACTGAAGTCATGTTTTCTAATTTTGGCTACCAAATTAAAAAACAGAACAAAACAATAATGAGTCAGATTCTAAAATTTAAATGTTGGAACTCGATATAACACTCATGAAGCTATCAGGCTTTATGAATCTGTCAGACTGTAGAGGGCACTGTAAGTCAAATAAGAGGGGGAACTACGCGAATTGTAAACTGAGAGATAACAATAATCATAGAGTTACTGTGATTTTATTCATCTCAACTGTTTACCCCTTTTATATTTTGGCATGGGTAATTGCAAAAAAAAGTTATGCAAGTTCAACTATTACTAATCGTAAAACTTAAAAACAATAACCTTTGAAGACTACTGCGTTTTACACAGTGGCGGACCCTGAGGGCCAGCAAGGCCTTCTCTGCTGGCCTAAACATTCTCAGAAAAGTAAATTTACTTTTATGTATTTTATGTTATTTTATAATTTATGTTATTTTGTTTTCATAAATATGTAAACAAAATTATTCTCTGTATTCTTTACGTTGTATTATTTCCACTTAGTTGAGTGGCTTTCAATGTTATTTTAAATAACATTGAAAGCCACTCGATAAATAAGTTATTTATTATGGTAGAGTTTTTAACCAATCATATTTCAGCTAGCTGTATTGCCAGGTAAATTACATTTGCTCGGGGCCTTCAGATTAAACAGAGCAGGCCCCTGTGCGCTGTAAGTGAACGGGCACAGTCAGGTTTCAATAGCCAATCAGATCACGAGTCTGAGACTCGTGATCTGTTACCTGTATCCTGACTTGTTCTCGTCTGCGTACTAGGGCTAGCGAGAAGGCCTTACGTCGAGACTGGCCGTGCGCGTTCGGTGATTGGATTAGCGCCTTTTCTGTTTCCTGAGAATTGTATCCTGACTTGTTCAATAAA